>NC_092287.1:13717199-13964699 GCF_036320965.1 Panulirus ornatus
GAGGAAAATCATAATCACTCCGTCCCATCGTCTCGTCCAACTTGAACATGATCGATTCGGCAAACTGTATAACCCCAAGTCTAGGGGGCTTCACGGAGCCCCAGTTAAGTAAAAGCTATACAGGTGAATACAAATGAATTCAAACAGCAGCAGAATATTGGGTCCTAAGGAGGCCTTTCGTGATAGTGGAAGAGAACAGAAACTTATGGATTAATGTAACAGGAATAGAACGACATACAGATTATTGAGAGAAGGCGATCTGTGAAATTATCCTTCACCTAAATAGGTGCAGATGATGTCAGTCGTGGATTGGAAGTAAAGTACTTACACGCCAGATTCTGTGATCTGCATAATATTTAATATCTGATCAGCGATATATCTCTCGTTCAGTCAGCTTGATAATTCTCAGTAAACCAGATTTAACATGCAGGTTTCCTGAACTTAATAGGTTCTTAGTGTGGTGAACTGTGCAGCTTTCCCAGAATACTGGATTTTACATTTACTAGACGTTGTGATCCAGTGAATCATATACACAATCCACTTTATAATGTCGTCCTGTTAAACGATGTTCATTTGATCATAATCTGTTGGCAGATCAGGTAGATGTAAACAGATCGCTTATTACCGACACTCCTGCGAACATTTTCATCACGTAAATGAAATCAAAGAAAATGATCTGATGCAATGCCCTTTAGAGCTACTTTAATAGGTGATTATCCCTCTCTTATTTTGTTTTGACAAAACCACGAGAGTGTCTGTATTCAGACACCACAGATAAGCTTGTAGCTTACATAACTGTAATCTAGGGTATTACGGTGACACATTTCTTTCATTTATTCTGCCCAGATATATAGTATTTAATAGGATATAAAAACAGGAAGTAAGGGGAGTGGGGGAGGAATGGGATGTATTTAGGGAATCAGTGATGGATTGCGCAAAAGATGCTTGTGGCATGAGAAGAGTGGGAGGTGGGTTGATTAGAAAGGGTAGTGAGTGGTGGGATGAAGAAGTAAGATTATTAGTGAAAGAGAAGAGAGAGGCATTTGGACGATTTTTGCAGGGAAAAAATGCAATTGAGTGGGAGACATATAAAAGAAAGAGACAGGAGGTCAAGAGAAAGGTGCAAGAGGTGAAAAAAAGGGCAAATGAGAGTTGGGGTCAGAGAGTATCATTAAATTTTAGGGAGAATAAAAAGATGTTCTGGAAGGAGGTAAATAAAGTGCGTAAGACAAGGGAGCAAATGGGAACTTCAGTGAAGGGCGCAAATGGGGAGGTGATAACAAGTAGTGGTGATGTGAGAAGGAGATGGAGTGAGTATTTTGAAGGTTTGTTGAATGTGTTTGATGATAGAGTGGCAGATATAGGGTGTTTTGGTCGAGGTGGTGTGCAAAGTGAGAGGATTAGGGAAAATGATTTGGTAAACAGAGAAGAGGTACTAAAAGCTTTGCGGAAGATGAAAGCCGGCAAGGCAGCGGGTTTGGATGGTATTGCAGTGGAATTTATTAAAAAAGGGGGTGACTGTATTGTTGACTGGTTGGTAAGGTTATTTGATGTATGTATGACTCATGGTGAGGTGCCTGAGGATTGGCGGAATGCGTGCATAGTGCCATTGTACAAAGGCAAAGGGGATAAGAGTGAGTGCTTAAATTACAGAGGTATAAGTTTGTTGAGTATTCCTGGTAAATTATATGGGAGGGTATTGATTGAGAGGGTGAAGGCATGTACAGAGCATCAGATTGGGGAAGAGAAGTGTGGTTTCAGAAGTGGTAGAGGATGTGTGGATCAGGTGTTTGCTTTGAAGAATGTATGTGAGAAATACTTAGAAAAGCAAATGGATTTGTATGTAACATTTATGGATCTGGAGAAGGCATATGATAGAGTTGATAGAGATGCTCTGTGGAAGGTATTAAGAATATATGGTGTGGGAGGCAAGTTGTTAGAAGCAGTGAAAAGTTTTTATCGAGGATGTAAGGCATGTGTACGTGTAGGAAGAGAGGAAAGTGATTGGTTCTCAGTGAATGTAGGTTTGCGGCAGGGTTGTGCGATGTCTCCATGGTTGTTTAATTTGTTTATGGATGGGGTTGTTAGGGAGGTGAATGCAAGAGTTTTGGAAAGAGGGGCAAGTATGAAGTCTGTTGTGGATGGGAGAGCTTGGGATTGAGTCAGTTGTTGTTCGCTGATGATACAGCGCTGGCGGCTGATTCATGTGAGAAATTGCAGAAGCTGGTGACTGAGTTTGGTACAGTATGTGAAAGAAGAAAGTTAAGAGTAAATGTGAATGAGAGCAAGGTTATTAGGTACAGTAGGGTTGAGGGTCAAGTCAATTGGGAGGTAAGTTTGAATGGAGAAAAACTGGAGGAAGAAAAGTGTTTTAGATATCTGGGAGTGGATCTGGCAGCGGATGGAACCATGGAAGCGAAGTGGATCATAGGGTGGGGGAGGGGGCGAAAATCCTGGGAGACTTGAAGAATGTGTGGAAGTCGAGAACATTATCTCGGAAAGCAAAAATGGGTATGTTTGAAGGAATAGTGGTTCCAACAATTTTGTATGGTTGCGAGGCGTGGGCTATGGATTGAGTTGTGCGCAGGAGGGTGGATGTGCTGGTAATGAGATGTTTGAGGACAATGTGTGATGTGAGTCGGTTTGATCGAGTAAGCAACGTAAGGGTAGGAGAGATGTGTGGAAATAAAAAGAGCGTGGTTGAGAGAGCAGAAGAGGGTGTTTTGAAATGGTTTGGGAACATGGAGAGAATGAGTAAGGAAAGATTGACCAAGAGGATATATGTGTCGGAGGTGGAGGGAACGAGGAGAAGTGGGAGACCAAATTGGAGGTGGAAAGATGGAGTGAAAAAGATTTAGTTGATCGGGGCCTGAACATGCATGAGGGTGAAAGGAGGGCAAGGAATAGAGTGAATTGGATCGATATGGTATACCGGGGTTGACGTGCTGTCAGTGGATTGAATCAGGGCATGTGAAGCGTTTGGGGTAAACCATGGAAAGCTGTGTAGGTATGTATATTTGCGTGTGTGGAAGTGTATGTATATCGGCGTTTTACGAAAGCGCGGATTGGCATATCAAAAGCGCGGCAAACGTTGCTGATATATTGCTATCAAAAGCGCGGCAGAATATTAAGTCAAAAGCGCGTTTTATCACTCACCTCTAAGTCCGATTGTTTATACGTTCATTAACGATCGTTCACCTCTTCCGTTAGCCAGATGATATCATCTGTTGCCCCCTGCTTACCACGGGGAGGTGAAAGTAGGACTTTTAAGCAGGAAAAATTATATATTTGTTAAGTAAGTATAGGCTTTTCCTTGTAAGTATATTCTTCTTGCACCTTAGTACAGGCTTGTCCTTGCAGTCCTTTATGAAAGCTTTATAAAACTTTATAAAACTTTATAAAAACTTTATAAAAAATATGTGTCCATAAAACCAGTTTATGTAATAAAACATTCGTCATACACCTTGCAATCCTTTATAAAAACACTTCTCCTCTTCCATAAAAACTCAGTTACATGTTTGTTCTTGCTATGAATCTGTTTCCCAAGGCCTTCATATAATTGCGTCGATTTATTTCCCCAGAGATGAATTTGTTGTACTGTGTCACGGCATACTCTGTCCTGTCTCGATCAACTTTCCGCGTACTTGCTGGTTTACCGACACTCTTGATCTTAACATAAGTAGCAGTCTGGAGCTTTCCTAGTACATCCATGAATACAAATATAGATGGGTGGGATGCATAAAATTGCTCATTGAAATGAGCATGAAAAGATTCGGCAACATTGTTCGTATGCTTTGTATTTGAGGGGACTTCAGCCCAAAGCACTGGAGGATATCTTGACTCTGCTGTTACATAATTATCAACCAGATAGTCTGCAAAGCGAATACATCTTTTAAGGGTGAGTTTCGCTAGAAATGCAAGATTAGTAATACATGAAATGATAACCATACCAGAATATGGATTATTTTCAAGGATGAAATCTTCACCTTTTGTCGTAGTAGTATTCATAGAATTTAGAGCACGATGTACTTCCTCAGGAGTTTTAGGCAATACAGGATACGCTTTCCGCCTTTCTCGGTATAATGATTGTGCTATAGCTCTTAGATCACCTGATTCTAGCTCATTTTCAGGAAATGTATGCAACTCCGTTCTAATGAGCTTAGATGGCCTTAGATGGTATATACATGTGTATGGGGTGGGTTGGGCCATTTCTTTCCTCTGTTTCCTTGCGCTACCTCGCAAACGCGGGAGACAGCGACAAAGCAAAAAAAAAAATAAATAAATAATATATATATATATATATATATATATATATATATATATATATATATATATATATATATATATATATATATATATATATATATATATATATATATATATATATATATATATATATATATTTTTTTTTTTTTTTCTTTTTTTTTGCTTTGTCGCTGTCTCCCCCCATACATATGTATATACATACGTCCACACACGCAAATATACATACCTACACAGCTTTCCATGGTTTACCCCAGACGCTTCACATGCCCTGATTCAATCCACTGACAGCACGTCGACCCCGATATACCACATCGTTCCAATTCACTCGATTCCTTGCACGCCTTTCACCCTCCTGCATGTTCAGGCCCCGATCACTCAAAGTCTTTTTCTCTCCATCTTTCCACCTCCAATTTGGTCTCCCACATCTCGTTCCCTCCACCCCGTACACATATATCCTCTTGGCCAATCTTTCCTCACTCATTTTCTTCATGTGACCAAACCATTTTAAAACACTCTCTTCTGCTCTCTCAACCATACTCTTTTTATTTCCACACATCTCACTCACCCTTACATTACTTACTCGATCAAACCACCTCACACCACATATTGTCCTCAAACATCTCATTTCCAGCACATCCACCCTCCTGCGCACAACTCTACCCATAGCCCTCTCCTCGCGACCATACAACATTGCTGGAACAACTATTCCTTCAAACATAGCCATTTTTGCTTTCCGAGATAATGTTCTCGACTTCCACACATTCTTCAAGGCTCCCAGAATTTTCGCCCCCTCCCCCAGCCTATGATTCACTTCCGCTTCCATGCTTCCATCCGCTGCCAGATCCACTCCCAGATATCTAAAGCACTTCAGTTCCTCCAGTTTCTCTCCATTCAAATTTACCTCCCAATTGATTTGAACCTCAACCCTACTGTACCTAATAACCTTGCTCTTGTTTACGTTTACTCTTAACTTTCTTCTTTCACCCAATTTACCAAACTCATTCACAGGCTTCTGCAGTTTCTCTCATGAATCAGCCACCAGCGCTGTATCATCGGTGAACAACAACTGACTCACTTCCGAAGTTCTATCATCCACAACAGACTGCATACTTGCCCCTCTTTCCAAAACTCTTGCATTCACCTCCCTAACAACCCCATCCATAAACAAATTAAACAACCATGGAGACATCACACGCTCCTGCCGCAAACCTACATTCACTGAGAACCAATCACTTTCCTCTCTACCTACACGCACACATGCCTTACATCCTCGATAAAAACTTTTCACTGCTTCTAACAACTTGCCTCCCACATCATATATCCTTAATACCTTCCACAGAGCATCTCTATCAACTCTATCATATGCCTTCTCCAGATCCATAAATGCTACATACAAATCCATTTGCTTTTCTAAGTATATCTCACACACATTCTTCAAAGCAAACACCTGATCCACACATCCTCTAACACTTCTGAAACCACACTGCTCTTCCCCAATCTGATGCTCTGTACATGCCTTCACCCTCTCAGTCAATACCCTCCCATATAATTTACCAGGAATACTCAGCAAACTTATACCTCTGTAATTTGAGCACTCATTCTTATCCCCTTTGCCTTTGTACAATGGCACTATGCAAGCATTCCGCCAGTCCCTCAGGCACCTCACCATGAATCATACATACATCAAATAACCTTACCAACCAGTCAACAATACAGTCCCCACCTTTTTTAATAAATTCCACTGCAATACGATCCAAACCTGCTGCCTTGCCAGCTTTCATCTACCGCAAATCTTTTAGCACCTCTTCTCTGTTTACCAAATCATTTTCCCAAACCCTCTCACATTGCACACCACCTCGACCAAAACACCCTATATCTGCCAGTCTATCATCAAACACATTAAACAAACCTTCAAAATACTCACTCCATCTCCTTCTCACATCACCACTACTTGTTATCACCTCCCCATTAACCCCCTTCACTGAAGTTCCCATTTGCTCCCTTGTCTTACGCTGTCTATTTACCTCCTTCCAAAACATCTTTTTATTCTCCCTAAAATTTAATGATACTCTCTCACCCCAACTCTCATTTGCCCTCTTTTTCACCTCTTGCACCTTTCTTTGAACTCCTGCCTCTTTCTTTCATACATCTCCCACTCATTTGCATTTTTTCCCTGCAAAAATAGTCCAAATACCTCTCTCTTCTCTTTCACTAATAATCTTAGTTCTTCATCCCAGAACTCGCTACCCTTTCTAATCAACCCACCTCCCACGCTTCTCATGCCACAAGCAACTTTTGCGCAAGCCATCACTGCTTCCCTAAATACATCCCATTCCTCCCCGACTCCCCTTACCTCCTTTGCTCTCACCTTTTTGCATTCTGTACTCAGTCTCTCCCGGTACTTCCTCACATAAATCTCCTTCCTAAGCTCACTTACTCTCACCACTCTTTCCTTCCAGCATTTTCTCTTCTTTTCTGAAAACCCCTACAAATCTTCACCTTCGCCTCCACAAGATAATGATCAGACATCTCTCCAGCTGCACCTCTCAGCACATTAATATCCAAAAGTCTCTCTTCCGCGCGCCTGTCAATTAACACATAATCAAATAACGCTCTTTGGATATCTCTCCTACTTACATACGTATACTTATGTATATCTCGCTTTTTGAACCAGGCATTCCCAATCACCAGCCCTTTTTCCGCACAAAAATCCACAAGCTCTTCACCATTTCTATTTACAACACTGAACACCCCATGTATACCAATTATTCCCTCAACTGCCACATTACTCACCTTTGCATTCAAATCACCCGTCACTATAACCCGATCTCGTGCATCAAAACCACTAACACACTCATTCAGCTGCTCCCAAAACACTTGCCTCTCATGATCTTTCTTCTCATGCCTAGGTGCATATGCACCAATAATCACCCATCTCTCTCCATCAACTTTCAGTTTTACCCATATCAATCTACCCATATCAATCTACTCCCAAAACTCCTGTTTCAGGAGTAGTGCTACTCCTTCCCTTGCTCTTCTCCTCTCAGTAACTCCTGACTTTACTCCGAAGACATTCCCAAACAACTCTTCCCCTTTACCCTTGAGCTTCGTTTCACTCAGAGCCAAAACATCCAGGTTCCTTTCCTCAAACATACTACCTATCTCTCCTTTTTTCTCATCTTGGTTACATCAACACACATTTTGACACCCCAGTCTGAGCCTTCGAGGAGGATGAGCACTCCCCGCGTGAATCCTTCTTCTGTTTCCCCTTTTAGAAAGTCAAAATACAAGGAGGGGAGGGTTTCTGGCCCCCCGCTCCCGTCCCCTTTAGTCGCCTTCCACGACACGTGAGGAATGCGTGGGAAGTATTTTTTCTCCCCTATCCCTTGGGATAATATATATATATATATATATATATATATATATATATATATATATATATATATATATATATATATATATATATATATATATATATATGTTGGAAAGGATCACAATTTTGCGTATGATCCAGATATTCCTATGAGTCCACGGGAAAATGAAACACGAAATGTTCCCAAGTGCGCATGTTTACCAAATGGCGTTGCTTCGTCTCTTCGATGTATATCAACTGACTGTTATATTTCTCTCTTGTGTCTCCCCTGATGATGTGATTATTACACGAAAGTGCACTTAGGAACTTTTCGTGTTTCATTTTCCCCGTGGACTCATAAGAATATATATATATATATATATATATATATATATATATATATATATATATATATATATATATATATATATATATATATATATATATATATATATATATATATATATACATATCCCTGGGGATAGGGGAGAAAGAATACTTCCCACGGGTGACTGTAGTGTTGACTGTATGGTAAGGTTATTTAATGTATGTATGATTCATGGTGAGGTGCCTGAGGATTAGCGGAATGCTTGCATAGTGCCATTGTACAAAGGCAAAGGGGATATGGGTGAGTGCTCAAATTACAGAGGTATATGTTTGTTGAGTATTCCTGGCAAATTATATGGGAGGGTATTGATTGAGAGGGTGAAGGCATGTACAAAGCATCAGATTGTGGAATAGCAGTGTGGTTTCAGAAGTGGTAAAGGATATGTGAATCAGGTGTTTGCTTTGAAGAATGTATGTGAAAAATACTTAGAAAAGCAAATGGATTTGTATGTAGCATTTATGTATCTGGAGAAGGCATATGATAGAGTTGATAGAGATGATCTGTGGAAGGTACTAAGAATATATGGTGTGGGAGGAAGTTGTTAGAAGCAGTGAAAAGTTTTTATCGAGGATGTCAGGCATGTGTACATGTAGGAAGAGAGGAAAGTGATTGGTTCTCAGTGAATGTAGGTCTGCGGCAGGGGTGTGTGATGTCTCCATGGTTGTTTAATTTGTTTATGGATGGGGTTGTTAGGGAGGTGAATGCAAGAGTTTTGGAAAGAGGGGTAAGTATGCAGTCCGTTGGGGATGAGAGAGCTTGGGAAGTGTCAGTTGTTGTTCGCTGATGATACAGCGCTGGCGGCTGATTCATGTGAGAAACTGCAGAAGCTGGTGTCTGAGTTTCGTAATGTGTATGAAAGAAGAAAGTTAAGAGTAAACGTAAACAAGAGCAAGGTTATTAGGAACAGTAGGGTTGAGGGTCAAGTCATTTGGGAGGTAAGTTTGAATGGAGAAAAACTGGAGGAAGTAAAGTGTTTTAGATATCTGGGAGTGGATCTCGCAGCGGATGGAACCATGGAAGCGGAAGTGAATCATTTAGTGGGGGAAGGGGGCGAAAATCCTGGGAGCCTTGAAGAATGTTTGGAAGTCGAGAACATTATCTCGGAAAGCAAAAATGGGTATGTTTGAAGGAATAGTGGTTCCAACAATGTTGTATGGTTGCGAGGCGTGGGCTATGGATAGAGTTGTGCGCAGGAGGGTGGATGTGCTGGAAATGAGATGTTTGAGGACAATATGTGGTATGAGGTGGTTTGATCGAGTAAGTAATGTAAGGGTTAGAGAGATGTGTGGAAATAAAAATAGCGTGGTTGAGAGAGCATAAGAGGGTGTTTTGAAATGGTTTGGGCACGTGGAGAGAATGAGTGAGGAATGATTGACCAAGAGGATATATATGGCGAAGGTGGAAGGAACGAGGAGAAGTAGGAGACCAAATTGGAGGTGGAAAGATGAGTGAAAAAGATTTTGGGTGGTCAGGACCTGAACATGCAGGTGGGTGAAAGGCATGCAAGGAATACAGTGAATTCGATCGATGTGGTATACCGGGGTCGACGTGCTGTCACTGGATTGAATTAGGGCATGTGAAGCGTCTGGGGTAAACCATGGAGAGTTCTGTGTGGCCTGGATGTGGAAAGGGAGCTGTGATTTCGGGCATTATTACATGACAGCTAGAGACTGATTGTGAACGAATGGGGCCTTTGTTGTCTTTTCCTAGCGGTACCTCGCACACATGAGGGGGGAGGGGGATGTTATTCCATGTGTGGCGAGGTGGCGATGGGAATAAATAAAGGCAGACAGTATGAATTATGTACATGTGTATATATGTATATGTCCGTGTGTGTATATATATGTGTACATTGAGATGTATAGGTATGTATATTTGCGTGTGTGGACGTGTATGTATATAAATGTGTATGGGGGTGGTTTGGGCCATTTCTCCTCTGTTTCCTTGCGCTACCTCGCAAACGCGGGAGACAGCGACAAAGCAAAATAAATAATATAAATAAATACATATATATTACCTTCTACCCTGAAGTCCCTTCTATCTTTATGAAGCTCCTGCAGCGCTCAGGAAACTGGACACGTCCAACGGTCGAGATCATAGGCAGTGATGGTGTGTGTTCGTATATGTGGAGATAGTTCATGGCAATTAGATAGTGTGCTCGTTTTCTCATATGTGATTATTGCGTCGTGAATATGAATGCGGCTCTGGAATGTATTGAATCAATGTTAGTATCAATGTAGGGATGTGTGATGTCCAGAGCGTGGACGGGAGAATGTGACTCGTATCTGTCTAAGGAGGGATACATGTCTGGTTGTGTGGTCTGAATTGGGAGGGAAGTTGAATGGTGCTTGTCGGGTCATATCGTTGTGTACGTGCTTTGTGTCGGTGTTGTGTTTACAGGAGGTGAGAGACCAGGGATCTGAGAGTGAAAGTCGCTGAAGTGTGAATCAAGAGTAAGCTTTTTATTTCAGCTTCGGTGTTGGTTATTAGTTGTGGATTGGTTTGATTGGGAGAAGGTCTAGTGCTGTTGCATAGAATCGAGTGCCGTGTATGTTGAGACAGGATTGCATTGGGAGGATCTTCGTGTCGGTTGGTAAGAAATGGGCGATTATGGTTGCTAAGCAGCCAGTGATTGTTATGAGTGAAATGTAATTTTTTATATTTGCTTTTGAAAGTTTGAAAGACCAGGCAGGAGAGACATAGTTTAAAGTGGAGCGGATGAATTGTTTATAGAGAATGTTGAGGGATTATTTGTCTTGTCTAACACTTGTGCCAGTTAGCGTCCTGAGGAACATTTAGTGTATGTGTTAATGTTGTTGGTGCTGGGGTGAATGTCAAGCATGTGTCGCATGTAATGACTAGGATAGTTGGTATTTTGTTCAGTGGGAGTGATTATCAAACGCAAGGAGACTGGAGGTTGTTGGGATTCGAGTCTGTGGTGGGGTTAGCAGAGCGATTAAAGATTTCTCTGGAGATGTAGGCATTTTGTTCTGGGTGAGCCATTATTCCAGTGGTGTAATGCAACGCTGCATGTTTGTTCATGACGCTATCTGTGGTGTCAGGGGTGTTGTGATGTGTTCGTGAGGTCGTCAGCATATAAGGGGATCTTCGCTTTGTGGTTTGCTGGAGGTAATATGTGTGTGTGTGTGTGTGTGTGTGTGTGTGTGTGTGTGGGCGCAGTGGCGGTACAAGCCACAGAACCTGTGGCGGCAGGAAGGTTGGGCTTCAGTCGCTTGCCGCTCGCCTCTAGGAGCGGGAGTTGCCGCTGCCACTGCTGCCCCGACCCGACCACTCCGTTTACTACACACTCGTGCCACGCTCAGTATAACAGTGATTGCCTCTCCCACTGCTGCCCTTGAGCGCCGCCACGTGCGTGTGTGAACCGTGCGAATCGTGATTGCCAGTTGTGGTATCGTCGTTGAGACATGACCAATCGCCTCCTGATTATTTCTCGTTAAGATGCAACAAGTCGTCAGTAAGTTATATTTTTTTTTCTTTAGATCTTGACCACGCTTTATGACCTGTGATTTCATATTCCTATGACATATGCGTGTGTATGTGTGCGTGTGTGTGTGTGTGTGTGTGTGTGTGTGTGTGTGAGTATGTGTGTGTGTGTGTGTGTGTGTGTGTGTGTGTGTGTGTGTGTGTGTGTGTGTACCTGTGTTGTAGGGACCGTGAATGTGTTAAAGTTCTGTAATTAATACATTATGACTCATAGGTTGACATCACCAAGATAATAGAGATTGATTGAGTGATTAATGATGATTAGCAAGTGATGTAACGAAAAGGTTTACTGTCGGTTCGTTGAGGTTAGTTTTACATGAGGATGTTCAGCATTTCTATCTGTTTCTGTGGAAGTAACATGGGTCTTTATTTTGCCTATCCTTACCTCAATTCCTCCTGACGGACTCACTAAATAATACAGCTTGAGTCGGGAATTGCAGAATATTTTGTAATGTCTTCAGACACAAGTTACTCAACGTGAATTACTTTCCTTATTCGAGCAATCATGTTCTATTTCGTAAGAACAGCAACGACACATTGTGTTTGGTTGGTAAATTTGAACATTACGGGTATGTTTCCACCTTGGAAGGAGACCTGTAATGTGGGTCCCTAAACATATAAACCTCCTATGCAGAGTTTAGGCCGTGATCCCTTGAAGGGTTTAGGGAGAGATCTCTCGAAGCAGAAGGCCTAAGGCAGGGTTTAGACAATGATCCCTTAAATATAAGACCGAATACAGTGCTTGGGCAGTAGGTGTAGGAAGTGTTTGACCCAAGACAGGGTTTCGATAGTGGTTCCTTGAGATAAAAGACCTAAGACATGATTTAGACGATTTAGACAGTGATGACTTGAAGTATAAGACCCGAGACAGGGCTTAGGCAGTGGTGCCCAGAGAGTATATGACCTAAGACAGTGTTTGGACAATGGTGTTCAGCTGTCGAAAGCCCAAGGAGTGGGTTTAGACAGTGATCTCTTTAGGTATGAATACCAGTATAGGGGTTAAACAGTAGTCACTTGTCTATATATATTGCTCAAGGAATGGCTTTAAGAGCACTGCATGGCTGAACACATGTTAAGGGCGAGCTATGAGTTCACGGATTTGAGATGAAAAGATATTCTGTCCTAAGAAACAGTAGCCACTCGACTACAGGCAAACAGAGAAGAATGAAGAAAAAGAATATGTTTAGGGTCCTGGAGTTTATCGTGTACATATATATATATATATATATATATATATATATATATATATATATATATGGAAGGAGACCTGTGTGGGGAAGTACCAGGAGAGACTGTGTACAGAATGGAAAAAGGTGAGAACAATGGAAGTAAGGGGAGTGGGGGAGGAATGGGATGTATTTAGGGAATCAGTGATGGATTGCGCAAAAGATACTTGTGGCATGAGAAGAGTGGGAGGTGGGCTGTTTAGAAAGGGTAGTGAGTGGTGGGATGAAGAAGTAAGAGTATTAGTGAAAGAGAAGAGAGAGGCATTTGGACGATTTTTGCAGGGAAAAAATGCAATTGAGTGGGAGAAGTATAAAAGAAAGAGACAGGAGGTCAAGAGAAAGGTGCAAGAGGTGAAAAAAAGGGCAAATGAGAGTTGGGGTGAGAGACTATCAGTAAATTTTAGGGAGAATAAAAAGATGTTCTGGAAGGAGGTAAATAGGGTGCGTAAGACAAGGGAGCAAATGGGAACTTCAGTGAAGGGTGTAAATGGGGAGGTGATAACAAGTAGCGGTGATGTGAGAAGGAGATGGAATGAGTATTTTGAAGGTTTGTTGAATGTGTCTGATGACAGAGTGGCAGATATAGGGTGTTTTGGTCGAGGTGGTGTGCAAAGTGAGAGGGTTAGGGAAAATGATTTGGTAAACAGAGAGGAGGTAGTAAAAGCTTTGCGGAAGATGAAAGCCGGCAAGGCAGCAGGTTTGGATGGTATTGCAGTGGAATTTATTAAAAAAGGGGGTGACTGTATTGTTGACTGCTTGGTAAGGTTATTTAATGTATGTATGACTCATGGTGAGGTGCCTGAGGATTGGCGGAATGCGTGCATAGTGCCATTGTACAAAGGCAAAGGGGATAAGAGTGAGTGCTCAAATTACAGAGGTATAAGTTTGTTGAGTATTCCTGGTAAATTATATGGGAGGGTATTGATTGAGAGGGTGAAGGCATGTACAAAGCATCAGATTGGGGAAGAGCAGTGCGGTTTCAGAAGTGGTAGAGGATGTGTGGATCAGGTGTTTGCTTTGAAGAATGTATGTGAGAAATACTTAGAAAAGCAAATGGATTTGTATGTAGCATTTATGGATCTGGAGAAGGCATATGATAGAGTTGATAGAGATGCTCTGTGGAAGGTATTAAGAATATATGGTGTGGGAGGCAAGTTGTTAGAAGCAGTGAAAAGTTTTTATCGAGGATGTAAGGCATGTGTACGTGTAGGAAGAGAGGAAAGTGATTGGTTCTCAGTGAATGTAGGTTTGCGGCAGGGGTGTGTGATGTCTCCATGGTTGTTTAATTTGTTTATGGATGGGGTTGTTAGGGAGGTAAATGCAAGAGTCCTGGAAAGAGGGGCAAGTATGAAGTCTGTTGGGGATGAGAGAGCTTGGGAAGTGAGTCAGTTGTTGTTCGCTGATGATACAGCGCTGGTGGCTGATTCATGTGAGAAACTGCAGAAGCTGGTGACTGAGTTTGGTAAAGTGTGTGGAAGAAGAAAGTTAAGAGTAAATGTGAATAAGAGCAAGGTTATTAGGTACAGTAGGGTTGAGGGTCAAGTCAATTGGGAGGTGAGTTTGAATGGAGAAAAACTGGAGGAAGTGAAGTGTTTTAGATATCTGGGAGTGGATCTGTCAGCGGATGGAACCATGGAAGCGGAAGTGGATCATAGGGTGGGGGAGGGGGCGAAAATTCTGGGAGCCTTGAAAAATGTGTGGAAGTCGAGAACATTATCTCGGAAAGCAAAAATGGGT
The DNA here is from genome assembly GCF_036320965.1 of Panulirus ornatus. Taxonomy (NCBI): domain Eukaryota; kingdom Metazoa; phylum Arthropoda; class Malacostraca; order Decapoda; family Palinuridae; genus Panulirus; species Panulirus ornatus. The sequence goes on from NC_092287.1 coordinate 13,731,673, forward strand.
ATGTTTGAAGGAATAGTGGTTCCAACAATGTTGTATGGTTGCGAGGCGTGGGCTATGGATAGAGTTGTGCGCAGGAGGATGGATGTGCTGGAAATGAGATGTTTGAGGACAATGTGTGGTGTGAGGTGGTTTGATCGAGTAAGTAACGTAAGGGTAAGAGAGATGTGTGGAAATAAAAAGAGCGTGGTTGAGAGAGCAGAAGAGGGTGTTTTGAAATGGTTTGGGCACATGGAGAGAATGAGTGAGGAAAGATTGACCAAGAGGATATATGTGTCGGAGGTGGAGGGAACGAGGAGAAGAGGGAGACCAAATTGGAGGTGGAAAGATGGAGTGAAAAAGATTTTGTGTGATCGGGGCCTGAACATGCAGGAGGGTGAAAGGAGGGCAAGGAATAGAGTGAATTGGAGCGATGTGGTATACAGGGGTTGACGTGCTGTCAGTGGATTGAATCAAGGCATGTGAAGCGTCTGGGGTAAACCATGGAAAGCTGTGTAGGTATGTATATTTGCGTGTGTGGACGTGTGTATGTACATGTGTATGGGGGGGGGGGGGGGGTTGGGCCATTTCTTTCGTCTGTTTCCTTGCGCTACCTCGCAAACGCGGGAGACAGCGACAAAGTATAAAAAAAAAAAAAAAAAAAAAAAAAAAAAAAATATATATATATATATATATATATATATATATATATATTTGGTCTCCCACTTCTCGTTCCCTCCCCCTCTGACGCATACATCCTCTTTGTCAATCATTCCTCACTCATTCTCTTCATGTAACTAAACCATTTCAATACACACTCTTCTGCTCCCTCAACCACACTCTTTTAATTACAAAACATTTTTCTCCCCCTTTCATTTCTTTTCGATCAAACCATCTCACACCACATATTGTCCAGCAGAATTTCATTTCTTACACATCCACCCTCTTCCTCAAAACCTTATCTATAGCCCATGCCTCGCAAGAGGAACCAGCATTCTATCAAATATACCCATTTTTGCTCTCCGAGATAACGTTCTTGCCTTCCACACATTTTCTTATACGCTCCCAGAACCTTCGCACCTTCCCCTACCCTGTGACTCCATGGCTCCGTCCGCTGCTAAATCCACTCCCAAATATCTAAAACACCACTTCCTCCAGTTTTTTCCATTCAAGATTTTCTCGCAGTTAACGTGTCCCTCAACCCTACTGAATCTAATAATCTTGCTCTTATTCACATTTACTCTTAACTTTCTTCTTTCACACAGTTTACCAAACTCAGTCACCAGCTTCTGCAGTTTCTCACCCCAATTAGCCACCAGGGCTGTATCATCAGCGAACAATAACTGACTCACTTCCCGAGTCCTCTCAACCACAACAGACTGCTTCCTTGCCCCTCTCTCCAAAACTCTTGCGTTCACCTCCCTAACCACCATATCCATTAACAAATTAACCAAACATGGAGACATCACGCACCCCTGCCGCAAACCGACAATCACTGGAAACCAATTAATTTTCTCCCGTCCTACTCTTACACATGCCTTACATCCTTGACCAAATCTTTTCACTGCTTCTAGCAACTTACCTCCCACACCACATACTCTTAATACCTTCCACAAAGCATCTCTATCAACTTTATCAAATGCCTTCTCCAGATCCACAAATGCTACATACAAAGGACCGGAGGTCCTTTTTATCTTTATAAGCCTCCTGCCATGCTCAGGAAGGAGGCCACGTCCACTTGTCGGGACAAGTACATCATAAAGTGTAGTGATATTCAACCTGTGTTTATGTATGCTTTGAGGGCGTGTAGTTTGTGTGTCGTTTTTGTTTGTGGATTTTGAGTACTGCAGGAGCTTCATAAGGACAGAGGGGACTCCTGGTGCTAGAGGGAGGGTGATATATATATATATATATATATATATATATATATATATATATATATATATATATATATATATATATATTCTCTGTTCCTTCTTTTGGAAAAAAAAAAAAAAAAAAAAAACCGAGAGGGGAGGATTTCCAGCCCCCCGCTCCCTCCCCTTTTCCAAAAGAAGGAACAGAGAATTGGGCCAGGTGAGGGTATTCCCTCAAAGGCCCAGTCCTCTGTTCTTAACGCTACCTCGCTAATGCGGGAAATGGCGAATAGTTTGAAAGAAAAGAAGAATATATATATATATATATATATATATATATATATATATATATATATATATATATATATATATATATATATATATATATATATATATATATATATATATATATACATATATATATATATATATATATATATATATATATATATACATATATATATATATATATATATATATATATATGTATATATATATATATATATATATATATATATATATATATATATATATATATATATATATATATCGCCACCTCGCCACACATGGAATAACAACTCTCTCCCCCCTCATGTGTGCGAGGTAGCGCTAGGAAAAGACACCAAAGGCCCCAAATATATATATATATATTTTACTTATCTATTTATTTTCCTTTGTCGCTGTCTCCCGCGTTTGCGAGGTAGCGTAAGGAAACAGACGAAAGAAATGGCCCAACTCACCCGCATACACATGTATATACATACACGTCCACACACGCAAATATACATACCCATACATCTCAATGTACACATATATATACACACACAGACACATTCATACATACACATGCACACAATTCACACTGTCTGCCTTTATTCATTTCCATCGCCACCTCGCCACACATGGAATAACAACACCCTCCCCCTCATGTGTGTGAGGTAGCGCTAGGAAAAGAAACAAAGGCCCCATTCGTTCACACTCAGTCTCTAGCTGTTATGTAATAATGCACCGAAACCACAGCTCCCTTTCCACATCCGGGCTCCAGAGAACTTTCCATGGTTTACCCCAGACGCTTCACATGCCCTGGTTCAATCCTTTGACAGCACGTCGAGCCTGGTATACCATATTGTTCCAATTCACTCTATTCCTTGAACGCCTTTCACCCTCCTGCATGTTCAGGCCCCGATCACTCAAAATCTTTTTCACTCTATCTTTCCACCTCCATTTTGATCTCCCATTTCTCCTCGTTCCCTTCACCTGCGACACATATATATCCTGTTGGTGAATCTTTCCTCACTCATTCTCTCCATGTGCCCAAACCATTTCAAAACACCCTCTTCTGCTCTCTCAACCACGCTATTTTTATTTCCACACATCTCTCTTACCCTTACATTATTTACTCGATCAAACCACCTCACACCACATATTGTCCTCAAACATCTCATTTCTAGCATCATCCACCCTCCTGAGCACAACTCTATCCATAGCCCACGCCTCGCAACCATACAACATTGTTGGAAACACTATTCCTTCAAACATACCAATTTTTGCTTTCGGAGATAATGTTCTCGACTTCCACACATTCTTCAAAGCTCCCAGGATTTTCGCCCCCTCACCCACCCTATGATTCACTTCCGCTTCCATGGTTCCATCCGCTGCTAGATCCACTCCCAGATATCTAAAACATTTTGCCTCCTCCAGTTTTTCTCCATTCAAACTTACCTCCCAGTTGACTTGACCGTCAACCCTACTGTACCTAATATCTCATGTGTGCGAGGTAGCGCTAGGAAAAGACACCAAAGGCCCCAAATATATATATATATATATATATTTTACTTATCTATTTATTTTGCTTTGTCGCTGTCTCCCGCGTTTGCGAGGTAGCGTAAGGAAACAGGCGAAAGAAATGGCTCAACCCACCCGCATACACATGTATATACATACACGTCCACACACGCAAATATACATACCCATACATCTCAATGTACACATATATATACACACACAGACACATTCATACATACACATACACACAATTCACACTGTCTGCCTTTATTCATTTCCATCGCCACCTCGCCACACATGGAATAACAACACCCTCCCCCTCATGTGTGCGAGGTAGCGCTAGGAAAAGACAACAAAGGCCCCATTCGTTCACACTCAGTCTCTAGCTGTTATGTAATAATGCACCGAAACCATAGCTCCCTTTCCACATCCGGGCCCCAGAGAACTTTCCACGGATTACCCCAGACGCTTCACATGCCCTGATTCAATCCATTGACAGCACGTCGACCCCGGTATACCACATCGATCCAATTCACTCTATATATATATAAATATATATATATATATATATATATATATATATATATATATATATATATATATATATATATATATATATATATATATATATATATATATATATATATATAATTTTTATTTTTCTTTTTTTTTTGCTTTGTCGCTGTCTCCAGCGTTTGCGAGGTAGCGCAAGGAAACAGACGAAAAAATGGCCCAACCCACCCCCATACACATGCCTTGATTCAATCCACTGACAGCACGTCAACCCCGGTATACCACATCGATCCAATTCACTCTATTCCTTGCCCTCCTTTCACCCTCCTGCATGTTCAGGCCCCGATCACACAAAATCTTTTTCACTCCATCTTTCCACCTCCAATTTGGTCTCCCTCTTCTCCTCGTTCCCTCCACCTCCGACACATATATCCTCTTGGTCAATCTTTCCTCACTCATTCTCTCCATGTGACCAAACCATTTCAAAACACCCTCTTCTGCTCTCTCAACCACGCTCTTTTTATTTCCACACATCTCTCTTACCCTTACGTTACTTACTCGATCAAACCACCTCACACCACACATTGTCCTCAAGCATCTCATTTCCAGCACATCCATCCTCCTGCGCACAACTCTATCCATAGTCCACGCCTCGCAACCATACAACATTGTTGGAACCACTATTCCTTCAAACATACCCATTTTTGCTTTCCGAGATAATGTTCTCGACTTCCACACATTCTTCAAGGCTCCCAGAATTTTCGCCCCCTCCCCCACCCTATGATCCACTTCCGCTTCCATGGTTCCATCCGCTGCCATATCCACTCCCAGATATCTAAAACACTTCACTTCCTCCAGTTTTTCTCCATTCAAACTCACCTCCCAATTGAATTGACCCTCAACCCTACTGTACCTAATAACCTTGCTCTTATTCACATTTACTCTTAACTTTCTTCTTTCATACACTTTACCAAACTCAGTCACCAGCTTCTGCAGTTTCTCACAATAATCAGCCACCAGCGCTGTATCATCAGCGAACAACAACTGACTCACTTCCCAAGCTCTCTCATCCCCAACAGACTTCATACTTGCCCCTCTTTCCAAAACTCTTGCATTCACCTCCCTAACAACCCCATCCATAAACAAATTAAACAACCATGGAGACATCGCACACCCCTGCCGCAAACCTACATTCACTGAGAACCAATCACTTTCCTCTCTTCCTACACGTACACATGCCTTACATCCTCGATAAAAACTTTTCACTGCTTCTAACAACTTGCCTCCCACACCATGTATTCTTAATACCTTCCACAGAGCATATCTATCAACTCTATCATATGCCTTCTCCAGATCCATAAATGCTATATACAAATCCATTTGCTTTTCTATTTCTCACATACATTCTTCAAAGCAAACACCTGATCCACACATCCTCTACCAATTCTGAAACCACACTGCTCTTCCCCAATCTGATGCTCTGTACATGCCTTCACCCTCTCAATCAATACCCTCCCATATAATTTGCCAGGAATACTCAACAAACTTATACCTCTGTAATATATATATATATATATATATATATATATATATATATATATATATATATATATATATATATATATATATATATGTATATATGGAAATTCTTTCCACTGTTTACTCATTTCTTATCTCTGCCGAACATGAATTAATTTGGTGGTTGTTTACAGAATTCAGTAGGTGGTCACTTTACTGAAATAGATAGGTGGCCATTTTATTGAATTAAATAGGTTGTCATTTCATTTACTTCTTATCTGCTTTAAGGCCTCTTCAATGTACACTTTGATTTCCTGACGTTATAAAGGAGGTGAACTTAGCAGTGACTCCTACTGACGTTCATGTAAACAGAGACGTTCTTGAAGACTCCTTTGTGATCTGATGAGTTTCTGTTGTGACAAGACACGAGATCAAAAAACCCTTGCACGGACACGGACTTTGTCTTGAAGTATTCGATTTGGAAATCTCTGTGGTGTGGTAGCCCATAATGGGCGGGAGGGCCAGCCATGGATCCAGGCAAGATGTTCCAGATCATGACCAACAGCACGCTCTTAGGTGAGTAAGCTGCCTACCCCTGTGTTCCAGAGGCTGGCCCTCCTTCCTGCCCTCAGATGTCCTGTGTGCTTCCCTCTCCTCTCAACGTGCTGTCCTGCCTTCTGTTTCCTACCCTCAGTGCCTGTCCTGCATGATGAGTCCTACCCTCAGTGACTGTCCTGCATGATGAGTCCTACCCTCAGTGACTATCCTTCTTGCTGATTCCCACCCTCGGGGGCTATCCCACCTGCTGGATGTTCCGCTTGCTGTTTCCTGCCCGGAGGGCTGTCCTACCATAAGGGAGTACATGGAAAGAACAGATAACAGGAGGTTTCATGTTCCATGACGGTGTTAACCTACGTAATAACAGGAATAGTGTCCTTATGCTGTGATTTTGTCTGTGGCAGAGAAAGGATAGCAAAGGAGAAAAATCCCCCATTATCATCAGTCCCTCGGACACAACAGCCACCAGGAGAAAATTGGAAAAAAAATGAAAACTGAGAAGGATCACCATGTTGGCGAGAGAGAATATATTATCAAGGAAATTTTATGGAAAAATGTGAACGGGGCAAATTTCCTTTTGTGACTGCAGGAGGAATTCTCCTGGGGAAGGGAGGCTTAATTCTGAAGCAGGAAAGAAAAGTTTGATTTTCGTTTCATTACGTCCAAATGTTTTTTCCAGCTGGAAACAAGCGTATTTGCTAATGGCGGATGTCATTGACGTATTTGTCTAGCCTTCGTTTGAAGGTATTAATCCTCTCCACATTGACAACATCTTACGATAATTTGTTCCAGTGATCCCCAATTCTGCTGCTAGAAGGCCTTTTGTCCACATTGTCATTATGTCTCCTTCCTTTTAATTGCATAACTTTATTTGTGGTTTTTGTAACTTATCTAACTTGAAGGCAATTTCGTTTCGTTGTTGAGATTATCTAACACCTTCAGAGAGAGTACGTAATGCTATATGTTTGATTGCATTTTAATATGGCTTATTTTTGAGAGAGACGGAATTAGCTTTGTTGCTCTTATCTAAATTCCTTCCATTTTTTCACATTTGATCAAGTTTAGTGATCAGAAATGAATAGTTAATGTCAAGTTATGTCTGGCCAGGGTGTTGTAAACTGTTACAATCTTTCGTTATAAACTTTAGCATTCTGTTGCCTTCGCTATATGTACCTTGGCATTGTTTTTCATATTCTAGTTCATCATCGATAATCACCCCAAGGTCTCTTTATTTTTCCTCTACTTCTAATAATGGTTTCCAGAGCATTTTATATTCATAATCAACACCTTTACAGTCAAAGTCCATTACTTTGCAACTATTTGCATGATATGCATTTGACACGTCTCTGACTGTTCCAGCAGTGTCTTATAACTTTAGTCAGTCTTCCTATTAATGGAAAATATTTCGAAATTATGTGCCATTGGCAAATTTCGAGAATCTACTCGTGAGTCCTGTTTCCAGTTCACTCATATAGAAAATTATAAGTATGGCTCGCTTACCCCTTGAGATATCACTTATTTGTTCCTGCTCTGTATGCCAACCTACTATACACATACAGTGTCGACTCCTTATACCATGGGCTACGCTAATACTTGGCTATGTTTGTCTAAAGCTCCTCTGAAAGCCTCTGTATGTAAAAAGAGGGTGCTTTGAAATCCCATTTATGATATGTATAGCTAAAGAATTCTATTGTATTCGTGAAACCATAGTCATATTTCATTCGTAACTTTTGTTGTTAATCGATTGTTCGTTAGTCATCTAAAAAGGATTTAAAAACTCTATACTTAACGCTCGTTTATAGCAATTTTTCCCAGAGCCGAAAGAAGGTTATAAGCCTGTGTTTGGAAAAGGATTTTCAGTCCTCTTATTAAGTCAAACACTCGCCACTTTTCCATCCTGTAGATATTTGTTGATTGTTTAGTGACAGAGGATGTCACTTACCGACTGACTTCTTTCCTTGTTACCTAAATTAGATTTAGATTTTCTAAATGCTTAAGTATTTCATAATTCTGGATATCGTGCGCGTCTAATCTTACATTCTCCATCCAATTAGATACATTTTTTAGCATGCAATGTACTTAATGATTTTTTACAGTAAACAGTGAATCAAGATAATTGTTTAGTATGGAGGCCATGTCCTAAACAACAAGGAGGACTTTACTGATATTAGTTAAGAAACCATTTTCATTTTCATTTTATGTTGGACCAATAGTATTTTTGATCATCTAGATTCTTCTTACTGATATACTTAGAGTAATTCTTGAGGATTTCTTTAAACGTTGAAAAAAATTCTCAGATCTACTTTGATTATTTCTATGTTAACAAAATGTTCTAATAAACAGTAATAATATATTCGTTTTCTACACATTGTTAATGGGTCTTTACTCTACACAAAAATGATATTGGACATATTATGCGTCACTTCGATGTGCAGAGGCTTGTATGAACTGACATTCGATTTTCGTACCTTGGCTACATTAAGCTTTCTTTTACGGAGAGCAAACACTCTACTTTGTAAAGACGATCTGTACTTACAATGCACCGGTGATGTATCCAACTCTATTAATACTTGATTATTTGAAGTACTAATCCAGGTTTCTCATGCAGTTTTCCTGATAAAATTTAATGTCAGTTCACTAACGTAGATACCGTTAACGTTTCGTTGTGAGACGCAAGATGCTTGTGTCGTAAGTCTCTGAAGCAGACCTCAGTTCTCAGGTCTACTGTACTCTAACTGACCCATCGGGTGTGGTCTCATTTTCTTTTTCTGACATCCGACTTCATGAATTGACATGACCCATTTTCGTCCTAATATTGGTAATTTCTGTTTTTAACATTTTCGTTCAGAATTTTCCCTAACATTGTAGTCTCATTCCTGTTCATATGAAGGCTATCTTTAGCAAAGAAGCTGCTATCCTGCCGTCAAGGGCTCCCTTAACACTGTAGAATATCCTGCCCACAAGAGGATATCCTTTCTGCTGCATACACAGCCTTTTTGCTCTTAAGACTAATGGTGTGTTCGCCTTTATGGCATGTGAGGGGGAAGGGTGTGTGTGTGTGTGTGTGTGTGTGTGTTACTCATGTTACCCCTTGTATATATGTATCATGTGCATATATGTATGTGTGTGTGTTTGCATGTGTGTGTGTGAGAAATTACGTATTTAGCAACTACCTATTTGTACTGCATGGGGAGGAAGCTCTACACATTCATGAGGCCCCAAATGTGCGTGTGTGTGTGTGTGTGTGTGTATGTGTGTGCGTGTGTGTGTGTGTGTGTGTGTGTGTGTGTGTGTGTGTGTGTGTGTGTGTATGTGTGTGCGTGTGTGTGTGTGTGTGTGTGTGTGTGTGTGTGTGTGTGTGTGTGAACTGCGGAGGGTGAGGGCACGTTGGAATCCCCGTTGAGTTTTATGGAGGTTGAAGATGTGTAGGTGTTTAGTGGGTGTCGGGTTTGGTGGTGTCAGGTTGTGGATGATGTATGATGGTTTAGGGTACGTGATGGTTCACGACCCCTGGGGAAGGGGAAGCTTTATATTCCAATATTGTAGCAGGAATTAATGTTCTACTGCTCTCTCTACAGTATTACATAAATCAACCTACATGAGAGGAGAAACCATTATTTTTCATGGTTCACATTTTCTTTATTTTCATATAAAGAGAATCATTAAAAGAACGATATCAAACTGTCTTTTCTATAGTGTGACGTGATATTGTATTCAAATACCACAACACGGTATCAAAACAAATCTTAGCACTTTTTGTGTGAAAGAGTATGACACTACGCATGAAGGTTTTGGAGAAATGCCTAATGGTCTGGCCTCATAGTGGTAGTCCTACATTTATGATATTGTTGTATATCGATCACTAGCGACATTTCCTGCCATTTGCTGCAATGAATGTAACATTGATTTCATATTTCGGTAGAAATTACTATAAAGCGGGACTACCGTAATTATATATAAAGAATCTGTCTTGACATTCAAGCTTATCAACCCTACCGAGACAACATAAGTCGTATTGATCATTACCAAATTCATCGGACTTTGCATGGAAGATACTATTTTTTCTATCACGCGTACCTTAGCATGTCATGAATTTTGCATCTTGTTGATACGGATGACTAAGACTAAATGCTACCATGTTTAATAACGTAGCTGTAACATAGATGGGGTGTCATCATTACCATCATATCTCTAATCGTATAACCAGATCCTTGAGGACTTCTTGAACACAGTCATTGTCACCTGTTGTTGTCGTTGGAGATGTTGTCTGGAGGAGGTGCAGTGGCACAGAGCAAGTCTGATCTTTAAGAGTTATTTGCTTGGTGATGGTGGTACGAAGTCAAGATTTGATCTTTGGGCCACGTTGATGATGAGTGTCTTTGCTTGTGTGTTGCTTAGGATTCCCGTCCTGTGAGGGGAAGTCTCTGTTATGTCATTTCTGTGTCGCGTTTAGCACGTGTGATGAAAATAGGACAGGACCATGATATAGGAATGGAAGATTGTATATGGTGTGATCTTGGAGTTTGAATGTGGGCCAACCTTTCTGTAGTTTGTGCATCTCTCTGTCATTGATGGTTGTGTGAATGAAGTGGGTAAGATGATGGGTAACCAGAATGTTTAGGTGGTCAGAGGAATGACTATGCTTGTCTGTGACAAGTGGTCTTTGTCTGCACCTCTCATATACAGGTCTGGTGAGTTAGGGTGTTGGAAGTGGTGAGGTGGGAGTCTGGTCTGTTGGTTGCAGAGGTTGAGGATGTTGACACAGAACAATCGGCATATAAAATGTTGACAACATAGATCGTAGGTGTGGATGTTGAGTAAAGCATTGTAGTAAGTAATGAAATGTCCACAGAGAATAATTGCTAAATGTATTGGTTAGAGTCTGTGTGTCCTGAACAGCAGATGGAGAGTTTGTATGTGATGGTTATGTTGTAACTTGTGCAACACAGTTTTATCCTTCTGGATGAGTTTACGGAGGTATTGTCGCTGCCTGCGATCTGTTTTGAGTATTGTCTATAAATGGGATGAGCTAGTGAACAACTGTTATAAGTCCTCTTCTCTGTTCATGTTTGTCTTGTCTCAGGTTGTTTAAGCATAGAAGAGAACTTCTTAACATGCACTTGCGAGATTTCGTTTATAGAACAATCCTACTAGTGATAACTGTATAGTATTCCTGAAATGCTCAAGCACACATACAACAGCTAGTGCCCCCTGCTCTGTGAAGATGTAATTCATCTTAACCTTATTCAACATTCGATTGCAATAGGCTATATAGCGCCTTAGTCTTTGCGCGAATGCTGCCGTAGGCCTCTGAGAACTAGTGTCAGTGACTAGATGAAATGGCTGGTGGAAATATGAGACTATCATTATGGGTCTAGAAATGTGAAGGTGGTTTAACATGGTAATAGCATTTAACTGAATGTCTCGCCACTCGAAGGGTTGTTTATCCTTCCTTAAATAGATCAGTGTGTGGAGAAGTTGTGCTGCTGAAATATCTAACAACGAGCGAGTCCGTCAAAATGACCAACCTTAGCATTCCTGGGTGTAAAATACTTAGACACTGCTTTACGTTTTTTTTCATGTGATCAGTTGAAACTCCTCGTTCGGCCACAGTATGACAAAGGGAACTTCTCCATCAACTTACATTTTGACAGTTTAACATTAAGATTCGCCTGTTTTAATTTCTTCAGGGATGCCGCTAGAACAGAAGCATGTAGAAATATCGTTACTTAATATCATTACATTATCGAATCAAAGTTTCCAGATCTATTGTAAGCATCCTTAAAAAGATTATAGGCCAGGAATGCATTCCGACGAGTATCATGCTTGCCAACTCTGTGTCCTATTGGAATAGTCAGGTCTTGTTAGTGGTTAACTAGTTTCATTTCGAGGTATTTGCCAAAATCCCAGTAATTAGATCTAAAGTGGAGAAAAGTTTGTCAATAAATCTTAAAGTAGATTTGTAAAAACATGATGTGGGTATCTGTCAGGTCTAGCGCCCTTACGTAAGTATCTATAATCAATTACAGGTTTCTAGATAAGTCCGTCTAAAGAGGTTGGATTTGAGAAGCACTGCTTGGTGAGACATTTCGCTGAATCACGCTATGTTGGAAGGTCTCTTTCGACAAAGTGGTCTGTCGCCTGGAAGCTGGGAATGTGGTGAGCTGTCTCAGGCGTGACCCAGGATGCTGCGGAATTGATTGTGAAATAGCATGGAGTAGCCCTAGCTTGTTCTCCTTTTAGAGCAACTGTTTTCCCAATAATTATCGCATCTTAATCAAATATTAATCAAAGATAAAATGTGCTGCAGCAGATCTATTGTGACCGTTTGATTATGGGGCATATGGACTGAGCAATACAAGAAATTAGGGTAAACATATTTACAGTTTAGTAGTTGATAACTTTTACTTCTCGGGCCGAGATCAAATAATGAAAATGAGAAAGAAACCAATATATCCCTTTGGGGAAACGAGGTCCAACAAGATCTGTTAGCCAGGGCCGGTATCACCCCCCCCAACGCTTGGTTCAAAGGACGTCGTTCCTAAAGAAATAAATCCTCTCAGTCTGAGCGAATTGCGTTATGAAAGCGCCAAAAGGGCAATTTTTATCCCAAAGGCTCTACGATCAAAAATGAAGGTGGATTTCTCTCTGTATATCTTTAAATATTTGCATACAGAGTTGCCCCGTGAATAAGACTCCCTTTTGATTGCCTACTGATGAAAAAAGATATCTACCCCCAACAGCGTCCCTATTCCCCATGTTTGCTCGGCCCGCTGGCGTGGACACTGAAAAAAATAGAATATTGAGTAACGTTCTCATACCTCCTCATTGCGCCCATGGGGGTACCTGCATAAAATACCAAGCAACTCTGACAATTATCTTCTGTGCCTCGTACTGACTTTTTTCACTCCACAGCTGTAAAATGAAGGATATCCTATGAGTAATTCCCCTGGCATCAGTCTTGGGTTTGGGATATAACACTATGTCACTCTGTAAAGACAGCTACTGTCCTTATATAACCACAGGTAGTCCAGTACTAACATCGTTACATTATAAGCTCCCAGTTTCTGATACCTGTACTGAATCCTCTGGTAGGGAAATGAATACATTCCGCTTTTAAGTTAGACTCTGCACCTCTTGTTGCAAAAACTTAATGGTTTGCTCTGTTGAAATGGTGGATCTGTTTGGCACATACTCTAATAGGGTCTGTGGGGCACAGACTGCTAATGGTGTCTAAAAGCACAATCTGCTGATGGGTCTTTTTAGCACAGACTGCTTTATAAATGGGCTGTTGTAGCACAGACTGCTAATGGCGGCCCTTTTTGTCCACAGACTGCTTTAAAGTGGGTTTGTTTTAGGACAACTGCTGATGGTGGTCTGTGTGGCACAGACTACTCATGGTGGTCTGTTGTGGCAAAACGCTCCTTGTGGTCTGTTGTGGCACAAACTACTCAAGTGGGCCTTGTGGCGCAGACTGATTATAGTACGTCTATTGCGACACAGACTAGTCATGGTGGGTCTGTTGCGGGACAGAATGTGATGGTGGGTCTGCTGTGGCACAGACTGCTGAAGGTGGGTCTGTTGCGGCACAGACTGCTCATGGTGGGTCTGCTGTGGCACAGACTGCTAATGGTGGGTCTGTTGTGGTACAGACTACTGGTGATGGGACTCTTGTGGCACTATGCTAATTGTGAGTCTGTTGTGGCACAGACTGCTAATGGTGGGTCTGTTGTGGCACAGACTGCTGAAGATAGGCCTGTTATTGTACAGACTGCTAATGGTGGGTCTGTTGTGGCACAGACTGCTAATGGTGGGTCTGTTGTGGCACAAACTAATCATGGTGGGTTTCTTGTGGGACAGACTGCTAATAGTGGGTCTGTTGTGGCACAGACTGCTGGTGGTGGGTCGGTTGAGGGACAGACTGCTGATGGTGAGTCTGTTGTGGCACAGAGGGCTCATGGTAGGTTTGTTGTGGCACAGACTGCTAATGGTGGGTCTGTTGTGGCACAGTTTCCTGATGGTGGGTCTGTTGTTGGACCAGATTGTTCATGGTGGGTTGTTGTGGCACAGACTACTCATGGTGGGTCTGTTGTGGCACAGACTGCTGATGGTGGGTCTGTTGTGGCACAGACTGCTAATGGTGGGTCTATTGTGGCACAGACTGCTGATGGTGGGTCTGTTGTGGCACAGATGCTAATGGTGAGTCTATTGTGACACAGACTGCTGATGGTGGGTCTGTTGTGGCACAGACTGCTGGTGGTGGGTCTATTGAGGCACAGACTGCTCATGGTGGGTCTGTGTGGCACAGACTGCTAATGGTGGGTCTATTGTGGCACAGACTGCTAATGGTGGGTTCCAGCGTTATTACATTAACCTTTCACAATATATAGAAGGATATGAACAAGACGGGGACTTAGCTGTCATTTATTGGGTTAAGTTGGTCTAGTTCTAGATCCGCGGACGCTGAAGTAGTGGGTATATTCCTTATCTTGAGCTGTCATTAGATATGGATTATGCTCTCTCTCCCTCTTCGTAGGTCGCCTCTGACTTGGGAGAACCTTGAGCTGTAAGTTGTCAACGCTCATTCGTGCAGTGAGAGTTCGTTCTGTCAACGTGAGCAGTCAATTTTTATATGTGTTGTGTGTTTGCGAGTTCTTGGTAGCTTTTATAAGGAAGCACAGGTGGGTTAAGTGGTGGAGTCAGATATGGTAAATTAGATTTATAATGTTTTTTTTGCTTACGGTATCATCTCTTCATGACTCCAGAGGAGTCCACATTTCCTGTTACTGAAAGTAGCGCAACCTTGGGCTGCAGAAGCCTTTGAAAAGAGGCCCTACGTAAACAGAATTTTTTTTTTTTTTCAAGAGAACCTGGGATTATTGTAGCTCTCAAACCGCTATACAGCCGTTACGAGTAGATATGTTAGCCCCAGGGGAAGGATGAATTGCTAAGCTGGCTGCAGGCTTGATCCACCTGCCCAGGATTCGAGCCTGGACTGATCCGTGATGGAAAAAGTAGGATGGTAGGGCAGAAGACATCTACACATCCACTTCTCCTTCTGGATCAACCGCCGGCAGGAAAAGAAAACACCATGTCGTGTGGAGAATGTGACTGGGGGAAAGTGTGAACACGAAAAGTTTCCAGCTACTTTTCTAAATGCTTAAGTATTTCATAATTTTGGATATCGTGCGCGTCTAATCTTACATTCTCCATCCAATTAGATACATTTTTTAGCATGCAATGTACTTAATGATTTTTTACAGTAAACAGTGAATCAAGATAATTGTTTAGTATGGAGGCCATGTCCTAAACAACAAGGAGGACTTTACTGATATTAGTTAAGAAACCATTTTCATTTTCATTTTATGTTGGACCAATAGTATTTTTGATCATCTAGATTCTTCTTACTGATATACTTAGAGTAATTCTTGAGGATTTCTTTAAACGTTGAAAAAAATTCTCAGATCTACTTTGATTATTTCTATGTTAACAAAATGTCCTAATAAACAGTAATAATATATTCGTGTTCTACACATTGTTAATGGGTCTTTACTCTACACAAAAATGATATTGGACGTATTATGCGTCACTTCGATGTGCAGAGGCTTGTATGAACTGACATTCGATTTTCGTACCTTGGCTACATTAAGCTTTCTTTTACGGAGAGCAAAACACTTCCTTCTACTTTGTAAAGACGATCTGTACTTACAATGCACCGTGATGTATCCAACTCTATTAATACTTGATTATTTGAAGTACTAATCCAGGTTTCTCATGCAGTTTTCCTGATAAAGTTTAATGTCAGTTCACTAACGTAGATACCGTTAACGTTTCGTTGTGAGACGCAAGATGCTTGTGTCGTAAGTCTCTGAAGCAGACCTCAGTTCTCAGGTCTACTGTACTCTAACTGACCCATCGGGTGTGGTCTCATTTTCTTTTTCTGACATCCGACTTCATGAATTGACATGACCCATTTTCGTCCTAATATTGGTAATTTCTGTTTTTAACATTTTCGTTCAGAATTTTCCCTAACATTGTAGTCTCATTCCTGTTCATATGAAGGCTATCTTTAGCAAAGAAGCTGCTATCCTGCCGTCAAGGGCTCCCTTGCCACTGTAGAATATCCTGCCCACAAGAGGATATCCTTTCTGCTGCATACACAGCCTTTTTGCTCTTAAGACTAATGGTGTGTTCGCCTTTATGGCATGTGAGGGGGAAGGGTGTGTGTGTGTGTGTGTGTGTGTGTGTGTGTGTGTGTGTGTGTGTGTGTGTGTTACTCATGTTACCCCTTGTATATATGTATCATGTGCATATATGTATGTGTGTGTGTTTGCATGTGTGTGTGTGAGAAATTACGTATTTAGTAACTACCTATTTGTACTGCATGGGGAGGAAGCTCTACACATTCATGAGGCCCCAAATGTGCGTGTGTGTGTGTGTGTGTGTGTGTGTGTGTGTGTGTGTGTGTATGTGTGTGCGTGTGTGTGTGTGTGTGTGTGTGTGTGTGTGTGTGTGAACTGCGGAGGGTGAGGGTACGTTGGAATCCCCGTTGAGTTTTATGGAGGTTGAAGATGTGTAGGTGTTTAGTGGGTGTCGGGTTTGGTGGTGTCAGGTTGTGGATGATGTATGATGGTTTAGGGTACGTGATGGTTCACGACCCCTGGGGAAGGGGAAGCTTTATATTCCAATATTGTAGCAGGAATTAATGTTCTACTGCTCTCTCTACAGTATTACATAAATCAACCTACATGAGAGGAGAAACCATTATTTTTCATGGTTCACATTTTCTTTATTTTCATATAAAGAGAATCATTTAAAGAACGATATCAAACTGTCTTTTCTATAGTGTGACGTGATATTGTATTCAAATACCACAACACGGTATCAAAACAAATCTTAGCACTTTTTGTGTGAAAGAGTATGACACTACGCATGAAGGTTTTGGAGAAATGCCTAATGGTCTGGCCTCATAGTGGTAGTCCTACATTTATGATATTGTTGTATATCGATCACTAGCGACATTTCCTGCCATTTGCTGCAGTGAATGTAACATTGATTTCATATTTCGGTAGAAATTACTATAAAGCGGGACTACCGTAATTATATATAAAGAATCTGTCTTTACATTCAAGCTTACCAACCCTACCGAGACAACATAAGTCGTATTGATCATTACCAAATTCATCGGACTTAGCATGGAAGATACTATTTTTTCTATCACGCGTACCTTAGCATGTCATGAATTTTGCATCTTGTTGATACGGATGACTAAGACTAAATGCTACCATGTTTAATAACGTAGCTGTAACATAGATGGGGTGTCATCATTACCATCATATCTCTAATCGTATAACCAGATCCTTGAGGACTTCTTGAACACATCGTCACCTGTTGTTGTCGTTTGAGATGTTGTCTGGAGGAGGTGCAGTGG
Organism: Panulirus ornatus; assembly: GCF_036320965.1. NCBI lineage: Eukaryota > Metazoa > Arthropoda > Malacostraca > Decapoda > Palinuridae > Panulirus > Panulirus ornatus. The sequence goes on from NC_092287.1 coordinate 13,749,310, forward strand.
CACAGAGCAAGTCTGATCTTTAAGAGTTATTTGCTTGGTGATGGTGGTACGAAGTCAAGATTTGATCTTTGGGCCACGTTGATGATGAGTGTCTTTGCTTGTGTGTTGCTTAGGATTCCCGTCCTGTGAGGGGAAGTCTCTGTTATGTCATTTCTGTGTCGCGTTTAGCACGTGTGATGAAAATAGGACAGGACCATGATATAGGAATGGAAGATTGTATATGGTGTGATCTTGGAGTTTGAATGTGGGCCAACCTTTCTGTAGTTTGTGCATCTCTCTGTCATTGATGGTTGTGTGAATGGAGTGGGTAAGATGATCGGTAACCAGAATGTTTAGGTGGTCAGAGGAATGACTATGCTTGTCTGTGACAAGTGGTCTTTGTCTGCACCTCTCATATACAAGTCTGGTGAGTTAGGGTGTTGGAAGTGGTGAGGTGGGAGTCTGGTCTGTTGGTTGCAGAGGTTGAGGATGTTGACACAGAACAATCGGCATATAAAATGTTGACAACATAGATCGTAGGTGTGGATGTTGAGTAAAGCATTGTAGTAAGTAATGAAATGTCCACAGAGAATAATTGCTAAATGTATTGGTTAGAGTCTGTGTGTCCTGAACAGCAGATGGAGAGTTTGTATGTGATGGTAATGTTGTAACTTGTGCAACACAGTTTTATCCTTCTGGATGAGTTTACGGAGGTATTGTCGCTGCCTGCGATCTGTTTTGAGTATTGTCTATAAATGGGATGCGCTAGTGAACAACTGTTATAAGTCCTCCTCTCTGTTCATGTTTGTCTTGTCTCAGGTTGTTTAAGCATAGAAGAGAACTTCTTAACATGCACTTGCGAGATTTCGTTTATAGAACAATCCTACTAGTGATAACTGTATAGTATTCCTGAAATGCTCAAGCACACATACAACAGCTAGTGCCCCCTGCTCTGTGAAGATGTAATTCATCTTAACCTTATTCAACATTCGATTGCAATAGGCTATATAGCGCCTTAGTCTTTGCGCGAATGCTGCCGTAGGCCTCTGAGAACTAGTGTCAGTGACTAGATGAAATGGCTGGTGGAAATATGAGACTACCATTATGGGTCTAGAAATGTGAAGGTGGTTAAACATGGTAATAGCATTTAACCGAATGTCTCGCCACTCGAAGGGTTGTTTATTCTTCCTTAAATAGATCAGTGTGTGGAGAAGTTGTGCTGCTGAAATATCTAACAACGAGCGAGTCCGTCAAAATGACCAACCTTAGCATTCCTGGGTGTAAAATACTTAGACACTGCTTTACGTTTTTTTTTATGTGATCAGTTGAAACTCCTCGTTCGGCCACAGTATGACAAAGGGAACTTCTCCATCAACTTACATTTTGACAGTTTAACATTAAGATTCGCCTGTTTTAATTTCTTCGGGGATGCCGCTAGAACAGAAGCATGTAGAAATATCGGTACTTAATATCATTACATTATCGAATCAAAGTTTCCAGATCTATCGTAAGCATCCTTAAAAAGATTATAGGCCAGGAATGCATTCCGACGAGTATCATGCTTGCCAACTCTGTGTCCTATTGGAATAGTCAGGTCTTGTTAGTGGTTAACTAGTTTCATTTCGAGGTATTTGCCAAAATCCCAGTAATTAGATCTAAAGTGGAGAAAAGTTTGTCAATAAATCTTAAAGTAGATTTGTAAAAACATGATGTGGGTATCTGTCAGGTCTAGCGCCCTTACGTAAGTATCTATAATCAATTACAGGTTTCTAGATAAGTCCGTCTAAAGAGGTAGGATTTGAGAAGCACCGCTTGGTGAGAAATTCGGCTGAATCACGCTATGTTGGAAGGTCTCTTTCGACAAAGTGGTACGTCGCCTGGAAGCTGGGAATGTGGTGAGCTGTCTCAGGCGTGACCCAGGATGCTGCGGAATTGATTGTGAAATAGCGTGGAGTAGCCCTAGCTTGTTCTACTTTTAGAGCAACTGTTTTCCCAATAATCATCGCATCTTAATCAAATATTAATCAAAGATAAAATGTGCTGCAGCAGATCTATTGTGACCGTTTGATTATGGGGCATATGGACTGAGCAATACAAGAAATTAGGGTAAACATATTTACAGTTTAGTAGTTGATAACTTTTACTTCTCGACCGATGATCAAATAATGAAAATGAGAAAGTAAACCAGATATATTCCCTTGGGGAGAACGAGGTCCAACAAGAGTCTGTTAGCCAGGTCAGGTATCACCTCCCCAACGCTTGGTTCATGGACGTCGATTCCTAAAGAAATAAATCCTCTCAGTCTGAGCGTATTGCGTTATGAGAAGCGCCAAAAGGGCAATTTTCATCAACGGCTCTACGATCAAAGTGAGGTGAGATTTCTCTCTGTATATCTTCAAATATTTGCATACAGAGTTGCACTGTGGAATAAGACTCCCTTTTTGATTGCCTGACTGATGAAAAAAGATATCTACCTCAACAGCGTCCCTATTCCCCATGTTGGCTCGGACAGCTGGCGTGGACACTGAAAAAAATAGAATATTGAGTAACTGTGTCTGACATACCCGTTCCCTCTTTGCGCCCATGGGCGTACCTGCATAAAATAACCAGAGCAACTCTGACGTAAGTTATCTATCTTGTGTCCTCGTACTGACTTTTTTCAACTCACAGCTGTACATGAAGGGATATCCTATGAGTAATTCCCCGTGGCATCAGTCTTGGTTGGCTATATAACACTATGTCACTTCTGTGATGACAGCTACTGTTCCTTATATAACCACAGGTAGTCCAGTACTAACATCTGTTACATTATAAGCTCCCAGTTTCTGATACCTGTACTGAATCCTCTGGGTAGGAAGTGAATACATTCCCGCTTTAAGTTAGACTCTGCACCTCTTGTTGCAAAAACTTTAATGGTTGCTCTGTTGGAAATGGTGGATCTGTTGTGGCACATACTGCTAATAGTGGGTCTGTTGTGGCACAGACTGCTAATGGTGAGTCTATTATGGCACAATCTGCTGATGGTGGGTCTTTTGTAGCACAGACTGCTCATAGTGGGTCTGTTGTAGCACAGACTGCTAATGGCGGGTCTGTTGTGTCACAGACTGCTAATGGTGGGTTTGTTATAGGACAGACTGCTGATGGTGGGTCTGTTGTGGCACAGACTACTCATGGTGGGTCTGTTGTGGCAAGGACTGCACATGGTGGGTCTGTTGTGGCACAAACTACTCAAGTGGGCCTTGTGGCGCAGACTGATTATAGTACGTCTATTGCGACACAGACTAGTCATGGTGGGTCTGTTGCGGGACAGAATGCTGATGGTGGGTCTGCTGTGGCACAGACTGCTGAAGGTGGGTCTGTTGCGGCACAGACTGCTCATGGTGGGTCTGCTGTGGCACAGACTTCTAGTGGTGGGTCTGTTGTGGTACAGACTACTGGTGATGGGACTCTTGTGGCACATACTGCTAATTGTGAGTCTGTTGTGGGACAGACTACTGATGGTGGGTCTGTTGTGGCACAGACTGCTGAAGATAGGCCTGTTATTGTACAGACTGCTAATGGTGGGTCTATTGTGGCACAGACTGCTAATGGTGGGTCTGTTGTGGCACAAACTAATCATGGTGGGTTTCTTGTGGGACAGACTGCTCATAGTGGGTCTGTTGTGGCACAGACTGCTGGTGGTGGGTCGGTTGAGGGACAGACTGCTGATGGTGAGTCTGTTGTGGCACAGAGGGCTCATGGTAGGTTTGTTGTGGCACAGACTGCTAATGGTGGGTCTGTTGTGGCACAGTTTCCTGATGGTGGGTCTGTTGTTGGACAGATTGTTCATGGTGGGTCTGTTGTGGCACAGACTGAACATGGTGGGTGTGTTGTGGCAGAGACTGTTGATGGTGCGTCTGTTGTGGCACAGACTGCTAATGGTGGGTCTATTGTGGCACAGACTGCTGATGATGGGTCTGTTGTGGCACAGACTGCTAATGGTGAGTCTATTGTGACACAGACTGCTGATGGTTCGTCTGTTGAGGGATAGACTGCTGGTGGTGGGTCTATTGAGGCACAGACTGCTCTTGGTGGGTCTGTTGTGGCACAGACTGCTTATGGTGGGTCTTTTGTGGCACAGACTGCTAATGGTGGGTTTCCAGCGTTATTACATTAACCTTTCACAATATATAGAAGGATATGAACAAGACGGGGACTTAGCTGTCATTTATTGGGTTAAGGTTGGTCTAGTTCTAGATCCGCGGACGCTGAAGTTGTGGGTCATATTCCTTATCTTGAGCTGTCATTAGATATGGATTATGCTCTCTCTCCCTCTTCGTAGGTCGCCTCTGACTTGGGAGAACCTTGAGCTGTAAGTTGTCAACGCTCATTCGTGCAGTGAGAGTTCGTTCTGTCAACGTGAGCAGTATTTTTATATGTGTTGTGTGTTTGCGAGATCTAGGTAGCTTTTATAAGGAAGCACAGGTGGGTTAAGTGGTGGAGTCAGATATGGTAAATTAGATTTATAATGTTTTTTTTGCTTACGGTATCATCTCTTCATGACTCCAGAGGAGTCCACATTTCCCTGTTACTGAAAGTAGCGCAACCTTGGGCTGCAGAAGCCTTTGAAAAGAGGCCCTACGTAACAGAATTTTTTTTTTTTTTTCAAGAGAACCTGGGATAATTGTAGCTCTCAAACCGCTATACAGCCGTTACGAGTAGATATGTTAGCCCCAGGGGAAGGATGAATTGCTAAGCTGGCTGCAGGCTTGATCCACCTGCCCAGGATTCGAGCCTGGACTGATCCGTGATGGAAAAAGTAGGATGGTAGGGCAGAAGACATCTACACATCCACTTCTCCTTCTGGATCAACCGCCGGCAGGAAAAGAAACACCATGTCGTGTGGAGAATGTGACTGGGGAAAGTGTGAACACGAAAAGTTTCCAGCTACTTTTCTAAATGGCTGCACTGGGGCTGGACTGAAAAATATAAGAGAGACATGTTAGGATGTCTTCTCTATAAGCAAGACTATCTAGCCATGATTTAAAGGTATTAATGATTTAAGTAAATACTACATCTGATGGCAGTTTACTACATTGCTCTGCGACCACACATCTGAAAAAGTTTTGCCTGCATTACCATTACACCTTCCTTTTTTGTACCATTAGTTCTTCATGTTTAGGGTTTAAAAAAAAAAGGTACATCATATTTCTTATGTTTGACAGTTTCGTACTTTTCGGTCTTTTGAGCCTTTCCCCATAAAGCTTATTTCTGAGAGACGGGATTAGTTTGGTTTCTCCTTGACTTTAATCTAGTTTAAATTCGTCTTTTATCAGGTTTGGTGATCAGAACATAGGACGTTATAAAAGGGGATATTATAGCCTTTGTTCTATAATTTGTATCTATTCCCATTGAAAACCAGAATCCTTTTGCCTTTATTGTATGCAGGTAATCAATGTCTTCCATATCTTAGGTCATTACCAAATAACCATTTAGAGGCCTTTGTCTCCTTTAGTTTTAGTTTCCGTGGTTATTTGTATTTGCAATTTGTATTTCTATCATTTGCTAACGTTGAAATTTACCTGCGAAGTCTTTTACAACTCCATCATTATATTTAAGACTCTGATTCTTCATACAGCCTCGCTTTGACTCGGGCTATATTTCCCAGTTATGTCGTCGGCTAATTTTGAAATGCTACTGACGAGGTTCCTTCTCCAAGGCGATGATGTAGATGATGAAAAGTAAAGGTCCCAAGACTGAGACTAGTGGAACCCCGCTCGTCACGTGGAACTAATGGGATGTTTCATTATGTCATACAACTCGTTGTTTCCTATCTGAGAGCTCACAGTCTAGATGGCACACACAGATTCAATCTGCAATGCCTTACTTTTGTTGTAGTTGACAGTCTTTGCGTTGTACTTCATTGAAGGGTTTACAGAATTTTAAGTATACAACTGAGTAAACTTTGGAGTCCCAGTTATCACGTGTATATTACTAAAGAATTCCATCAGATTCACCAGGCATGATCTTTTGTTTCGAAATCCTTGTTGATGGTCAGATACCTATTATCATCTGTGAATTCAAAGATATTCTTCTAATTACTATCTTTAACGCTTTTCCTATGACTGAAGGACGGTGGTAGCACAATTCGGCTCCATTACGAGGTAATAGGAACACAGATCATGAGAAAGAATAAAAAGGGAGGCTGTCGACAGGCTGTACGAAGCACCTCACCTGATGTTACTGACGTTCACTGCTGTTACAAAAGCAAGCGTCCATTTTTTTCTTACTTTCCCTTCGTGTGGAGATACTGATTAGTTTTGTACCTGCAAAAGCTATTGCCGGCGAATATTTTCTATGTTCCGTGGGTGATATCAGGACCAGGTGTTTTTCTTGGATTAGCTAATCAAGATATCTGAAAACTCCATGACATTCAGTATTTCTCATCTTCAACTTTCAGCTTTTTTCATTTCAGGTGCGCCGAAATACGTCTTGTGCTTGACGTATTTAAGACGAATTTTCGACAGTAAACAATTAATGGAAGTTCTTGTTTAGATGGAAACCATGTTTTAAATGTCGCTAGTTAAGGTAGATTCCATATTTTCTTTTTCTTTCCTTCTAAAGGATTTAAGTAATTCTTTAGGGTTTTTCTTCACATTGTGAGAAATTCTGTCTTTAAGTTCTACAATCTCTGTGTAATCTTGTGTACATTTGATGATTTTGTTTGTTCTCACATGACTCATATACCCTCTAAGTTTTCTTTTTTTTTGTATGTACTCAGATAAAACAGAGACTCCTTTAGTCGTCCAAAGTAGTCCCCTCCCTGAGATAAGCTCTTTTCGCCTCCCTAGGGACGCCGATTCGCTGAAAGTTTCTCCAAGCCTTTTCATCCTTATCCTCGTTGACTTGATCCAGAATACGTTACCAATGTCGCAGCGCAATTTTTTCAAAATCTGATGATTCATCATGCTATTTCCTTTGACATCGAAGGGTCAGTTTAATCAGGTATTATCATAATCGCTGTTCCAGCTTTTCGTTGACCTTATAGGTTATGATATGGTCTCTGTGGACATAACAAAATCTAAAATGTTACTGAGTTCTATTAAGTCCTCAACCTGCGCATAGAGGGTCGTCTACATTTGCTGTTTTGTTATATTAACAACCGTCATCAACAGGCCAAGCTAGTTCATAGTAACTGTATTCTCCCATTCTTAAATTTGATTCAGAATTGCAAAATGGCTTAAAGTGTAGAGGTTTTGGATGAGTGTTGTGAGTGGTGATTTTTGGAGTTGTTTTTCCAAGCTCGGAGCGCTATGTAGCCTTAGACAGAGGGGCGTGACGTGTACTGTAAATGAATCCATTCATGGCAATTGTTATACATGGCAGAGTATTGTCGTTTGGCAGTGACATGGGCTTGGCATGATGGGCAGATGTAGCTGGTTGATCCGACGCTTGGATTAATATATAACTGGCTTACATTAGTTGTGATGGGGTCGAGAGCTGGGATATTACGACCTAGCGATGTAGGAAAAAATATATTTGATTCTGTGAAATGTTCGTGTGTGATATGTGGTCAGACTCGGCGAACAGGAATGGCTCTAGACTTCACTACATAAAGGAAGCGGAGGTTGGTAAGCTCTTTTAGTACGAGGTCTTCCTTATCTTCTTTATTTTCTCCTTCTTCTTCTTCTTCTTCTTCTTCTTCTTCTTCTTCTTCTTCTTCTTCTTCTTCTTCTTTCTTCTTCTTCTTCTTTTTTTTCTTCTTCTTCTTCTTCTTCTTCTTCTTCTTCTTCTTCTTCTTCTTCTTCTTCTTCTTCTTCTTCTTCTTCTCTTCTTCTTCTTCTTCCTTCTTCTTCTTCTTCTTCTTCTTCTTCTTCCTTCTTCTTCTTCTTCTTCTTCTTCTTCCTTCCTCTTCTTCTTCTTCTTCTTCTTCTTCTTTTTGTGGTGGTTATGGGCATGGGTGGGGGAGGCAGAGGCTGGAAAGGGAAAGTTACAGTCGAGATATAGGTGTTACCGAAGTGTGTGGCTGGTGTGCTGCATACTTATGTTCTGTTTCTAAACCTCCGGCAGACTGTGTGTGTGTGTGTGTGTGTGTGTGTGTGTGTGTGTGTGTGTGTGTGTGTGTGTGTGTGTGTGTGTGTGTGTGTGTGTGTGTGTGTGTGTGAGGTAATGTTATCTTTTTTATGTTTAGCAAGGAGAATAACTCTGGTAAGACTTTTTCACTGTATATGTCATCTGATGACTTGGCCTCTCCCAGAGCACTGAGTCTCCGTGGGTTAAAAGCGTGTCTGTGCTGCTACAGAGGACTTGGGTTGTAACTATTGTCCTTATGAGGTATTCCATGCCGGGGTATGTGACACCAGAGCCACTTCGTTTGATCCCACTCTCAAAGCCTCCGACACACTATAACTCTCTTGAAACATATCTCCACACGTGCTGAGCCCCTCCAGAGGGGTCTTCACAAGTACTCTGGTCCACAACCAGGCCTCCGCGAGACTGACAGACCCTAAGCTACTACAAATCCAGACCAAAATCCAGCGTCAAGACATCTTCCCAGCACCAGCAGGGTACCTCACGTCTGAATGGCAACCCGAGAGAAAATTGCATCTGATGTCGTCGCAGTCTCGAAGGATATCTAAATGCTCTTGTGGCTTTGTTATCAACTGCTTACCCCCTCCTGCCTTCGATATCAGTCACTTACGCGCTCTTAGCATCGATATCGTCTCTGGTTGGAACAACAAAACACTATAAGTAGGTGGTTAGCCAATTAGAACTCTGGTTCGCAGTGATGTAGTCTAATTTCCTCGCCCTGGTTGAGCACTACTTGTTCGATTATCTATTATATTAAACTATGAATCAACCACTTTTGCCATGGCGGATCCATCCAGTACAACAAAGTTTGATAATATTCTGGTAATATACCAAGTTCTATACCATATTTTTCTTCTCGATTCAGTAGCCATTGCGATCCTCGTAAACGTAAATTTGTAAACATACTCTCTAATTGGAGGAAAGACTTCAAACAAGTCATGACTTTCTCGTGGCATACTATAACAATTGAAGGGACTCACCCATCAGGCGAATATGATTGTCGTACTTTAACCCTGGGAGTACACTACCCATATGACAAGCGCTAATGCGTTGCTATAACGATGGAAGTCCATTCCCTATAAGACTAGTACTAGTACTAGTCTTATAGATACTAGGTACTAGTGCATTAACCCCTGACGCTGATGGTTTAATCTTGGAAGTGCGTTACCCACAAGAGTTCTATAGGTCTGTAAGTACGTTATCCATAGATACTGTAGCCCTGGATGTACGTCACCCATAAGACTAATGCTGTAACCCAGGAAGCACGTTATCCATTAGTGTAATACTGAAAGTATTTTAGTCTCGTCGATGCATCTGACAGTTGACCAAGACTCGGTCGAGAAATTTCTGTTCACCCACCCACATTTTCCCTGCCAGGGAGCCGCCATGATATTTAAAGGCCTTTTGGGGTTCATCCCTGAGTTGATAACCACCTCTTCACGTCCTGTTTACTCACGAGAATTCTAAATGTGAAACCAAATGGGGTTGGATTCCCTAGCGTGGCTCCTTGGTCTGCAGTCGGGCATCTGGAAAATCCCCTTGCAGAGGGAGAAGCAATCACCAAATGAGTTTGTCTTATGAGTGAGACGTGCTGCTATGTTTCCCAGCCTTGGAGCGAGATGAGTCCAGTTATATAAAACATAACAGGATGTGCCAGGTTTATCTTAAACGTCTTAACGGCGCAGTTGCACAACGCGCAGACGTCCCTGAAACAAGCGATCTGTTATAAAGAACAGAAACTCGTATGCAAATATATTTCAAAAGTGTTCTAGCGATTGGAAACCCAGATGAAGATGCGTCATATGATTCTACACGTGTGACTCAAGAGCTGTCATTTTGTTCACAAAGTATTTCAAAATATTTTTAAATCTCTCGGCACCTTATCTTTCTCCAGCGACACGCTGAACGACGACATTTAAAGCTGCCTGTCGACCGTATCTGAACATCTTCAACACATATGAAGAGGTGTCATCAGGACCACGAGTCTTATGTGGGTCAAGACCTTATGGCAATCATCTTATGTCTCCTCTCGGAAAATCAATGTTTTCCAAGAGCTCTTTCAACAAGGACCTATAAGCTTATGTGGGTTAAGGCCTCATAGTAAACTTAATTCTTCTCTAACTAATTCGACGATTTCCAAGACCTCCTTCATTTTCTTCCTGGGTTGGGTCTGTAGGGTTTTCTCCTGCAAAGGTTTATTTTTCAACTTGTCATTCAGCTTCTCGCCAATTTTTACATCATGTTCATCATTAATCTCTAAATCTCGTACCTTGACTAGCTTTTTCATAACTGAAGATGTACTTCGTGTTGAGCAGTTTTGGATTATCTCTTGCTTAGTCGACAATATCCTTCTCGTTACCTTACCATACTCATGCTTCGCTCTCTACCTCTTGAATAATGGTTAGCAATAGTACCGCCTGTATTTCCTCAGTATATCCCTATTTTTTTTTTTTGCTTTTTTGACATTTGATTTCTTAACTCATATATCTCACTCTTTTAACCCTCCCTCTGTATTTACGGCTAAAGGTGCTCATGTTCCTACTTCGTCATCGTAAACTGCCAAAACTTACAATGACAGTGCTCTATAGCATGGCTACAGAACTCCGTTTGGCATTCTTGTTTCCATAGAATTTCAGCAGTTTTGTGTCGTCACGATTTTGTATATATCCTCTTTGAGTCTGGTTTCGTTACTGTTCATTTGATGGCTTCATCTACCACATTAAAAAACTCAGACATCACGTGTTTCTTGTTTGATATGTTCTTAGTGAGCGTACAAATATGTGTCAAGATGAGATTAATGAATTATGATGTATCAGCCCTTCCACTTTGACTTGCTAATGCAGGAAATTTTCCTGTATAGACTAAGATTATTTCCTCCGTGGCTCGTTCTGCATGAACACGTAAGTGTCCTCAGAGTATGTCCTTAGAATTCATATACCCCCAACATTAGGACCTTACCATCTCTGAGAAGTGTGTATTTCGCTGCTTCATGCACTCTCGTGATTGTTATCTTATGATTACGTTCTGGCTCATCAAAATTCTTTGAAATATTATGCATAATCATCATTAAACAGTTGTTTCGCACAGTTACTCTTCATATCATGCATTGCTTAAATGGACCATCATCCAGTATTTCCTAAACCTTAAGGCTGTTAAAGTAGTCAACTCTTCTGTTCCTTTGTCTTCTTAATCTTACCTATATATCATGTTCCCTTTAATTGTATTAGGTCAAAACTTGTCTCTTCATTAGGTTTTGTTTCCACTGCACCATCAGTGTCGGTCTTGTTTTCCCTAATTCCATCCTTGAACCCGAGCTATTTTTCCATCTACTATTCGACCGTCTGCATATAAGTACATTATTTTCAATCTGGCATTCCAGTTCCTTAGCATTCCTGGCCTCTCTGAGGTACTGGCGAGGCAACCCTATTCTCAGACCTATTTCGATGTCTTCCATTTCTTGTCTTCTGACTTGTAGTCTCACCATCCGTCTCTTCCTTTGATCTGTCGTTGCTGATGAATACCCCATTGAGTTCCTCTCTGTTTTCACGTCTCCTTTCATGCTTTGGTACTACATAACTTCATACCGAGGGTAGTCGTCACTAGTGACCCCGTCAATGTCTTTGTTATATCTACCTTTATTTCTTCCATCTTAGAAATTGCATTTGTCATGTCTCCGTATACTTATCCGTATCATTATTCATTCCTCAACCTCCCTCTCCTTCTCGGCTGGGATATGTTTTTCTTCCAGTCCTACTGTCATCAATTTACGTTCCTGCGCCTCCTTCACTAATGTTCTTTCCATTGGTGCATTCCACTAGTCCGCTAATTCCTCCAGGGATTTGCCAGCTTCTGGTTTTATGGAATATTTAATTTTTCACCAAAATGCACTGATCATGGAAACTGCATTTCTTTCATTTTCATGTAACAAGCCACAAATATCCATAATTGTTCTGTCGCAAACTGTGTTTATTATTCTTTGTGTCTCTTCGCTTGATTATTTCCCATCTAACTGTGTCTGAATGGTTTCTTTTCCTCTTTCAGTGAATGCCTTTTTGCTTCTCTTCATAATGACTACAGTATGCTCCTCTTCCCTGCCCTCTGTTCTCAACAGCCTCTGGTCTCAGTTTATGGATATTAACTTTAGTTGGTCTTTCCTAAGGACATTCCAGGAAAATCCCCTTCCCCGCATTACTCGTGGCAATACACATAAACAAAACATTCAACACCTTTTTCTTAGATTCTTATTTCATTACGCCTTCCATCCTCTGATTACATTCTTACCGAGTACAATCAGCTGATTTGAATGTGTTAGCTTGCCTTTTGATTATATTTCTTTTGTTTCCTAATTTTGCGTTACATCTGATGACATTTCACTTGATCTTTGATGATGCTGCTCATCCAGTTTCTTAATTTCTTCCTTCACTTGTAACTTGTCCCATTTCGTTATAACTGCCAATTATCTTCCCATCTTTTTTGTCCTATATAACTCATCCCGTATATCTTTCCTGAGTTTGTTTCTCCATCCATTATGAAACTCCCATAGGCACCTTCAAGCCCCCTCCCAGCAGACTTGCCTTCAAATATATGATCATAGTCATTTACCTTTTCTTACCTAATTTCTTGATTTTAAATTCTTGCCTAGATTGGCTGTAAGCTTATACTAATTACGCTTTCAGTTTTAAGGTTCAGTCCTAAAAGTGATATCTTCCTCCAAAATTTCAGAACAATGCTTTTTACTGGCTTCGGTTTCACATGTTCGTAGTCATGTTTATAGACGAAATAAAGGAGAAAGAAATAATGAACGAAGCCAAGCAAGCCTGTCTGTTAACATAGCTGCCTAAAGATAAGCATAACTTTTTCTTTGTATTCTTTACTCTAACCCTTTTTTCTGATTCTTTCAATTTTTAATTCACTTAATTTAAGTCATTTGCATTAATTCCTTGTGAGTATTTTGCATGATGTTTGTGTGTGTGTGTGTGTGTGTGTGTGTGTGTGTGTGTGTGTGTGTGTGTGTGTGTGTGTGTTTGTGTTTGTTTGTATGTATGTGCCAGATTTTTTCTTTCACGTGTCAATTGAAACATTTCTTTTTCATCCACAGGTAAGTTGCGACCGTTGTTGATTACTCCAGTTCGATCCGATATTTCGAGCTCGGTTCTGTAAGTACATAAGAAAAATCTGTTTTCATCTCATGTAGTTCGGAGAACAGCAGGTAAGGGACTAAATGGAGTTTGAGTTGTCTGATATATTGTACTGAGGCGCGGTTAGAACGCCACCTAAATCACAGACGCAGGAGGGAACTGGTAGGGGGTTTTCAGGCAGGGAGGAGCTGAGAACAGTGTTGGTAATTAGCGCCATCAGGAAAGGCATGGTGGTCAGAGCCCTAGAGCGACGCGTAATAGTAAGGGTCCTGAGGGGAGCTGTGATGGTCAGGTGACTGTAGGGACGAGTGTTGGTTACGGCCCTGAAAGGGCGAGTCGTTCTTAGGGCCCTGAGGGTTGTGTTTGTTGAGGGAACATGTGGTAGTCATGGTCTTGGATCGGGGACAGTTGGTGGTCAGGGTCCTTTTGGGACTTGTGATAGGCAGGGCCCTGAGAAGAACTGTGGTCATCAGGAGGGCTCTAAGTGGACGCGTGGTGGTCAGGGGTGGTTTTAAGGGGTGTGTTGTAATCAGAGGGCCTTGGGGAGACGTAAGGTAAGGACCCTAAGGGCTACGGGTGATCGACAGGGACTTCAAGAGAGGGAGGGAAGGGCTCAGGGCTCCGTATAGAACTTACTCTGGACCTTTGCAGAACTTACAACCAACTTGAGTTATGGTGCCAGGATAAGTTCATCTTCAAGATACATACGTAAGGAAAGGTGTTGTGTACATAAACGCGTGTATTCTGGATACAAAACAATAATGGTGTGTTTCTGTAAAGCATTCCATAAACGAAGTGTTTCTTCGTAAGACCAAAAGTTGTATGAATCATATTTGTGGTGCATTTCATATATCAATCTTTCCATGTCAAATAATTTGTGATGCAAATCATGCTTGTGGTGCATTTAACAGACGGAGTTTTGTTTTAGAAAAAAAGCCACAAAGATTATGCCCATAGAGAAATGGAAACGTGTGTGAGGCTTGATTGCAGATAGGGTCCGTGGCTTCGGTGCATTGCACATGACAGTTACAGAATGGATAAGAAGGAATGCGGCCTCTCGTCGTCTGCTAATAGTGCTAACTCACTAAAGCTGGAAACGCAGAGAGAGCGAAAGAAATAATCTTCACAGATAATTTCATAAAACAGATGTGTTTTGTATTTTTTTTTATTGAAAATATACATAAATTACGGGTACAATATGAGGGAGTTAAGTCCAATTAGGACTTGTAGATACGAACATTGTGTTGTCCTTGTTGATAATATTCCACTTGCCGCGTTCGACGTTAGTGTTTTGTTTGTGGGCCTCTACAAGACGAAATGCATCCCTGAGATATAACGCTGCGTAATGTGGAAATGATATCTATTTCCCATTTTCGAGATAGATTATATAACGTGGTGCGTAAGAAAGCCCTCCCTCAGGTACGTTGATAGTCTCCGGAATAATAAAGTGCTGGTGAGGCCAATTTACACGTTGTTCTTCCCTTTAAGCCACTATTTGTATCGACTGAGAACACCTGCTGGAGATGGGCCGAAACTGTATTTTAGCAATAAGATCTAAGTGTGCAAAAAGTGAATTTATGTCATTACATTACTGTAATAGAATAGAGTGAATTGGAACGATGTGGTATACCGGGGTCGACGTGCTGTCAATGGATTGAACCAAGGCATATGAAGCGTCTGGGGTACACCATGGAAAGTTTTATGGGGCCTGGATGTGGAAAGGGAGCCGTGGTTTCAGTGCATCATACAGGAGAGCTGGAGACTGAGTGTGAACGAATGTGGCCTTTGTTGTCTTTTCCTAGCGCGATCTCGGGCGCATGCGGAGGAAGAGAGTAGTCATTTCATGTGTGGAGGGGTGGCGACGGAAAGGAATAAAGGAAGCAAGTATAAATTATGTACATGTGTATACATGTATATGTCTGTGTATGTATGTATATATATGTATATGTTGAGATATATAGGTAAATATGTGTGCGTGTGTGAACGTGCGTATATTTACTTGTTTATGCGAGTGGGTTGGGCCATTCTTTCGTCTGTTTCCTCGCGCTACCTCGCTAACGCGGGAGACAGCGACAGAGTATAGTAAGATTATATATATATATATATATATATATATATATATATATATATATATATATATATTTTCTTTTTTTTCGTTTTTTTTTTTTTTTTTTGCTTTGTCGCTGTCTCCCGCGTTTGCGAGGTAGCGCAAGGAAACAGACGAAAGAAATGGCCCAACCCACCCCCATACACATGCCTTGATTCAATCCACTGACAGCACGTCAACCCCGGTATACCACATCGCTCCAATTCACTCTATTCCTTGCCCTCCTTTCACCCTCCTGCATGTTCAGGCCCCGATCACACAAAATCTTTTTCACTCCATCTTTCCACCTCCAAATTGGTCTCCCTCTTCTCCTCGTTCCCTCCACCTCCGACACATATATCCTCTTGGTCAATCTTTCCTCACTCATTCTCTCCATGTGACCAAACCATTTCAAAACACCCTCTTCTGCTCTCTCAACCACGCTATTTTTATTTCCACACATCTCTCTTACCCTTACGTTACTTACTCGATCAAACCACCTCACACCACACATTGTCCTCAAACATCTCATTTCTAGCACATCCATCCTCCTGCGAACAACTCTATCCATAGTCCACGCCTCGCAACCATACAACATTGTTGGAACCACTATTCCTTCAAACATACCCATTTTTGCTTTCCGAGATAATGTTCTCGACTTCCACACATTCTTCAAGGCTCCCAGAATTTTCGCCCCCTCCCCTACCCTATGATTCACTTCCGCTTCCATGGTTCCATCCGCTGCCAGATCCACTCCCAGATATCTAAAACACTTCACTTCCTCCAGTTTTTCTCCATTCAAACTCACCTCCCAATTGAATTGACCCTCAACCCTACTGTACCTAATAACATTGCTCTTATTCACATTTACTCTTAACTTTCTTCTTTCACACACTTTACCAAACTCAGTCACCAGCTTCTGCAGTTTCTCACATGAATCAGCCACCAGCGCTGTATCATCAGCGAACAACAACTGACTCACTTCCCAAGCTCTCTCATCCCCAACAGACTTCATACTTCCCCCTCTTTCCAAAACTCTTGCATTTAACTCCCTAACAACCCCATCCATAAACAAATTAAACAACCATGGAGACATCACACACCCCTGCCGCAAACCTACATTCACTGAGAACCAATCACTTTCCTCTCTTCCTACACGTACACATGCCTTACATCCTCGATAAAAACTTTTCACTGCTTCTAACAACTTGCCTCCCACACCATATATTCTTAATACCTTCCACAGAGCATCTCTATCAACTCTATCATATGCCTTCTCCAGATCCATAAATGCTACATACAAATCCATTCGCTTTTCTAAGTATTTCTCACATACATTCTTCAAAGCAAACACCTGATCCACACATCCTCTACCACTTCTGAAACCACAATGCTCTTCCCCAATCTGATGCTCTGTACATGCCTTCACCCTCTCAATCAATACCCTCCCATATAATTTGCCGGGAATACTCAACAAACTTATACCTCTGTAATTTGAGCACTCACTCTTATCCCCTTTGCCTTTGTACAATGGCACTATGCACGCATTCCGCCAATCCTCAGGCACCTCACCATGAGTCATACATACATTAAATAACCTTACCAACCAGTCAACAATACAGTCACCCCCTTTTTTAATAAATTCCACTGCAATACCTTCCAAACCCGCTGCCTTGCCGGCTTTTATCTTCCGCAAAGCTTTTACTACCTTTTCTCTGTTTACCAACTCATTTTCCCTAACCCTCGCACTTTGCACACCACCTCGACCAAAACACCCTATATCTGCCACTCTATCATCAAACACATTCAACAAACCTTCAAAATACTCACTCCATCTCCTTCTCATATCACCACTACTTGTTATCACCTCCCCATTTGCGCCCTTCACTGAAGTTCCCATTTGCTCCCTTGTCTTACGCACTTTATTTACCTCCTTCCAGAACATCTTTTTATTCTCCCTAAAATTTAATGATATTCTCTCACCCCAACTCTCATTTGCCCTTTTTTTCACCTCTTGCACCTTTCTCTTGACCTTCTGTCTCTTTCTTTTATACGTCTCCCACTCAATATATATATATATATATATATATATATATATATATATATATATATATATATATATATATATATATATATATATATATATATATATATATATATATATATATATATATATATATATATATACATATATATATATATATATATATGTATATATATATATATATATATATATATATATATATATATATATATATATATATATATATATATATATATAGATATATATATATATATATATATATATATATATATATATATATATATATATATATATATATATATATATATATATATATATATATATATATATATATATATATATATATATATATATATATATATATATATATATATATATATATATATATATATATATATATATATATATATATATATATATATATATATATATATATATATATATATATATATATATATATATATATATATATATATATATATATATATATATATATATATATATATATATATATATATATATATATATATATATATATATATATATATATATATATATATATATATATATATATATATATATATATATATATATATATGGGAGGTGAGTTTGAATGGAGAAAAACTGGAGGAAGTGAAGTGTTTTAGATATCTGGGAGTGGATCTGGCAGCGGATGGAACCATGGAAGCGGAAGTGGATCATAGGGTGAGGGAGGGGGCGAAAATTCTGGGAGCCTTGGAGAACGTGTGGAAGTCGAGAACATTATCTCGGAAAGAAAAAATGGGTATGTTTGAAGGAATAGTGGTTCCAACAATGTTTTGTGGTTGCGAGGCGTGGACTATGGATAGAGTTGTGCGCAGGAGGATGGATGTGCTGGATATGAGATGTTTGAGGACAATGTGTGGTGTGAGGTGGTTTGATCGAGTAAGTAACGTAAGGGTAAGAGAGATGTGTGGAAATAAAAAGAGCGTGGTTGAGAGAAGAGAAGAGGGTGTTTTGAAATGGTTTGGGCACATGGAGAGAATGAGTGAGGAAAGATTGACCAAGAGGATATATGTGTCGGAGGTTGAGGGAACGAGGAGAAGAGGGAGACCAAATTGGAGGTGGAAAGATGGAGTGAAAAAGATTTTTTGTGATCGGGGCCTGAACATGCAGGAGGGTGAAAGGAGGGCAAGGAATAGAGTGAATTGGAGCGATGTGGTATACCGGGGTTGACGTGCTGTCAGTGGATTGAATCGTGGCATGTGAAGCGTCTGGGGTAAACCATGGAAAGCTGTGTAGGTATGTATATTTGCGTGTGTGGACGTATGTATATACATGTGTATGGGGGTGGGTTGGGCCATTTCTTTCGTCTGTTTCCTTGCGCTACCTCGCAAACGCGGGAGACAGCGACAAAGCAAAAAGAAAAAAAAATATATATATATTTATATATATATATATATATATATTTATTTATTTATTTATTCATTTATCTATTTTCGATGTATTATACTTTGTCGCTGTCTCCCGCATTAGCGAGGTAGCGCAAGGAAACAGACGAAAGAATGGACCAATCCACCCACATACATATGTATATACAAACACGTCCACACACGCACCTATACATACCTATACACCTCAACTTATACATACACACACAGACTTATACGAATATACACATGTACATAATTCATAATGTCTGCCCTTATTCATTCTCGTCGCCACCCCGCCACCCATTAAATGAAAACCCCCTCCCCCCACATGTGGGCGAGGTAGCGCTAGGAAAAGACAAGAAAGGCCACATTCGTTCACACTCAATCTCTAGCTGTCAGGTAAAATGCACCGAAACCACAGCCCCCTCTCCATATCCAGGCCCCACAGAACTTTCCATGATTTTCCCCAGACGCTTCACATGCGGTTGTTCAATACATTGACAGCACGTCGACCCCGGAATACCATATCGTTCCAGTTCACCCTATTCCTTGCACGCCTTTCACCCTCCTGCATGTTCCGGCCCCGATTACTAAAAATCTTTTTCACTCCAGCTTTCCACCTCCAATTTGGTCTCCCACTTCTCCTCGTTCCTTCCACCTCTGACACATATATCCTCTTGGTCAATCTTTCCTCACTCATTCTCTCAATATGACTAAACCATTTCAAAATACCCTCTTCTGCTCTCTCAACCACACTCTTTTTGTTACCACACATCTCTCTTACCTTAATACTATTTACTCGATGAAACCACCCCACACCACATATCGTCCTCAAACATCTCATTCCCAGCACATCCATCCTCCTCCGCACAACTCTATCTATAGCCCACGCCTCGCAACTATACAACATTGGTAGAACCACTATTCCTTCAAACATACCCATTTTTGCTTTCCAAGATAATATTCTCGACTTCCATACATTTCTCAACGCTCCCAGAACTTTCACCCCCTCCCCCACCCTATGACTCAATTCCACTTCCATGGATCCATCCGTTGCCACATCCATTCCCAGATATCTAAAGCACTGCACTTCCTCCAGTTTTTCTCCGTTCAAACTTACCTCCCAATTGACTTGTCCCTCAACCCTACTGTTCCTAATAACCTTGCTCTTATTCACATTTACTCTCAGCTTTCTTCTTTCACACACTTTACCAAACGCAGTCACCAGCTTCTGCAGTTTCTCACCCGAATCAGAAACAAGCGCTGTATCATCAGCGAAGAAAAACTGACTCACTTCCAAAGCTCTCTCATCCACAACAGACTGCATACTTGCCCCTCTCTCCAAAACTCTTTCATTCACCTCCCTAACAACCCCATCCATAAGCAAAATAAACAGTCATGGAGAATTCACGCACCCCTGCCGGAAACCATCATTCACTGAGAACCAATTGCTTTCCTCGCCTTCAACGCGTACACATGCCTTACATCCTCGATAAAAACTTTTCACTGTTTCTAGCAACTTACCTCCCACACCATATATTCTTAATACCTTCCACAGAGCATCTCTATCAACTGCATCATATGCCTTCTCCAGATCAATAAATGCTACATACAAATCCATTTGCTTCTCTAAGTATCTATCACATACGTTCTTCAAAACAAACACCTGATCCACACATCCTCTACCACATCTGAAACCACACTGCTCTTCCCCAATCTGATGCTTTGTACATGCCTTCGCCCTCTCAATCAATACCCTCCCGTATAATTTCCCAGGAATACTCGACAAACTTATACCTCTGTGATTTGAGCACTCACTAATATCCCCTTTGCCTATGTACAATGGCATTATATAAGCATTCCGCCAGTCCTCAGGCACCTCACCATGAATCATACATAAATTAAAAAACCTTACCAACCAGTCAACAACACAGTAACCCCTTTTTTAATAAATTCCACTGCAATACCATCCAAACCCAGTGCCTTGCCGGCTTTCATCTTCCGCAAAGCTTTTGCTACCTCTTCTCTGTTTAACAAATCATTCTCCTTAACCCTCTCACTTTGCACACCACCTCGAACAAAACACCCTATATCTGCCATTCTATTATCAAACACTTTGAACAAACGGTCAAAATACTCACTCCATCTCCTTCTCACATCACCACTACTTGCTATCGCCTTCCCATTAGCCCTCTTCACTGATACTCCCATTTCTTCCGTTCCCTTACGCACTTTATTTACCTCCTTCCAAAACATCTTTTTATTCTCCCTAAAAGTTAATGATACTCTCTCACCTAAACTCTCATTTGCCCTCTTTTTCGCCTCTTGCACCTTTCTCTTCACCTCCTGCCTCTTTCTTTTATATGTCTCCTAGTCATTTGTATTATTTCCCTGCAAAAATCGTCCAAATATCAATTTCATCATTACTTAAATTACTGTATTTCTCTAAATTACAAAAGGACTTTGCGACATCAACACAGCTGGCTTCCCTGTTAGAGCACACAAAACTTAAACCATAGCCTATTGCACACAACTAGATAAGGATTCCTTGTGTGCAGTAGGCTATGGTGAGAGTAAGCGAGCTTGGGAAGGAGGCTTGTGTGAAGAAATACCAAAGGAGAGACTGAGTACATATTGGAATCGGTGAGAACAAAGGACATAAGGGGAGTGGGGGTGGAATGGAATATATTTAGTGAGGCAGTAATGGCTTGTGCAAAAGATGATTGTGGCATCTGAAACGTGGGAGGATGGCACATTAGAAAGGGTAGTGAGAGAGAGTATCATTGATTTTAAAGAAAATAAAAAGATTTTTGTAAGGAGATAAATAAAGTACCTAAGACAAAGGAACAAATGGGAACATCAGTGAAGGGGGCTAATGAGGAGGTGATAACAAGTAATGGTGATGTGAAAAGAAGATGGAGTCAATATTTTAAAGGCATGTTGAATGTGTAGGATGTTTTGGTCGAGGTGGTGTGCAAAGTGAGACGGTTAGGGAGAATGATTTGGTAAAAAGAGAAGTGGTAGTAAAAGCTTTGCGGAAGATGAAAGCCGGCAAGGTGGTGGGTTTGGATAATATTCCAGTGGAATTTATTAAAAAAGGGGGTGACTGTGTTGTTGACTGGTTGGTAAGGTTATTCAGTGTATGTATGACTCATGGTGAGGTGCCTCGGGATTGGCGGAATGCTTGCATAGTGCCATTATACAAAGGCAAAGGGGATAAAGGTGAGTGCTCAAATTACAGAGCTAAAACTTTGTTGAGTATTCCTGGAAGATTGTATGTGAGGGTATTGTTTGAGAGGGTGAAGGCTTATACAGAGCATCAGATTGGGTAAGAGCAGTGTGCTTTCAGAAGTGGTAGAGGAGGTGTGGATCAGGTGTTTGCTTCGAAGAATTTATGTGAGAATACTTAGAAAAGCAAATGGATTTGTATGTAGCATTTATGGATCTGGAGAAGGCCTACGATAGAGTTGATAGAGATGCTCTGTGGAAGGTATATAGAGTATATGGTGTGGGAAGAAAGATGTTACAAGCAGTGAAAAGTTTTTATCGAGGATGTAGGGCATTTGTACAAGTAGTAAGAGAGGAAAGTGATTGATTCTCCAAGGTTGTTTAATTTGTTTATGGATGAGATTGTTAGGGAGGTGAATGCAAGAGTTTTGGAGGGAGTGGCAAGCATGCAGACTGTTGTGAATGAGAGAGCTTGGGAAGTGATTCAGTTGTTGTTCGCTGACGATACAGCACTGGTGGCTGCTTCGGGTGAGAAACGGCAGAAATTGGTAACTGAGTTGGGTAAAGTGTGTGAAAGATGACAGCTGAGTAGTAAAAGTAAATTAGAGCATAAATATATATATATATATATATATATATATATATATATATATATATATATATATATATATATATATATATATATATATATATATATATATATATATATATATATATATATATATATATATATATATAGGGCGCAAGTGGGGAGGTGATAACAAGTAGTGGTGATGTGAGAAGGAGATGGAGTGAGTATTTTGAAGGTTTGTTGAATGTGTTTGATGATAGAGTGGCAGATATAGGGTGTTTTGGTCGAGGTGGTGTGCAAAGTGAGAGGGTTAGGGAAAATGATTTGGTAAACAGAGAAGAGGTAGTGAAAGCTTTGCGGAAGATGAAAGCCGGCAAGGCAGCGGGTTTGGATGGTATTGCAGTGGAATTTATTAAAAAAGGGGGTGACTGTATTGTTGACTGGTTGGTAAGGTTATTTAATGTATGTATGACTCATGGTGAGGTGCCTGAGGATTGGCGGAATGCGTGCATAGTGCCATTGTACAAAGGCAAAGGGGATAAGAGTGAGTGCTCAAATTACAGAGGTATAAGTTTGTTGAGTATTCCTGGTAAATTATATGGGAGGGTACTGATTGAGAGGGTGAAGGCATGTACAGAGCATCAGATTGGGGAAGAGCAGTGTGGTTTCAGAAGTGGTAGAGGATGTGTGGATCAGGTGTTTGCTTTGAAGAATGTATGTGAGAAATACTTAGAAAAGCAAATGGATTTGTATGTAGCATTTATGGATCTGGAGAAGGCATATGATAGAGTTGATAGAGATGCTCTGTGGAAGGTATTAAGAATATATGGTGTGGGAGGAAAGTTGTTAGAAGCAGTGAAAAGTTTTTATCGAGGATGTAAGGCATGTGTACGTGTAGGAAGAGAGGAAAGTGATTGGTTCTCAGTGAATGTAGGTTTGCGGCAGGGGTGTGTGATGTCTCCATGGTTGTTTAATTTGTTTATGGATGGGGTTGTTAGGGAGGTGAATGCACGAGTTTTGGAAAGAGGGGCAAGTATGAAGTCTGTTGGGGATGAGAGAGCTTGGGAAGTGAGTCAGTTGTTGTTCGCTGATGATACAGCGCTGGTGGCTGATTCATGTGAGAAACTGCAGAAGCTGGTGACTGAGTTTGGTAAAGTGTGTGAAAGAAGAAAGTTAAGAGTAAATGTGAATAAGAGCAAGGTTATTAGGTACAGTAGGGTTGAGGGTCAAGTCAATTGGGAGGTGAGTTTGAATGGAGAAAAACTGGAGGAAGTGAAGTGTTTTAGATATCTGGGAGTGGATCTGGCAGCGGATGGAACCATGGAAGCGGAAGTGGATCATAGGGTGGGGGAGGGGGCGAAAATTCTGGGAGCCTTGGAGAACGTGTGGAAGTCGAGAACATTATCTCGGAAAGAAAAAATGGGTATGTTTGAAGGAATAGTGGTTCCAACAATGTTGTATGGTTGCGAGGCGTGGACTATGGATAGAGTTGTGCGCAGGAGGATGGATGTGCTGGAAATGAGATGTTTGAGGACAATGTGTGGTGTGAGGTGGTTTGATCGAGTAAGTAACGTAAGGGTAAGAGAGATGTGTGGAAATAAAAAGAGCGTGGTTGAGAGAGCAGAAGAGGGTGTTTTGAAATGGTTTGGGCACATGGAGAGAATGAGTGAGGAAAGATTGACCAAGAGGATATATGTGTCGGAGGTGGAGGGAACGAGGAGAAGAGGGAGACCAAATTGGAGGTGGAAAGATGGAGTGAAAAAGATTTTTTGTGATCGGGGCCTGAACATGCAGGAGGGTGAAAGGAGGGCAAGGAATAGAGTGAATTGGAGCGATGTGGTATACCGGGGTTGACGTGCTGTCAGTGGATTGAATCGGGGCATGTGAAGCGTCTGGGGTAAACCATGGAAAGCTGTGTAGGTATGTATATTTGCGTGTGTGGACGTATGTATATACATGTGTATGGGGGTGGGTTGGGCCATTTCTTTCGTCTGTTTCCTTGCGCTACCTCGCAAACGCGGGAGACAGCGACAAAGTAAAAAAAAAAAAAAATATATATATATTTATATATATATATATATATATATATATATATATATATATATAAATATATATTTATTTATTTATTTATTTATTTATATATTATTTATTTATTCATTTATCTATTTTCGATGTATTATACTTTGTCGCTGTCTCCCGCATTAGCGAGGTAGCGCAAGGAAACAGACGAAAGAATGGACCAATCCACCCACATACATATGTATATACAAACACGTCCACACACGCACCTATACATACCTATACACCTCAACTTATACATACACACACAGACTTATACGAATATACACATGTACATAATTCATAATGTCTGCCCTTATTCATTCTCGTCGCCACCCCGCCACCCATTAAATGAAAACCCCCTCCCCCCACATGTGGGCGAGGTAGCGCTAGGAAAAGACAAGAAAGGCCACATTCGTTCACACTCAATCTCTAGCTGTCAGGTAAAATGCACCGAAACCACAGCCCCCTTTCCATATCCAGGCCCCACAGAACTCTCCATGATTTTCCCCAGACGCTTCACATGCGGTTGTTCAATACATTGACAGCACGTCGACCCCGGAATACCATATCGTTCCAGTTCACCCTATTCCTTGCACGCCTTTCACCCTCCTGCATGTTCAGGCCCCTATTACTAAAAATCTTTTTCACTCCAGCTTTCCACCTCCAATTTGGTCTCCCACTTCTCCTCGTTCCTTCCACCTCTGACACATATATCCTCTTGGTCAATCTTTCCTCACTCATTCTCTCAATGTGACTAAACCATTTCAAAATACCCTCTTCTGCTCTCTCAACCACACTCTTTTTATTACCACACATCTCTCTTACCTTATTACTATTTACTCGATCAAACCACCCCACACCACATATCGTCCTCAAACATCTCATTCCCAGCACATCCACCCTCATCCGCACAACTCTATCTATAGCCCACGCCTCGCAACTATACAACATTGGTAGAACCACTATTCCTTCAAACATACCCATTTTTGCTTTCCAAGATAATATTCTCGACTTCCATACATTTCTCAACGCTCCCAGAACTTTCACCCCCTCCCCCACCCTATGACTCAATTCCACTTCCATGGATCCATCCGTTGCCATATCCATTCCCAGATATCTAAAGCACTGCACTTCCTCCAGTTTTTCTCCGTTCAAACTTACCTCCCAATTGACTTGTCCCTCAACCCTACTGTTCCTAATAACCTTGCTCTTATTCACATTTACTCTCAGCTTTCTTCTTTCACACACTTTACCAAACGCAGTCACCAGCTTCTGCAGTTTCTCACCCGAATCAGAAACAAGCGCTGTATCATCAGCGAAGAAAAACTGACTCACTTCCAAAGCTCTCTCATCCACAACAGACTGCATACTTGCCCCTATCTCCAAAACTCTTTCATTCACCTCCCTAACAACCTCATCCATAAGCAAAATAAACAGTCATGGAGAATTCACGCACCCCTGCCGGACACCATCATTCACTGAGAACCAATTGCTTTCCTCGCCTTCAACGCGTACACATGCCTTACATCCTCGATAAAAACTTTTCACTGTTTCTAGCAACTTACCTCCCACACCATATATTCTTAATACCTTCCACAGAGCATCTCTATCAACTGTATCATATGCCTTCTCCAGATCAATAAATGCTGCATACAAATCCATTTGCTTCTCTAAGTATCTATCACATACGTTCTTCAAAACAAACACCTGATCCACACATCCTCTACCACATCTGAAACCACACTGCTCTTCCCCAATCTGATGCTTTGTACATGCCTTCGCCCTCTCAATCAATACCCTCCCGTATAATTTCCCAGGAATACTCAACAAACTTATACCTCTGTGATTTGAGCACTCACTAATATCCCCTTTGCCTATGTACAATGGCATTATATAAGCATTCCGCCAGTCCTCAGGCACCTCACCATGAGTCATACATAAATTAAAAAACCTTACCAACCAGTCAACAACACAGTAACCCCTTTTTTAATAAATTCCACTGCAATACCATCCATACCCAGTGCCTTGCCGGCTTTCATCTTCCGCAAAGCTTTTACTACCTCTTCTCTGTTTAACAAATCATTCTCCTTAACCCTCTCACTTTGCACACCACCTCGAACAAAACACCCTATATCTGCCACTCTATTATCAAACACTTTCAACAAACGGTCAAAATACTCACTCCATCTCCTTCTCACATCACCACTACTTGCTATCGCCTTCCCATTAGCCCTCTTCACTGATACTCCCATTTCTTCCGTTCCCTTACGCACTTTATTTACCTCCTTCCAAAACATCTTTTTATTTTCCCTAAAAGTTAATGATACTCTCTCACCTAAACTCTCATTTGCCCTCTTTTTCGCCTCTTGCACCTTTCTCTTCACCTCCTGCCTCTTTCTTTTATATGTCTCCTAGTCATTTGTATTATTTCCCTGCAAAAATCGTCCAAATATCAATTTCATCATTACTTAAATTACTGTATTTCTCTAAATTACAAAAGGACTTTGCGACATCAACACAGCTGGCTTCCCTGTTAGAGCACACAAAACTTAAACCATAGCCTATTGCACACAACTAGATAAGGATTCCTTGTGTGCAGTAGGCTATGGTGAGAGTAAGCGAGCTTGGGAAGGAGGCTTGTGTGAAGAAATACCAAAGGAGAGACTGAGTACATATTGGAATAGGTGAGAACAAAGGACATAAGGGGAGTGGGGGTGGAATGGAATATATTTAGTGAGGCAGTAATGGCTTGTGCAAAAGACGATTGTGGCATCTGAAACGTGGGAGGATGGCACATTAGAAAGGGTAGTGAGAGAGAGTATCATTGATTTTAAAGAAAATAAAAAGATGTTTTGGAAGGAGATAAATAAAGTACCTAAGACAAAGGAACAAATGGGAACATCAGTGAAGGGGGCTAATGAGGAGGTGATAACAAGTAGTGGTGATGTGAAAAGAAGATGGAGTCAATATTTTAAAGGCATGTTGAATGTGTAGGATGTTTTGGTCGAGGTGGTGTGCAAAGTGAGACGGTTAGGGAGAATGATTTGGTAAAAAGAGAAGTGGTAGTAAAAGCTTTGCGG
Source organism: Panulirus ornatus (assembly GCF_036320965.1). Taxonomy (NCBI): domain Eukaryota; kingdom Metazoa; phylum Arthropoda; class Malacostraca; order Decapoda; family Palinuridae; genus Panulirus; species Panulirus ornatus. The sequence continues at coordinate 13,776,979 of NC_092287.1, forward strand.
AAGATGAAAGCCGGCAAGGTGGTGGGTTTGGATAATATTACAGTGGAATTTATTAAAAAAGGGGGTGACTGTGTTGTTGACTGGTTGGTAAGGTTATTCAGTGTATGTATGACTCATGGTGAGGTGCCTCGGGATTGGCGGAATGCTTGCATAGTGCCATTGTACAAAGGCAAAGGGGATAAAGGTGAGTGCTCAAATTACAGAGCTAAAACTTTGTTGAGTATTCCTGGAAGATTGTATGTGAGGGTATTGTTTGAGAGGGTGAAGGCTTATACAGAGCATCAGATTGGGTAAGAGCAGTGTGCTTTCAGAAGTGGTAGAGGAGGTGTGGATCAGGTGTTTGCTTCGAAGAATTTATGTGAGAATACTTAGAAAAGCAAATGGATTTGTATGTAGCATTTATGGATCTGGAGAAGGCCTACGATAGAGTTGATAGAGATGCTCTGTGGAAGGTATATAGAGTATATGGTGTGGGAAGAAAGATGTTACAAGCAGTGAAAAGTTTTTATCGAGGATGTAGGGCATTTTTACAAGTAGTAAGAGAGGAAAGTGATTGATTCTCCAAGATTGTTTAATTTGTTTATGGATGAGATTGTTAGGGAGGTGAATGCAAGAGTTTTGGAGGGAGTGGCAAGCATGCAGTCTGTTGTGAATGAGAGAGCTTGGGAAGTGATTCAGTTGTTGTTCGCTGACGATACAGCACTGGTGGCTGCTTCGGGTGAGAAACGGCAGAAATTGGTAACTGAGTTGGGTAAAGTGTGTGAAAGATGACAGCTGAGTAGTAAAAGTAAATTAGAGCATAAATATATATATATATATATATATATATATATATATATATATATATATATATATATATATATATATATATATATATATATATATATATATATATATATATATATATATATATATATATATATATATATATATATATATATATATATATATAGGGCGCAAGTGGGGAGGTGATAACAAGTAGTGGTGATGTGAGAAGGAGATGGAGTGAGTATTTTGAAGGTTTGTTGAATGTGTTTGATGACAGAGTGGCAGATATAGGGTGTTTTGGTCGAGGTGGTGTGCAAAGTGAGAGGGTTAGGGAAAATGATTTGGTAAACAGAGAAGAGGTAGTGAAAGCTTTGCGGAAGATGAAAGCCGGCAAGGCAGCGGGTTTGGATGGTATTGCAGTGGAATTTATTAAAAAAGGGGGTGACTGTATTGTTGACTGGTTGGTAAGGTTATTTAATGTATGTATGACTCATGGTGAGGTGCCTGAGGATTGGCGGAATGCGTGCATAGTGCCATTGTACAAAGGCAAAGGGGATAAGAGTGAGTGCTCAAATTACAGAGGTATAAGTTTGGTTAGTATTCCTGGTAAATTATATGGGAGGGTACTGATTGAGAGGGTGAAGGCATGTACAGAGCATCAGATTGGGGAAGAGCAGTGTGGTTTCAGAAGTGGTAGAGGATGTGTGGATCAGGTGTTTGCTTTGAAGAATATATGTGAGAAATACTTAGAAAAGCAAATGGATTTGTATGTAGCATTTATGGATCTCGAGAAGGCATATGATAGAGTTGACAGAGATGCTCTGTGGAAGGTATTAAGAATATATGGTGTGGGAGGAAAGTTGTTAGAAGCAGTGAAAAGTTTTTATCGAGGATGTAAGGCATGTGTACGTGTAGGAAGAGAGGAAAGTGATTGGTTCTCAGTGAATGTAGGTTTGCGGCAGGGGTGTGTGATGTCTCCATGGTTGTTTAATTTGTTTATGGATGGGGTTGTTAGGGAGGTAAATGCAAGAGTTTTGGAAAGAGGGGCAAGTATGAAGTCTGTTGGGGATGAGAGAGCTTGGGAAGTGAGTCAGTTGTTGTTCGCTGATGATACAGCGCTGGTGGCTGATTCATGTGAGAAACTGAAGAAGCTGGTGACTGAGTTTGGAAAAGTGTGTGGAAGAAGAAAGTTAAGAGTAAATGTGAATAAGAGCAAGGTTATTAGGTACAGTAGGGTTGAGGGTCAAGTCAATTGGGAGGTGAGTTTGAATGGAGAAAAACTGGAGGAAGTGAAGTGTTTTAGATATCTGGGAGTGGATCTGGCAGCGGATAGAACCATGGAAGCGGAAGTGGATCATAGGGTGGGGGAGGGGGCGAAAATCCTGGGGGCCTTGAAGAATGTGTGGAAGTCGAGAACATTATCTCGGAAAGCAAAAATGGATATGTTTGAAGGAATAGTGGTTCCAACAATGTTGTATGGTTGCGAGGCGTGGACTATGGATAGAGTTGTGCGCAGGAGGATGGATGTGCTGGAAATGAGATGTTTGAGGACAATGTGTGGTGTGAGGTGGTTTGATCGAGTGAGTAACGAAAGGGTAAGAGAGATGTGTGGAAATAAAAAGAGCGTGGTTGAGAGAGCAGAAGAGGGTGTTTTGAAGTGGTTTGGGCACATGGAGAGGATGAGTGAGGAAAGATTGACCAAGAGGATATATGTGTCGGAGGTGGAGGGAACAAGGAGAAGAGGGAGACCAAATTGGAGGTGGAAAGATGGAGTGAAAAAGATTTTGTGTGATCGGGGCCTGAACATGCAGGAGGGTGAAAGGAGGGCAAGGAATAGAGTGAATTGGAGCGATGTGTTATACCGGGGTTGACGTGCTGTCAGTGAATTGAAGCAGGGCATGTGAAGCGTCTGGGGTAAACCATGGATAGCTGTGTAGGTATGTATATTTGCGTGTGTGGACGTATGTATATACATGTGTATGGGGGGGGGGGTGGGGCCATTCCTTTCGTCTGTTTCCTTGCGCTACCTCGCAAACGCGGGAGACAGCGACAAAGTATAATAAAAAATAAATATATATATATATATATATATATATATATATATATATATATATATATATATATATATATATATATATATATATATTTCTTTTTTTTTATACCATTCGCCATTTCCCACGTTAGCGAGGTAGTGTTAAGAACAACACTGGGCCTCTGTGGGAATATCCTCACCTGGAACCCTTCTCTGTTCCTTCTTTTGGAAAGTTGTATATATATATATATATATATATATATATATATATATATATATATATATATATATATATATATATATATATATATATATATATATATATATATATATATATATATATATACATATATATATATATATATATATATATATATATATATATATATATATATATATATATATATATATATATATATATATATATATATATATATATATATACATATATATATATATATATATATATATATATATATATATATATATATATATATATATATATATGTATATATATATATATATATATATATATATATATATATATATATATATATATATATATATATATATATATATATATATATATATATATATATATATATATATATATATATATATATATATATATATATATACATATATATATTTTATTTTTTTTTTTTTATTATACTTTGTCGCTGTCTCCCGCGTTTGCGAGGTAGCGCAAGGAAACAGACGAAAGAAATGGCCCAACCCCACCCCATACACATGTATATACATACGTCCACACACGCAAATATACATACCTACACAGCTTTCCATGGTTTACCCCAGACGCTTCACATGCCTTGATTTAATCCACTGACAGCACGTCAACCCCGGTATACCACATCGCTCCCATTCATTCTATTCCTTGCCCTCCTTTCACCCTCCTGCATGTTCAGGCCCCGATCACAAAAAATCTTTTTCACTCCATCTTTCCACCTCCAATTTGGTCTCACTCTTCTCCTCGTTCCCTCCGCCTCCTACACATATATCCTCTTGGTCAATCTTTCCTCACTCATTCTCTCCATGTGCCCAAACCACTTCAAAACACCCTCTTCTGCTCTCTCAACCACGCTCTTTTTATTTCCACACATCTCTTTTACCCTTACGTTACTCACTCGATCAAACCACCTCACACCACACATTGTCCTCAAACATCTCATTTCCAGCACATCCATCCTCCTGCGCACAACTCTATCCATAGCCCACGCCTCGCAACCATACAACATTGTTGGAACCACTATTCCTTCAAACATACCCATTTTTGCTTTCCGAGATAATGTTTTCGACTTCCACACATTCTTCAAGGGCCCCAGAATTTTCGCCCCCTCCCCCACCCTATGATTCACTTCCGCTTCCATGGTTCCATCCGCTGCCAGATCCACTCCCAGATATCTAAAACACTTCACTTCCTCCAGTTTTTCTCCATTCAAACTCACCTCCCAATTGACTTGACCCTCAACCCTATATATATATATATATATATATATATATATATATATATATATATATATATATATATATATATATATATATATGATCCCTGGGGATAGGGGATTAAGAGTACTTCCCACGTATTCCCTGCGTGTCGTAGAAGGCGACTAAAAGAGGAGGGAGCGGGGGGCTGGAAATCCTCCCCTCTCGGTTTTTTTTTAATTTTCCAAAAGAAGGAACAGAGAATTAGGCCAGGTGAGGGTATTCCCTCAAAGGCCCAGTCCTCTGTTCTTAACGCTACCTCGCTAATGCGGGAAATGGCGAATAGTTTGAAAGAAAGAGAAAGAAAGATATATATATATATATATATATATATATATATATATATATATATATATATATATATATATATATATATATATATATATATATATATATATATATATATATATATATATATATATATATATATATATATATATATATATATATATTTATATATATATATATATATATATATATATATATATATATATATATATATATATATATATATATATATATATATATATATATATATATATATATATATATATTTCTGCAGGTTCTCACCCGAATCAGCCACCAGCGCTGTATCGTCAGCGAACAACAACTGACTCACTTCCCAAGCTCTCTCATCCACAACAGACTGCATACTTGCCCCTCACTCTAAAACTCTTGAATTAACCTCCCTTAAACCCCATCCATAAACAAATTAAACAACCATGGAGACTTCACACACCCCTGCCGGAAACCAACATTCACTGAGAACCAATCACTTTCCTCTCTTCCCTCTCGTACATATACCTTACATCCTCGATAAAAACCTTTCACTGCTTCTAACAACTTGCCCCCCACACCATATATTCTTAATACCTTCCAGAGAGCATCTTTATCAACTCTATCTTATGCCTTTTCCCCATCCATAAGTGCTACATTCAAATCCATTTGCTTTTCTAAGTATTTCTCACATAAATTTTTCAAAGCAAACACCTGATCCACACATCCTCTACCACTTCCGAAATCACACTGCTCTGCCCCAGTCTGATGCTCTTTATGGGCCTTCACCCTCTCAAACAATACCTTCATATACAATCTTCCAGGAATACTCAACAAACTTATAGCTCTGTAATTTGAGCACTCTCCTTTATCCCCTTTGCCTTTGTATAATGGCACTATGCAAGCATTCCGCTAATCCTGAGGCACCTCACCATGAGTTATACATACTTTGAATAGCCTTACCAACCAGTCAACAACACAGTCACCGCCTTTTTTAATAAATTCCACTGTAATACCATCCAAACCCGCCACCTTGTCGGCTTTCATCTACCGCAAAGCTTTTACTACCTTTTCTCTGTTTACCAAATCATTCTCCTTAACCCTCTCACTTTGCACACCACCTCGACCAAAACATTCTATACATATCCAACTCCTTTTCACATCACCACTACTTGTTGTCACCTCCCCATTAGCCCCATTTACTGATTCTCCCATTTGTTTCCATGTCTTACGCACTTTATTTACAACCTTCCAAAACATCTCTTTATTTTCCCTAAAATCTAATGATACTCTCTCTCACTACCCTCTCTAATATGCCATTCTCAGGCACCTCACCATGAGTCATACATACATTAGATAACTTTACCAACCAATAAACAATACAGTCACCCTCTTTTTTTTTTATAAATTCCACTGGAATACCATCCAAGTCCAATGCCTTGTCGGTCTTCATCTTCCGCAAAGCTTTTACTACCACTTATCTGTTTACCAAATCATTCTCCCCAACCCTCTCACTTTACACACGACCTCGACCAAAACTCCCTATATATTCCAATCTATCATCAAACACTTTCAACACACCTTCAAAATACTCACTCCATCACCTTCTCAAATCACCACTACATGTTATCACCTCCCCATTAGCCCCCTTCACTGATGTTCCAACTTGTTCCCTTTTCTTACGCACTTTATTTCCCTCCTTCCAAATCATCTTTTTACTCTCCCTAGAATTTACTGATACTCTCTCACCCCAATTTTCATTTGCCATCTTTTTCACCTCTTGCACCTTTTTCTTGGCCTCCTGCCTCTTTCTTTTATACATCACCCAATCATTTGCATTATTTCCCTGCCAAAATTGTCCAAATGCCTCTCTCTTCTCTTTCACTAATATTCTTACTTCTTCATCCCACCACTCACGATCCTTTCTGATCTGCCCACCTCCCACGCTTCTCATGCCACAAGCATCTTTTGCGCAAGCCATCACTGCCTCTTTATATACAACCCATTCCTCCCCCAATCCCTTACGTCCCTTGTTCTCACCCTTTTTCATTATGTACTCAGTCTCTCTTGGCATTTTCTCAAACAAGTCTCCTTTCCAAGCTCACTTAATCTCATCACTCTCATCACCCTGACATTCTCACTTCTTATCTGAAAACCTCTACATATATTCACCTTCGCCTCCAAAAGATAATGATCCGACATCCCTCCAGCTGCACCTTTCAGAACATTAACATTCAAAAGTCTCACTTCCTCGCGCCTATCAATTAACACGTAATCCAATAACGCTCTCTGGCCATCTCTCCTACTTACATACGTATTCTCATGTATATCTCTCTTTTTAAACCAGGGATATATAAATATATATATATATATATATATATATATATATATATATATATATATATATATATATATATATATATATATATATGTATATATATATATATATATATATATATATATATATATATATATATATATATATATATATATATATATATATATATATATATACATATATATATATATATATATATATATATATATATATATATATATATATATATATATATATATATATATATATATATATATATATATATCATTTCTTTTTTTTTCAAACAAATCGTCCTTTCCCGCTTTAGCGAGGTAGCGTTAAGAAAAGAGGACTGGGACTTTGAAGGTATATCCTCACCTGGCCTTCTTCTCTGTTCCTTCTTTTGGAAACTTAAAAAACTAAAAAAAGGAAAGGGGAGGATTTCCAGCCCCTCACTTCCTCCTCTTTTAGTCGCCTTCTACGACACGCAAGGAATACGTGGGATGTATTCTTTCTCTCCTATCCCCACGGATTATATATATATACATATATATATATATATATATATATATATATATATATATATATATATATATATATATATATATATATATATATATGTATATATATATATATATATATATATATATATATATATATATATATATATATATATATATATATATATATATATATATATATATATATATATATATTTATATATATATATATATATATATATATATATATATATATATATATATATATATATATATATATATATATATATATATATATATATATATATATATATATATATATATATATATATATATATATATATATATATATATATATATATATATATATATATATATATATATATATATATATATATAGTGTAAATAAATTATACATTTCCTTTTTTCCATAGCCAGAGGTTGAACCATTATGTGACATTCTTTTTTTCATTCATTTCAAGCTAGAAGTTTCAGTTTTCTAAATTGTTTCTTACATTTCTCATATGTATATATATGTATGTGTGTGTGTGTGTATATATGCGTATGTATGTGTATGTGTGTGTATGTGTATATGTATGTATATATGTATATTATCCCTGGGGATAGGGGTGAAAGAATACTTCCCACGTATTCCTCGCGTGTCGTAGAAAGCGACTAGAGGGGACGGGAGCGGGGGGCCAGAAATCCTCCCCTCCTTGTATTAACTTTCTAAAATGGGAAACAGAAGAAGGAGTCGCGCGGGGAGTGCTCATCCTCCTCGAAGGCTCAGAGTGGGTTGCCTAAATGTGTGTGGATGTAACCAAGATGTGAAAAAAGGAGAGATAGGTAGTATGTTTGAGGAAAGGAACCTGGATGTTTTGGCTCTGAGTGAAACGAAGCTCAAGGGTAAAGGGGAAGAGTGGTTTGGGAATGTCTGGGGAGTAAAGTCAGGGGTTAGTGAGAGGACAAGAGCAAGGGAAGGAGTAGCAATACTCCTGAAACAGGAGTTGTGGGAGTATGTGATAGAGTGTAAGAAAGTAAATTCTCGATTAATATGGGTAAAACTGAAAGTTGATGGAGAGAGGTGGGTGATTATTGGTGCATATGCACCTGGGCATGAGAAGAAAGATCAAGAGAGGCAAGTGTTTTGGGAGCAGCTGAATGAGTGTGTTAGTGGTTTTGATGCACGAGACCGGGTCATAGTGATGGGTGATTTGAATGCAAAGGTGAGTAATGTGGCAGTAGAGGGAATAATTGGTATACATGGGGTGTTCAGTGTTGTAAATGGAAATGGTGAAGAGATTGTAGATTTATGTGCTGAAAAAGAACTGATGATTGGGAATACCTGGTTTAAAAAGCGAGATATACATAAGTATACTTATGTAAGTAGGAGAGATGGCCAGAGAGCGTTGTTGGATTACGTGTTAATTGACAGGCGTGCGAAAGAGAGACTTTTGGATGTTAATGTGCTGAGAGGTGCAACTGGAGGGATGTCTGATCATTATCTTGTGGAGGCTAAGGTGAAGATTTGTATGGGTTTTCAGAAAAGAAGAGTGAATGTTGGGGTGAAGAGGGTGGTGAGAGTAAGTGAGCTTGAGAAGGAGACCTGTGTGAGGAAGTACCAGGAGAGACTGAGTACAGAATGGAAAAAGGTGAGAACAATGGAAGTAAGGGGAGTGGGGGAGGAATGGGATGTATTTAGGGAATCAGTGATGGATTGCGCAAAAGATGCTTGTGGCATGAGAAGAGTGGGAGGTGGGTTGATTAGAAAGGGTAGTGAGTGGTGGGATGAAGAAGTAAGAGTATTAGTGAAAGAGAAGAGAGAGGCATTTGGATGATTTTTGCAGGGAAAAAATGCAATTGAGTGGGAGATGTATAAAAGAAAGAGACAGGAGGTCAAGAGAAAGGTGCAAGAGGTGAAAAAAAGGGCAAATGAGAGTTGGGGTGAGAGAGTATCATTAAATTTTAGGGAGAATAAAAAGATATTCTGGAAGGAGGTAAATAAAGTGCGTAAGACAAGGGAGCAAATGGGAACTTCGGTGAAGGGCGCAAGTGGGGAGGTGATAACAAGTAGTGGTGATGTGAGAAGGAGATGGAGTGAGTATTTTGAAGGTTTGTTGAATGTGTTTGATGATAGAGTGGCAGATATAGGGTGTTTTGGTCGAGGTGGTGTGCAAAGTGAGAGGGTTAGGGAAAATGATTTGGTAAACAGAGAATAGGTAGTGAAAGCTTTGCGGAAGATGAAAGCCGGCAAGGCAGCAGGTTTGGATGGTATTGCAATGGAATTTATTAAAAAAGGGGGTGACTGTATTGTTGACTGGTTGGTAAGGTTATTTAATGTATGTATGACTCATGGTGAGGTGCCTGAGGATTGGCGGAATGCGTGCATAGTGCCATTGTAAAAAGGCAAAGGGGATAAGAGTGAGTGCTCAAATTACAGAGGTATAAGTTTGTTGAGTATTCCTGGTAAATCATAAGGGAGGGTATTGATTGAGAGGGTGACGGCATGTACAGAGCATCAGATTGAGGAAGAGCAGTTTGGTTTCAGAAGTGTTAGAGGATGTGTGGATCAGGTGTTTGCTTTGAAGAATGTATGTGAGAAATACTTAGAAAAGCAAATGGATTTGTATGTAGCATTTATGGATCTGGAGAAGGCATATGGTAGAGTTGATAGAGATGCTCTGTGGAAGGTATTAAGAATATATGGTGTGGGAGGCAAGTTGTTAGAAGCAGTGAAAAGTTTTTTATCGAGGATGTAAGGCTTGTGTACGTGTAGGAAGAGAGGAAAGTGATTGTTTTTCAGTGAATATAGGTTTGCGGCAGGGGTGTGTGATGTCTCCATGGTTGTTTAATTTGTTTATGGATGGGGTTGTTAGGGAGGTGAATGCAAGAGTTTTGGAAAGAGGGGCAAGTATGAAGTGTGTTGTGGATGAGAGAGCTTGGGAAGTGAGTCACTTTTTGTTCGCTGATGATACAGCGCTGGTAGCTGATTCCTGTGAGAAACTGCAGAAGCTGGTGATTGAGTTTGGTAAAGTGTGTGAAAGAAGAAAGTTAAGAGCAAATGTGAATAAGAGCAAGGTTATTAGGTACAGTAGGGTTGAGGGTCAAGTCAATTGGGAGTTAAGTTTGAATGGAGAAAAACTGGAGGAAGTAAAGTGTTTTAGATATCTGGGAGTGGATCTGGCAGCGGATGGAACCATGGAAGCGGAAGTGATTCATAGGGTGGGGGAGGGGGCGAAAATCCTGGGAGCCTTGAATAATGCGTGGAAGTCGAGAACATTATCTCGGAAAGCAAAAATTGGTATGTTTGAAGGAATATTGGTTCCAACAATGTTGTATGGTTGCGAGGCGTGGGCTATGGATAGAGTTGTGCGCATGCGGGTGGATGTGCTGGAAATGAGATGTTTGAGGACAATATGTGATGTGAAGTGGTTTGATCGAGTAAGTAATGTAAGGATAAGAGAGATATGTGGAAATAAAAAGGGCGCAGTTGAGAGAGCAGAAGAGGGTGTTTTGAAATGGTTTGGGCACATGGAGAGAATGAGTGAGGAAAGATTGACCAAGAGGATATATGTGTTGGAGATGGAGGGAACGAGAAGTGGGAGACCAAACTGGAGGTGGAAAGATGGAGTGAAAAAGATATTGAGTGATCGGGGCTTGAACCTGCACGAGGGTGAAAGGCGGGCAAGGAATAGAGTGAATTGGAACGATGTGGTATACCGGGGTTGACGTGCTGTCAGTGGATTGAATCAGGGCATGTGAAGCGTCTGGGGTAAACCATGGAAAGTTGTGTGGGGCCTGGATGTGGAAAGGGAGCTGTGGTTTCGGGCATTATTGCATGACAGCTAGAGACTGAGTGTGAACGAATGGGGCCTTTGCTGTCTTTTCCTAGCGCTACCTCGCACACATGGGGTGGGAGGGGGATGGTATTCCATGTGTGGCGAGGTGGCGATCGGAATGAATAAAGGCAGACAGTGTGAATTGTGTGCATAGGTATATATGTATGTGTCTGTTTGTGTATATATATGTGTACATTGAGATGTATAGGTATGTATATTTGCGTGTGTGGACGTGTATTTATATACATGTGTATGGGGGTGGGTTGGGCCATTTCTTTCGTCTGTTTCCTTGCGCTACCTCGCAAACGCGGGAGACAGCGACAAAGCAAAATAAATAAATAAATAAACATATATATATATACATATATATATATATATATATATATATATATATATATATATCATACAAACCTCCAACAGCCAGGATTGAACTTGGAACCCCTGTGCAAGAGGCAGGCATGCTATCCGCTAGGCTATGGGACTGTATAATAGGAAACAACTATTCGAAATACTGAGTACTCGAATACCCTTCGTCTCACAATGGTGAGCAACGGGGTCTATACTTGGTTGTTTCGATCCTGGCTGTTGGAAGTTTGTATGTTCTATGAAGGTGCGCGTTCATATGCACTTTATTCGTATTCATATACCTCCGCGTTGTACAGTTAGGTTCGGTAAAACGCTATCAGCTGGCTATGTGCGTCTGTTCGGAAACAACCAAGTATAGACCCCGTTGCTCACCATTGTGAGACGAAGGGTATTCGAGTACTCAGTATTTCGAATAGTTTTTTCCTATTTTACATTCCCATAGCCTAGCGGTTACATGCCTGCCTCTTGCACAGGGGTCCCAGGGTCGATCCTGGCTGTTGGAGGTTTGTATGATCTATGAAGGTGCGCTTTCATATGCACTTTATATGTATATATATATAAATATATATATATATATATATATATATATATATATATATATATATATATATATATATATATATATATATATATATAATATACAAACCTCCAACAGCCAGGATCGAACCCGGGACCTCTGTGCAAGAGGCAGGTATGTAACCGCTAGGCTATATGCCTTGATAATTGGAAACAACTAATCGAATACTAAGTAATCGAATACCCTTCGTCTCACAATGGTGAGCAACGGGGTCTATACCGGTTATTTCCCAACAGGGGCACATAGCCAACTGATACCGCTGTTGGAGGTTTGTATGTTCTATGAAGGTGCGCGTTCATATGCACTTTATTCGTATATATATATATATATATATATATATATATATATATATATATATATATATATATATATATATATATATATATATATATATATATATATATATATATATATATATATATATATATGTATATATATATATATATATATATATATATATATATATATATATATATATATATATATATATATATATATATATATATATATATATATATATATATATATATATATATATATATATATATATATATATATATATATATATATTCGTAACTCATTCCGCAAAGCATGTCTATCAATGCCAGCCAGGCTCATTAATGCCAGATAGAGATCCATCCATTTTTCTAAGTACTTTTCTTAAAACTCTTCAAAGTAGACACATGATCTATATATCCTTTACCATTCCTAAAGCTAGATTGTTCCTTCGGAGTCTGATGCTGTCAATGCAACCATCGTTTGAATACCACTCTCTTAAACAAGTTACCAGGTACAAAACTTACATATCAGCAATCTGATCATTCCATTTCGTTCCCCTTGCATTTATGCAGTGGCACTACACAGGCATTCCACTGGTCGTCATTTACCTCTCCTTGAGATGTACACACATTGAGCATCCTAACAAACCAATCAAGAACACAGTCACCCCCTTTCTCAAGAAATTCAACTGCACTACCATCCACTCCAGCCGCCTTGCCACATTTCATCTTACACAAGGCTTTAAGCACATCGTCTCTTCTCACTAAGCGTCTTGCATTGATTCCCTACGCATACCTCCACGTCCCAAACATCCTTCATCTGCCACTCTATCGTCAAACATATTTTCCAGATAATCACTCCATCTCTTCCTCATTAATTATTTGTCTGTTACAACTTCTTCATATTAGTATAAGCGACATCAATTCATTAAGGAATTAATTAACTTCGCTCCTGGTCCCTCCACTAGGGCCCTTTTGACCAAATTTACCATTTGATTAACCTTTGCTTCATCGGTAAAACTTCCGCCCCATCAACACCAGGCTCTTTTCCTCGATGCTTTCCCTTATGCGCAAAGAAAGAGAGACTGGCTCCAGATCCATTACTGTCAGCAACACTCTTCGCCATCTTTTAGCCATGATGTTCTCAGAAGCTTGTCTGTGAAATAATCCTTTCTCTCAGAAAGATGTAATTTGGCTTCGCTCTTACCTCTAGGCCATGATGCTGTAGCTCATACTACACAAGGTTAAGTCTTTAACTCTAGCTCAAGATAAAGCCCTAGTGAAAACCTTGTGAGAGGAACCGGTTTCGTTAGAACAGTCTATCAACTCCACCAATCTCTTTTTACTTTCAGCACTACACCTCACAAGGGAAACGAGCTGGCGAGCGTTAGATCGAACCAGTAACAGGGATCCATCAAGGTGCCGCTCACCAGATGAGCCAACAGTAAGGGGGCTCTGAGCTGGCCTGGTCTAGGACGCTGTGGCTACCTTTTTCATTAGGTGATGAGACACGAAGCGGCACACGCATAGGAGTCCGGTTGATGGATGTTAATGATGTTGTTGCTGTCTGAGATCAGTCAGCTGTTACTGCTACTGTTTAGTGAAGGCTCACCGGCCTCCTGCTCCTGTCTTCTCTGTCACAAGATATTCATCTTTTTCATATCAAAGGCTCTATGCAGAGACAGATAGATATCCTTTCCGAGCTCAGACTTATAAAAGCAAATGGGAAAGAAGAAATTGAGAAAATAAGTATAGAGAAAAATATCATAGATTTTTGGAAGTGATAGAAATCTTGCCTTTTCAATAGACAGCAGACAGTAATTGTTAGGAAGAATATTAGACGGTAAAGAGTTTCACAGGTTAGTTGCGAAGAGACATATTGTCCTGTTCCTGTACTTTCAGCTGTTTGGAGCTTTCTGACTACCGATGTTACATCTAGCAGCTGTTAGATGTAACTGCTGTGCATGACACCCATCTGGGGTTTGACGAATTCTATTTTGTAAAACCATTTTAGCAATTTGGTGCTATTTTACCGGTTATTGTTGACGAAGGATGATATTTCCTCGCGTTCTGACTGCACTTGCAGTCTTGGACACGCCAGGAAAATACCTTATGGGAACTGCATCACTTTCACTACAAGTCTGGCAAGAGGAGGCAGAAACACTTAGCCCTTAACATATACATGTCTTTCTTCTCTATCCGCATTGATCTGTGAGTTTCGTATCCTTTTGCACTTATCACAGACAGCCTCAAAGTGGTCCAATGATCTGTTACTGTTTGAATTCCTTTATATTCCTGTGTGATTACATGGTACATCTATCACTTGAGTCTTTCTGTACTAGCGTTTGTCAGCTGAAGTGATCTGTTGATGGTACACTGAAAACAGCCATTCCAGGGAATATAGAAAGGTTTGAGTAATCGCTTAAGCAATGACGTTACATCCTTTGGGTTTCATGACCTGGCCTTTGATTTGACCCATGAGTTGTCAGGTCAAAGGCCAGGCCAAGGATGTTATCATTGTGCTTGAGTAGCTTTTTAAAGATTCTGCTTATTGTAGAGTTGTTTGTGAAGTTGTATAGGACGCCGTGTCTTAGAGGGAGAACACTTACAGACTACACTTTACTGTGTTTTACCATCTACCACATACACATGCTAACTTATTGACTGGAGAGAGGGGCAGTGTCATTACCTAGCTTATAGAGGCAAGTGCCCTGGAAGAGCCTTATATTTTCACATATATTCAGTGAAAGATGCCAGTTCTCCATCTGAGAAACTTTAAGATAGTGAAACACGTATGATTTGAGGTTCCCATGCTTTATTGCCTTAAGATACAAAGTTTGGAGTGAGAGAGAGGGACAGTGGAATGAAAGATGAGACGGTGGAGTATGGGAGGGACGAGTTGGGGAGGAACGTGGAGTGAGAGAGAAACTGTGGGGATGAGAGGGAAGGATTGTCGGGTGAGGGAGGGAGTGAGGGTTGAAGACTCGAAGTGAGGAGTGAGGGGCTGGGTGCGGCAGTGGAGACAGGAGCAACACACCGTGTGGCCATGTATCCTGAAGGCTAATCCACCTCAGCTTCCTCACCTTCCCGGATGCTGACGTGTCTGGGCGCTCCCTCCAGTGCACGCCATGCCTCTCTTGTCTTTCAAGCAATGACATCAGGTGTAGAAGAAAAGCATCACTAAGGCTAAAACGAGAAATCATAAACACCACGAGAGATGCAAAACAAGAATTGAGTGCCTTCTTACATCAATCTGTCCCTCGTAGAAGAGCTAAGCTGTAGAATTCTCTTCTTACTCCTTTCGTCTCTTCTTTCTCCTTTCAAGAGTCTGCCGTAAATAACAACTGCTAGAGCCCTAGACGACTTCGACATCCTCTTCATCTCACTTCATTCCATTTACCCAAGTGAAGAGAGATGAGTGAAGAGACAACAAATCAAGTAACATATGATGCATATAATAAGCTTTAGGACACACATGGCATCAGAAGTCTGTGGTGAAGACATAAAGAAATTGTAACATCTAACCAGTAAAAGTTATTCCAAACTGCAGCTACTCTCCGAGGATGATACAAGCAGTAATGTAACCTGAAATAGTAACCTGAGGCTGTCGTAAAGTGAGTATAAACAACAGTAAGGTGGAACATTGCTATAAGGCGTTCGCTTATTGTGAGTGACCATTCGCTGTTAGTGGCCATGGGGAGCCATATGGCTACTGTGGTAGAGGCAACGAGGTGGAAGGGAGTAAAGTGACACTGTTAGGTGGCTCGGGTGCACTAAGCGCAAGCGAGGTTCCTGTGGGAACAAGACTAATCCTTATGATCCTCATGCTCTCAGAGTTCACAAATGTTTTGTGTGTGTGTGTGTGTGTGTGTGTGTGTGTGTGACAGTAAAGATACAGCATATATATATGTGTATATATATATATATATATATATATATATATATATATATATATATATATATATATATATATATATATATATATATATATATATATATATATATATATATATATATATATATATATATATATATATGTCTGTATGTGTATGTATATATATGTCTGTACATCTCAATGTGTACATTGAGATGTATAGGTATGTATATTGTACGTGTGTGGACATGTATGTATATACATGTGTATGTGGGCGGGTTGGGCCATTCTTTCGTTTGGGCTCATCCTCCTCGAAGGCTCAGATTGGGGTGTTTAAATGTGTGTGGATGTAACCAAGATGAGAAAAAAGGAGAGATAGGTAGTATGTTTGAGGAAAGGAAACTGGATGTTTTGACTCTGAGTGAAACGAAGCTCATGGTTAAAGGGGAAGAATGGTATGGGAATGTCTTGGGAGTAAAGTCAGGGGTTAGTGAGAGGACAAGAGCAAGGGAAGGAGTAGCACTACTCCTGAAACAGGAGTGGTGGGAGTATGTGATAGAGTGTAAGAAAGTAAAATTTAGATTGATATGGGTAAAACTGAAAGTTGATGGAGAGAGATGGGTGATTATTGGTGCATATGCACCTGGGTATGAGAAGAAAGTTCATGAGAGGCAAGTGTTTTGGGAGCAGCTGAATGAGTGTATTAGTGGTTTTCATGCACGATACCGGGTTATACTGATGGGTGATTTGAATGCAAAGGTGAGTAATGTGGCAGTTGAGGGAGTAATTGGTATACATGGGGTGTTCAGTGTTGTAAATGGAAATTGTAAAGAGCTTATAGATTTATGTGCTCAAAAAGTACTGGTGATTGGGAATACCTGGTTTAAAAAGAGAGATATACATAAGTATACGTATGTAAGTAGGAGAGATGGCAAGAGAGCGTTATTGGATTACGTGTTAATTGATAAGCGCGCGAAAGAGAGACTTTTGGATATTAATGTGCTGAGAGGCGCAACTGGAGGAATGTCTGATCATTATCTTGTCGAGGCGAAGGTGAAGATTTGTAGAGGTTTTCAGAAAAGAAGAGAGAATATTGGGTTGAAGAGAGTGGTGAGAGTAAGTGAGCTTGGGAAGGAGACTTGTGTGAGGAAGTACCAGGAGAGACTGAAAAAAGAATGGAAAAAGGTGAGAACAAGGGAGGTAAGGGGAGTGGGGGAGGATTGGGATGTATTCAGGGAAGCAGTGATGGCTTGCGCAAAAGATGCTTGTGGCATGAGAAGCGTGGGAGGTGGGTTGATTAGAAAGGGTAGTGAGTGGTGGGATGAGGAAGTAAGATTATTAGTGAAAGAGAAGAAAGAGGCATTTGGACGATTTTTTAGGGAAATAATGCAAATGAGTGGGAGATTGATAAAAGAGAGGCAGGACGTCAAGAGAAAGGTGCAAGATGTGAAAAGGAGGGAAAATGAGAGCTGGGGTGAGAGAGTATCATTAAATTCTAGCGAGAATAAAAAGATGTTTTGGAAGGAGGTAAATAATGTGCTTAAGAGAAGGGAACAAATGGGAACTTCAGTGAAGGGGGCTAATGGGGAGGTGATAACAAGTAGTGTGATGTGAGATGGAGATGGGGTGAGTATTTTGAAGGTTTGTTGAATGTGTTTGATGATAGAGTGGCAGATATAGGGTGTTTCGGTCGAAGTGTTTTGCAGAGTGTGAGGGCTAGGGAAAATGATTTGGTAAACAGAGAAGAGGTAGTAAAAGTTTTGCGGAGGTTGAAAGCCGAGAAGGCAGCGGGTTCGGATGGTATTGCAGTGGAATTCATTAAAAAAGGGGGTGACTGTATTGTTGACTGGTTGGTAAGGTTATTTAATGTATGTATGATTCATGGTGAGGTGCCTGAGGATTGGCAGAATGCTTGCATAGTGCCATCGTACAAAGGCAAAGGGGATAACAGTGAGTTCTCAAATTACAGAGGTATAAGTTTATTGAGTATTCCTGGTAAATTATATGGGAGGGTATTGATTGAGAGGGTGAAGGCATGTACAGAGCATCAGGTTGGGGAAGAACAGTGTGGTTTCAGAAATGGTAGAGGATGTGTGGATCAGGTGTTTGCTTTGAAGAATGTATGTGAGAAATACTTAGAAAAGCAAATGTAGCGTTTATGGATCTGGAGAAGGCATATGACAGAGTTGATAGAGATGCCCTTTCGAAGGTATTAAGAATATATGGTGTAGGAGGCAAGTTGTTAGGAGCAGTAAAAAGGTTCTATCGGGGATGTAAGGCATGTGTACGTGTAGGAAGAGAGGAAAGTGATTGGTTCTCAGTGAATGTAGGTTTTCGGCAGGGGCGTGTTATGTCTCCATGGTTGTTTAATTTATTTATGGATGGGGCTGTTAGGGAGGTGAATGCTAGAGTTTTGGAAAGAGGGTCAAGTATGCAGTCTGTTGTGGATGAGAGAGCTTGGGAAGTGAGTCAGTTGTTATTCGCTGATGATACAGCGCTGGTAGCTGATTCATGTGAGAAACTGCAGAAGGTAGTGACTTAGTTTGGTAAAGTGGGTGAAAGAAGAAAGTTGAGAGTAAATGTGAATAAGAGTAAGGTTATTAGGTACAGTAGGGTTGAGGTTCAAATCAATTGGGAGGTAAATTTGAATGGAGAAAAACTGGAGGACTTGAAGTGTTGTAGATATCTGGGTGAGGATTTGGCAGCGGATGGAACCATGGAAGCGGAAGTGAATCATAGGGTGGGGGAGGGGGCGAAAATTCTGGGAGTCTCCAAGAAATGTGTGGAAGTCGAGAACATTATCTCGGAAAGCAAAAATGGGTATGTTTGAAGAATGGTGGTTCCAACAATGTTGTATGGTTGCGAGGCGTGGGCTATGGAGAGAATTGTGCGCAGGAGGGTGGATGTGCAGGAAATGAGATCTTTGAGGACAATATGTGGTGTGAGGTGGTTTGATCGAGTAAGTAATAATAGTGTAAGAGAGATGTGTGGTGATAAAAAGAGTGTGGTTGAGGGAGCAGAAGAGGGTGTTTTGAAATGGTTTGGTCACATGGAGAGAATGAGTGAGCAAAGATTGACCAAGAAGATATATGTGTCAGAGGTGGTGGGAGACCAAACTGGAGGTGGAATGATGGAGTGAAAATGATTTTGAGTGATCGGGGCCTGAACATGCAGGAGGGTGAAAGGCGTGCAAGGAATAGAGTTAATTGGAACGATGTGGTATACCGGGGTCGACGTGATGTCAATGGATTGAACCAGGGCATATGAAGCGTCTGGGGTAAACCGTGGAAAGTTCTGTGGGGCCTGGATGTGGAAAGGGAGCTGTGGTTTCGGTGCATTATTACATGACAACTAGAGGCTGAGTGTGAACGAATGGGGCCTTTGTTGTCTTTTCCTAGCGCTACCTCGCACGCATGATGGGGGAGGGTGTTGTTATTCCATGTGTAGCGGGGTGGCGATGGGAATGAATAAAGGCAGACAGTATGAATTATGTACATGGGTACATATGTATTCTGTGTTTGTATATATATGTATACACTGAGATGTATAGGTATGTATATGTGCTGTGTGTGGACGTGTATGTACATACATGTGTCTGTTGATGTGCTGGGCCATTCTTTCGTCTGTTACCTTGCGCTACCTCGCTAACGCGGGAGACAGCGACATAGCAAAATAATAATGATAATAAATATATATATATATATATATATATATATATATATATATATATATATATATATAAAGAGAGAGAGAGAGAGCAAATGAGAGTTGGGGTGAGAGGGAATCATAGAATTTTAGGGAGATGAAAAGATGTTTTGAAAGGAGGTAAATAAATTGCGCAAGACAACATAACAAATGGGAACATCAGTGAAGGGGGCTAATTGGGAGGTGATAACAAGTAGTGGTGCTGCGAAAAGAAGATGGAGTGACTATTTTGAAGGTTTGTTAAATGTGTTTAATGATAGAATGGCAGATATGGGGTGTTTTGTTCGAGGTGGTGTGCAAAGTGAGAGTGTTAGGGAGAATGATTTGGTAAACAGAAAAAAAGGGAGTAAAAGCTTTCCAGAAGATGAAAACTGGCAAGGCAGTGGGTTTGGATGGTATTGCAGTGAAATTCATTAAAAAAGGGGATGTCTTTGTTGTTGACTGGTTGGTAAGGATATTTAATGTAAGTATGACTCATGGTGAGGTGCCTGAGGATTGGCGGAATGCATGCATAGTACCATCGTACAAAAGCAAAGGGGTTGAAGGTGAGTGCTCAAATTACAGAGGTATAGGTTAGTTGAGTATTCCTGGGAAACTATATGGGAGGGTAATGATTGAGAGGGTGAAAGAATGTTGAGAAAATCAGATTGGAGAAGAGCAGTGTGGTTTCAGAAGTGGTAGAGGATTTGTGGATCAGGTGTTTGCTTTGAAGATTGTATGTGAGAAATACTTAGAAAAGCAAATGGATTTGTATGTATCATTTATGGATCTGGAGAAGGCATATGATAGAGTTGATAGGGATGCTCTGTGGGAGGTATTATGAATATATGGTGTGGGAGGCAAGTTGTTAGAAGCAGTGAAAAATTTTTATCGAGGATATAAGGCATATGTACGAGTAGGAAGAGAGGAAAGTGATTGGTTCTCGGTGAATATCGGTTTGCGGTTGGGGTGCATGATGTCTTCATGGTTGTTTAATTTGTTTATGGATGTTCTTGTTAGGGAGGTGAATGTAAGAGTTTTGGACTGAGGGGCAAGTATGCAGTCTGTTGTGGATGAGAGAGCTTGGGAAGTGAGTCAGTTGTTGTTCGCTGATGATACACCGAGGATTGGATGATATGGGTGAAAAACTGCAGAATCTGGCGACTGAGTTTGATAAAGAGTGTGAAAGAATAAAGCTGAGAGTAAATGTGAATAAGAGCAAGATTATTAGGTACAGTAGGGTTGAGGGACAAATCAAATGGGGGGGGGGATAAATTTGAATGGAGAAAGACTGGAGAGAGTGAAGTGTTTTAGATATCTGGGAATGGATTTGGCACTGGATGGAACCATGGAAGCGAAAGTAAGTCACAAGGTGGGGGAGGGGGTGAAAGTTCTGGGAGCGTTGAAAATGTGAAAGGCGAGAACGTTATCTAGGAAAGCAAAAATGGGTATTTTTGAAGGAATAGTGTTTCCAACAATGTTATATGGTTGCGAGACGTGGGCTATAGACAGAGTGTGCGGAGGAGGGTGGATGTGTTGTAAATGAGATGTCTGAGGACAATATGTGGTGTGAGGTGGTTTGATCGAGTAAGTAATGAAAAGGTAAGAGATATGTGTGGTGATAAAAAGAGTGCTGTTGATAGAGCAGAAGAGGGTATTTTGAAATAGTCTGGTCACAGGGGAGAATGAGTGAGGAACAATTGATAAAGAGGATATACTTGTCAGAGGTGGAGGGAACGAGGAAAAGTGGAAGACCAAATTGGAGGTGGAAAGATTGAGTGAAAAAGATTTTGAGCGATCGGAACCAGAACATGCAGGAGGGTAAAAGGAGTGCAAGGAATAGGGTGAATCGGAACGGTGTGTTATACCGGGGTCGACGTGCTGTTAATGGATTGAACCAGGGCATGTGAAGCGTCCGGGGTAGACCATGGAAAGTTTTGTGAGGCCTGGATTTAGAAAGAGAGCTGCGGTTTCGGTGCATTAAACATGACAGCTAGAGACCGAGTGTGAACGAATGTGGCCTTCATTGTCTTTTCCTAGCGATATCTCGCTCGCATGCGAGGGAGGGGGTTGACATTTCATGTGTGGCGGGGTGGCGACGAGAATGAATAAAGGCAGACAGTATGAATTATGCACATGTGTGTATATATATATATATATATATATATATATATATATATATATATATATATATATATATATATATATATATATATATATATATATATATATATATATATATATATATATATGTCTGTGTATGTATATATATGAATACGTTGAGATGTATAGGTATGTATATGTGCGTGTGTGTGGACATGTATGTATATGCAAGCGTATTCGGGTGGATTGGTCCATTCTTTCGTCTGTTTCTTTGCGCTACCTTGCTAACGCGGGACGCAGCGACAAAGTATGATGTAAATAGAATAGAATATATATATGTATGTATATCTTTCTTTTCTTTTAAACTATCCGCCATTTCCCGCATTAGCGAGGTAGCGTTAAGAACAGAGGACTGGGCCTTTGTGGAATATCCTCACCTGGCCCCCCTCTGTTCCTTCTTTTGGAATATATATATATGTATATATATATATATATATATATATATATATATATATATATATATATATATATATATATATATATATATATATATATATATATATATATATATATATATATATATATATATATGTATATATATATATATATGTATATATATATATATATATATATATATATATATATATATATATATATATATATATATATATATATATATATATATATATATATATATATATATATATATATATATATATATATATTTATATATATATATATATATATATATATATATATATATATATATATATATATATATATGTATATATATATATATATATATATATATATATATATATATATATATAGAGAGAGAGAGAGAGAGAGAGAGAGAGAGAGAGAGAGAGAGAGAGAGAGAGAGAGAGAGAGAGAGAGAGTGAATTGGATCGATGTGGTATACCGGGGTCGACGTGCTGTCAATGGATCGAATCGGGGCATGTGAAGCGTCTGGGGTGATCCATGGAAATTTCTGTGGGGCCTGGATGTGGAAAGGGAGCTGTGGTTTCGGGCATTATTACATGACAACTAGAGACTGAGTGTGAATGAATGGGGCCTTTGTTGTCTTTTCCTAGCGCTACCTCGCACACATGAGTGGGGAGGGGGATGTTATTCCATGTGTGGCGAGGTGGCGATGAGAATGAATAAAGGCAGACAGTGTGAATTGTGTGCATGTGTATATATGTATATGTCTGTATGTGTATATATATGTGTACATTGAGATGTATGGGTATGTATATTTGCGTGTGTGGACGTGTATGTATATACATGTGTATGAGGGTGGGTTGGGCCATTTCTTTCGTCTGTTTCCTTGCGCTACCTCGCAAACGCGGGAGACAGCGACAAAGCAAATAAAAAAAAATTATATATATATATATATATATATATATATATATATATATATATATATATATATATATATATATATATGTGTGTGTGTGTGTGTGTGTGTGTGTGTGTGTGTGTGTGTGTATAGGATTAAGGGACACGGCAATAAGGGTGGAAAAACCTCTCTCCGTAACACACACACACACTGACATGCAAAAAAAAAAGCATGCACAGTTGAGGCCGTAAGTACGCAAAACCCATTAAGTTTCACGGGTCAATCAACCAAGTTGCTGTACTCCAGTGAACTGGGAGGAAGAGAAGGGGTGGGGGTGAAGGTGTTGGAAGGTAGGTGGGGAAGGAGAGGGGTACTGGGAAGGGACGCAGCAAGTCCCCCACAGATATTAATGCTAGTGTTCGTGTCTCCTGAGGTGCCAGCCAGCCGCATTGAAGGAAGTCGCCTTAATTACCTGTGGGCTCTACCAGCGTCCCAGAGCCCACCAGCACATTCATCAGGACGGTGCTGGACGTGGCTCCCCTGCGGTGCTGCCGGGATTCAGACAGGGTCTGCTGTGGTGAGGGGAACCCGGAAGAATAATAGGAGGAGATGTCGAACTGTTGAAAAGATAATTACACCGCGTGAGACGGGTGATGCATATTAAACCCCATGAGCACGACAGTGCGACCATTGTGCATGGCAGTACGACCCTTCAGCACGGCGGACGACACTTGTGCATCACGGTACCACAGTTGAGCACAAAGATACGACTCTTAAGCACGACGGTACTTTTAGCACGACGGTACGACTCTTCGGCAAGACATTATCATGAACACGACGGTACCACTCATACTTACTTGCCTTTAACCTGATCCTCGAGTTTACCAAATGACGTCTTAGCTACGTTTCATCGTTGTATACTAAGTTACTTTTATATTTCTCTCTGTTTTGGAAGGAGGTAAATAAAGTGTGTAAAACAAGAGAACAAATGGGAACATCGGTGAAGGGGGCTAATGGAGAGGTGATAACAAGTAGTGGTGACGTGAGAAAGAGATGGAATGAGTATTTTGAAGGTTTGTTGAATGTTAGAAGATAGAGTGGCAGATATAGGGCGTTTTGGTCTAGCTAGTGTGCGAAGTGAGAGGGTTAGGGAGAATGATTTGGCAAACAGAGAAGAGGTAGTAAAAGGTTTCCAGAAGATGAAAGCTGGCAAGGCAGCGGGTTTGGATGGTACTGCAGTGGAATCTATTAAAGAGGGGGGGGGTGACTGTGTTGTTGCCTGGTTTGCAAGGATATTTAACATATGTATGGCTCATGGTGAGGTGCCGGAGGATTGGTGGAATGCATGCATAGTGCCATTGTACAAAGGCAAAGGGAATAAAGGTGAGTGCTCAAATGACAGAGGTATAAGTTTGTTGAGTATTCATGGGAAATTATATTAATGGGTATTCATTGAGAGGGGGAAAGCATGTACAAAGCAACTGATTGGGGAAGAGCAGTGTGATTTCAGAAGTGGTAGAGGATGTGTGGATCTGGTGTTTGATTTGAAGAATGAATGTGAGAAACACTTAGAAAAGCAAATAGATTTGTATGTAGCATTTATGGATCTGATAGAGATGCTCTGTAGAAGGTATAGAGAATATATGGTGTGGGAGGCAAGTTGTTAGAAGCAGTCGAAAGTTTTTATCGAGGATGTAAGGCATGTGTACGAGTAGGAAGAGAGGAAAGTGATTGGTTCTCAGTGAATGTAGGTTTGCGGCAGGGGTGCGTGATGTCTCCATGGTTAAGTTGTTGATGGATGGGTTTGTTAGGGAGGTGAATGCAAGAGTTTTGGAGAGAGGGGCAAGCATGCAGTCTGTTGTGGACGAAAAAGATTGGGAAGTGAGTCAGTTGTTGTTTGCTGACGATAGAGCGCTGGTGGCTGATTCGGATGAGAAACTGCAGAAGCCCTCAGTCTCTCCTGGTACTTTCTCATACAAGTCTCCTTCCAAGCTCACTTGCTTTCACCACTCTTTTCACCCCAATATTTTCTCATCTTTTCTAAAAGCCTCTACAATCTTCACCTTCGCCGCTACAAGATAATGATCAGACATGCAAGTTACAACTCTCAGCAAATTAACATGCAAAAGTGTCTCTTTCAAGCACTTATCAATTGACAGGTAATCCAATAACACTCTCTTGCCATTTCTCCAACTTACATACCTATGCTTATCTATATCTCTCTTTTCAAACCAGGGGAAACAGAAGAAGGAGTCACGCAGGGAGTGCTCATCCTCCTCAAAGGCTCAGATTGGGGTGTCTAAATGTGTGTGGATGTAACCAAGATGAGAAAAAAGGAGAGATAGGTAGTATGTTTGAGAAAAGGAACCTGGATGTTTTGGCTCTGAGTGAAACGAAACTCAAGGGTAAAGGGGAAGAGTGGTTTGCTAATATCTTGGGAGTAAAGTCAAGGGTTAGTGAGAGGACAAGAGCAAGGGAAGGAGTAGCACTGCTCCTGAAACAGGAATGGTGGAAGTATGTAATAGAGTGTAAGAAAGTAAACTCTAGATTAATATGGGTAAAACTGAAAGTCGATGGAGAGAGATGTGTGATTATTGGTGCATATGCACTTGGGCATGAGAAGAAAGATCATGAGAGGCAAGTGTTTTGGGAGCAGCTGAGTGAGTGTGTTAGTAGTTTTGAAGCACGAGACCGGGTTATAGTGATAGGTAATTTGAATGCAAAGGTGAGTAATGTAGCAGTTGAGGGAATAATTGGTGTACATGGGGTGTTCAGTGTTGTAAATGGAAATGGTGAAGAGCTTGTAGATTTATGTACTGAAAAAGTACTGGTGATTGGAAATACCTGGTTTAAAAGGAGAGAAATACATAAGTATACGTATGTAAATAGGTGAGATGGCCAGAGAGCCTTATTGGATTGCATGTTAATTGATAGCCGCGCGAAAGAGACACTTTTGGATGTTAATGTGCTGAGCAGTGCAACTGGAGGGATGTCTGATCATTATCTTGTGTAGGCGAAGGTGAAGATTTATAGAGATTTTACGAAAAGAGGAGAGAATGTCGGGGTGAAGAGAGTGGTGAGAGTAAGTGAGCTTGGGAAGGAGACTTGTGTGAGGAAGTACCAGGAGAGACTGGGTGGAGAATGGAAAAAGGTGAGAACAAAGGACGTAAGGGGAGTGGGGGAAGAATGGGATGTATTTAGGGAAGCAGTCATAGCTTACACAAAAGATGCTTGTGGCATGAGAAGCGTAGGTGGTGGGCAGATTAGAAAGGGTAGTGAGTGGTGGGATGAAGAAGTAAGATTTTTTTTGAAAGAAAAGAGAGAGGCATTTGGAAGGTTTTTGCAGTGAAATAATGCAAATGAGTGGGAGATGTATAAAAGAAAGAGGCAGGAGGTCAAGAGAAAGGTGCAAGAGGTGAAAAAGAGGGCAAATGAGAGGTGGGGTGAGAGAGTATCATTAAATTTTAGGGAGAATAAAAAGATGTTTTGGAAGGAGGTAAATAAAGTGCGTCAGACAAGGGAATAAATGGAAACTTCAATGAAGGGTGCTAATGGGGAGGTGATAACAAGTAGTGGTGATGTGAGGAGATGGAGTGAGTATTTTGATGGTTTGTTGAATATGTTTGATGATAGAGTCGCAGATATAGGGTGTTTTCGTCGAGGTTGTGTGCAAAGTGAAAGGATTAGGGAAAATGATTTGGTAAACAGAGGAGAGGTAGAAAAAGCTTTACGAATGATGAAAGCCGGCAAGGCAGCGAATTAGGATGGTCCTGCAGTGGAATTTATTTAAAAAGTGGGTGACTGTATTGTTGACTGGCTGGTAAGGTTATATAATGTATGTATGACTCATAGGTGCCTGAGGAATGGCGAAATGCTTGCATAGTGCGTTTGTACAATTGCAATGGGGATAAAAGTGAGCGCTCAGTTTACAGAGGTATAAGTCTGTTGAGTATTCCTGTGAAATTATACAGGAGGGTATTGATTGAGAGGGTGAAGGTATGTACAAAGCATCAGATTGGGGAAAAGCAGTGTGGTTTCAGAAGTGGTAGAGGATGTGTGGATCAGGTGTTTGCTTTGAAAAGTATATGTGAGAAATACTTAGAAAAGCATATGGATTTGTATATAGCATTTTGGGATCTGGGGAAGGCATATGATAGAGTTGATAGAGATGCTCTGTGGAAGGTA
The DNA here is from genome assembly GCF_036320965.1 of Panulirus ornatus. Lineage (NCBI taxonomy): Eukaryota > Metazoa > Arthropoda > Malacostraca > Decapoda > Palinuridae > Panulirus > Panulirus ornatus. The sequence goes on from NC_092287.1 coordinate 13,804,623, forward strand.
TTAAGTATATATGGTGTGGATGGCAAGTTGTTAGAAGCAGTGAAAAGTTTTTATCGAGGATGTAAGGCTTGTGTAAGTGTAGGAAGAGAGGAAAGTGATTGGTTCTCAGTGAATGTTGGTTTGCGACAGGGGTGTGTGATGTCCCCATGGTTGTTTAATTTGTTTATGGATGGGGTTGTTAGGGAGGTGAATGCAAGAGTTTTGGAAAGAGGGGCAAGTATGCAGTCTGTTGGGGATGAGAGAGCTTGGGAAGTGAGTCAGTTGTTGTTCGCTGATGATACAGCGCTGGTGGCTGATTCATGTGAGAAACTGCAGATGCTGGTGACTGAGTTTGGTAAAGTGTGTGGAAGAAGAAAGTTAAGAGTAAATGTGAATAAGAGCAAGGTTATTAGGTACAGTAGGGTTGAGGGTCAAGTCAATTGGGAGGTGAGTTTGAATGGAGAAAAACTGGAGGAAGTGAAGTGTTTTAGATATCTGGGAGTGGATCTGTCAGCGGATGGAACCATGGAAGCGGAAGGGGATCATAGGGTGGGAGAGGGGGCGAAAATTCTGGGGGCCTTGAAGAATGTGTGGAAGTCGAGAACATTATCTCGGAAAGCAAAAATGGGTATGTTTGAAGGAATAGTGGTTCCAACAATGTTGTATGGTTGCGAGGCGTGGGCTATGGATAGAGTTGTGCACAGGAAGATGGATGTGCTGGAAATGAGATGTTTGAGGACAATGTGTGGTGTGAGGTGGTTTGATCGAGTGAGTAACGTAAGGGTAAGAGAGATGTGTGGTAATAAAAAGAGCGTGGTTGAGAGAGCAGAAGAGGGTGTTTTGAAGTGGTTTGGGCACATGGAAAGGATGAGTGAGGAGAGATTGACCAAGAAGATATATGTGTCGGAGGTGGAGGGAACAAGGAGAAGAGGGAGACCAAATTGGAGGTGGAAGGATGGAGTGAAAAGGATTTTGTGTGATCGGGGCCTGAACATGCAGAAGGGTGAAAGGAGGGCAAGGAATAGAGTGAATTGGAGCGATGTGGTATACCGGGGTTGACGTGCTGTCAGTGGATTGAATCGGGGCATGTGAAGCGTCTGGGGTAAACCATGGAAAGCTGTGTAGGTATGTATATTTGCGTGTGTGGACGTATGTATATACATGTGTATGGGGGGGTAACATTTCTTTCGTCTGTTTCCTTGCGCTACCTCGCAAACGCGGGAGACAGCGACAAAGTATAATAAAATAAATAAAATATATATATATATATATATATATATATATATATATATATATATATATATATATATATATATATATATATATATATATATATATATATATATATATATATATATATATATATATATCTTTCTTTTAAACTATTCGCCATTTCCCGCGTTAGCGAGGTAGCGCTAAGAACAGAGGACTGGGCCTTTTTTGGAATATCCTCAACTGGCCCCCTCTGTTCCTTCTTTTGGAAAATTTAAAAAAAAAAAAACGAGAGGGGAGGATTTCCAGCCCCCCGCTCCCTCCCCTTTTAGTCGCCTTCTACGACACGCAGGGAATTCGTGGGAAGTATTGTTAATCCCCTATCCCCAGGGATACATATATATATATATATATATATATTTATATATATATATATATATATATATATATATATATATATATATATATATATATATATATATATATATATATATATATATATATATATATATATATATATATATATATATCTTCTTCTGTTTCCCATTTTAGAAAGTTAATACAAGGAGGGGAGGATTTCCGGCCCCCCCGCTCCCGTCCCCTCTAGTCGCTTTCTACGACACGCGAGGAATACGTGGGAAGTATTCTTTCACCCCTATCCCCAGGGATAATATACATATATATATACACACACACACACACACACATACACACACATACGCACATACACACACACACACACACACATACATATATATACATATGAAAAATGTAAGAAACAATTTAGAAAACAAACTTTTAGCTTGAAATGAATGAAAAAATGAACGTCGCATAATGGTTCAACCTCTGGCTGTGGAAAGGGAAATGTACAATTTATTCACACAAACGTCAATAGCAGTTCTCATCAATTTCACCACTGAATCAATAAGCTTCAATGTCTAAGCTACATTTTTCTCCAACTTCACTATTTTCTTGTCAAAACACCATGCATGTTATATTTCTGGGTGAAAATCAAAATGATCAGTTTATGTTTGTGAGCTTACTTGAATACTTGAATAGCTTGTGGAAAGGTTAACTTTTAATGCAATAACTACTCTAGTGTGGGTAAACAACACGTTGGAAATATTGATAAGTCATTGCAATGTTCCGTGACTCGTGATTACTATATGGAAGATAGCTACAGTCAGTGATTATAGTGATTAATGAAAAAATGTGTTGAAACTTTGCGATATGATAACTTAAATACAATGCAACCTTTAGAAACTACATAAAAAATTCAGTGAATTGTGATTTCCTGGAGACTACGTAACGTGGCTTATTTCCTGGGTCGCACAAACGGCTTTCAGGTCCCCCTGCACCTTTCGTGTGGCTGAGGGCATCATCGACAAGCATATTCCGAAGGAGGTCAAGTATCCTGGCGAGTCATTCACATGGATGAAGAAGATCACTGGTCTTAGAAGAGATCCGTGAAGCATGCCACTGCCATTGAAGAAATCTGCTCCATAGTCCATCCTCCTGATCCAGCGGTATATGCTTTCTGGCACTCCAGAGACAAACAAACCATCCACCCTTCCAAGAGGTCATGGCAGCCGTGGGGGCCCCAGCGCTCATCCCGTGTAAGCCCCGCAGTCTGGGCTCCAAGTCTGTGTTGCCTCGACGCTGCGTTCAAATCTCGGGGAGAGCCACTACACCTCAGGATGCCGTCTGGGTTGAGACTGGGAAACAGAAGAAGGAGTCACGCGGGGAGTGCTCATCCTCCTCGAAGGCTCAGAGTGGGGTGCCTAAATGTGTGTGGATGTAACCAAGATGTGAAAAAAGGAGAGATAGGTAGTATGTTTGAGGAAAGGAACCTGGATGTTTTGGCTCTGAGTGAAACGAAGCTCAAGGGTAAAGGGGAAGAGTGGTTTGGAAATGTCTGGGGAGTGAAGTCAGGGGTTAGTGAGAGGACAAGAGCAAGGGAAGGAGTAGCAATACTCCTGAAACAGGAGTTGTGGGAGTATGTGATAGAATGTAAGAAAGTAAATTCTCGATTGATATGGGTAAAATTGAAAGTTGATGGAGAGAGGTGGGTGATTATTGGTGCATATGCACCTGGGCATGAGAAGAAAGATCATGAGAGGCAAGTGTTTTGGGAGCAGCTAAATGAGTGTGTTAGCGGTTTTGATGCACGAGACCGGGTTATAGTGATAGGTGATTTGAATGCAAAGGTGAGTAATGTGGCAGTTGAGGGAATAATTGGTATGCATGGGGTGTTCAGTGTTGTAAATGGAAATGGTGAGGAGCTTGTAGATTTATGTGCTGAAAAAGGACTGATGATTGGGAATACCTGGTTTAAAAAGCGAGATATACATAAGTATACTTATGTAAGTAGGAGAGATGGCCAGAGAGCGTTATTGGATTACGTGTTAATTGACAGGCGTGCGAAAGAGAGACTTTTGGATGTCAATGTGCTGAGAGGTGCAACTGGAGGGGTGTCTGATCATTATCTTGTGGAGGCTAAGGTGAAGATTTGTATGGGTTTTCAGAAAAGAAGAGTGAATGTTGGGGTGAAGAAGGTGGTGAGAGTAAGTGAGCTTGGGAAGGAGACCTGTGTGAGGAAGTATCAGGAGAGACTGTGTACAGAATGGAAAAAGGTGAGAACAATGGAAGTAAGGGGAGTGGGGGAGGAATGGGATGTATTTAGGGAATCAGTGATGGATTGCGCAAAAGATGCTTGTGGCATGAGAAGAGTGGGAGGTGGGCTGTTTAGAAAGGGTAGTGAGTGGTGGGATGAAGAAGTAAGAGTATTAGTGAAAGAGAAGAGAGAGGCATTTGGACGATTTTTGCAGGGAAAAAATGCAATTGAGTGGGTGAAGTATAAAAGAAAGAGACAGGAGGTCAAGAGAAAGGTGCAAGAGGTGAAAAAAAGGGCAAATGAGAGTTGGGGTGAGAGACTATCAGTAAATTTTAGGGAGAATAAAAAGATGTTCTGGAAGGAGGTAAATAGGGTCGTAAGACAAGGGAGCAAATGGGAACTTCAGTGAAGGGCGTAAATGGGGAGGTGATAACAAGTAGTGGTGATGTGAGAAGGAGATGGAATGAGTATTTTGAAGGTTTGTTGAATGTGTCTGATGACAGAGTGGCAGATATAGGGTGTTTTGGTCGAGGTGGTGTGCAAAGTGAGAGGGTTAGGGAAAATGATTTGGTAAACAGAGAAGAGGTAGTAAAAGCTTTGCGGAAGATGAAAGCCGGCAAGGCAGCAGGTTTGGATGGTATTGCAGTGGAATTTATTAAAAAAGGGGGTGACTGTATTGTTGACGGTTGGTAAGGTTATTTAATGTATGTATGACTCATGGTGAGGTGCCTGAGGATTGGCGGAATGCGTGCATAGTGCCATTGTACAAAGGCAAAGGGGATAAGAGTGAGTGCTCAAATTACAGAGGTATAAGTTTGTTGAGTATTCCTGGTAAATTATATGGGAGGTATTGATTGAGAGGGTGAAGGCATGTACAGAGCATCAGATTGGGGAAGAGCAGTGTGGTTTCAGAAGTGGTAGAGGATGTGTGGATCAGGTGTTTGCTTTGAAGAATGTATGTGAGAAATACTTAGAAAAGCAAATGGATTTGTATGTAGCATTTATGGATCTGGAGAAGGCATATGATAGAGTTGATAGAGATGCTCTGTGGAAGGTATTAAGAATATATGGTGTGGGAGGCAAGTTGTTAGAAGCAGTGAAAAGTTTTTATCGAGGATGTAAGGCATGTGTACGTGTAGGAAGAGAGGAAAGTGATTGGTTCTCAGTGAATGTAGGTTTGCGGCAGGGGTGTGTGATGTCTCCATGGTTGTTTAATTTGTTTATGGATGGGGTTGTTAGGGAGGTAAATGCAAGAGTTTTGGAAAGAGGGGCAAGTATGAAGTCTGTTGGGGATGAGAGAGCTTGGGAAGTGAGTCAGTTGTTGTTCGCTGATGATACAGCGCTGGTGGCTGATTCATGTGAGAAACTGCAGAAGCTGGTTACAGTTTGGTAAAGTGTGTGGAAGAAGAAAGTTAAGAGTAAATGTAAATAAGAGCAAGGTTATTAGGTACAGTAGGGTTGAGGGTCAAGTCAATTGGGAGGTGAGTTTGAATGGAGAAAAACTGGAGGAAGTGAAGTGTTTTAGATATCTGGGAGTGGATCTGGCAGCGGATGGAACCATGGAAGCGGAAGTGGATCATAGGATGGGGGAGGGGGCGAAAATTCTGGGGGCCTTGAAGAATGTGTGGAAGTCGAGAACATTATCTCGGAAAGCAAAAATGGGTATGTTTGAAGGAATAGTGGTTCCAACAATGTTGTATGGTTGCGAGGCGTGGGCTATGGATAGAGTTGTGCGCAGGAGGATGGATGTGCTGGAAATGAGATGTTTGAGGACAATGTGTGGTGTGAGGTGGTTTGATCGAGTGAGTAACGTAAGGGTAAGAGAGATGTGTGGAAATAAAAAGAGCGGGGTTGAGAGAGCAGAAGAGGGTATTTTGAAGTGGTTTGGGCACATGGAGAGAATGAGTGAGGAAAGATTGACCAAGAGGATATATGTGTCGGAGGTGGAGGGAACGAGGAGAAGAGGGAGACCAAATTGGAGGTGGAAAGATGGAGTGAAAAAGATTTTGTGTGATCGGGGCCTGAACATGCAGGAGGGTGAAAGGAGGGCAAGGAATAGAGTGAATTGGAGCGATGTAGTATACCGGGGTTGACGTGCTGTCAGTGGATTGAATCAAGGCATGTGAAGCGTCTGGGGTAAACCATGGAAAGCTGTGTAGGTATGTATATTTGCTTGTGTGGACGTATGTATATATATGTGTATGGGGGGGGTTGGGCCATTTCTTTCGTCTGTTTCCTTGCGCTACCTCGCAAACGCGGGAGACAGCGACAAAGTATAAAAAAAAAAAAAAAATATATATATATATATATATATATATATATATATATATATATATATATATATATATATATATATATATATATATATATATATATATATATATACATATATATATATATATATATATATATATATATATATATATATATATATATATATATATATATATATATATATATATATATATATATATATATATATATATATATATCCCAGGTTCGAACCTGGCTGATGGAGCTTTGTATGTTCTATGAAGGTGCGCGTTCATATACACTTTATTCGTATTCATATAACTCCGCGTTGTACAGTCAGGTTCGGTAAAACGCTCTCAGCTGGCTATGTGTTCTGATCAGAAATAACCGATAGACCCCGTTGCTCACCATAGTGAGACGAAGGGTATTCGAGTACTTGGTATTTCGAATAGTTGTTTCCTATTATACAGTCCCTTAGCCTAGCGGTTAGCATGCCTGCCTCTTGCACAAGGGGTTCCAGGTTCGATACTGGCTGATGGAGCTTTTTATGTTCTATGAAGGTGCGCGTTCATATACACTTTATTCGTATTCATATAACTCCGCGTTGTACAGTCAGGTTCGGTAAAACGCTCCCAGCTGGCTATGTGTTCTGTTCGGAGCAACCGATAGACCCCGTTGCTCACCATAGTGAGAAGAAGGGTATTCGAGTACTTAGTATTTCGAATAGTTGTTTCCTATTATACAGTCCCTTAGCCTAGCGGTTACATGCCTGCCTCTTGCACAAGGGGTCCCAGGTTCGATCCTGGCTGATGGAGCTTTGTATGTTCTATGAAGGTGCGCGTTCATATACACTTTATTCGTATTCATATAACTCCGCGTTGTACAGTCAGGTTCGGTAAAACGTTCTCAGCTGGCTATGTGTTGTGTTCGGAAACAACCGATAGACCCCGTTGCTCACCATAGTGAGACGAAGGGTATTCGAGTACTTAGTATTTCGAATAGTTGTTTCCTATTATACAGTCCCTTAGCCTAGCGGTTAGCATGCCTGCCTCTTGCACAAGGGGTCCCAGGTTCGTTCCTGGCTGATGGAGCTTTGTATGTTCTATGAAGGTGCGCGTTCATATACACTTTATTCGTATATATATATATATATATATATATATATATATATATATATACATATATATATATATATATATATATATATATATGTATTATTCATATTTATTATTTATTTCATTTTGCTTTGTCGCTGTCCCCCGCGTATATACATGTATATATACATGTATATACACATGTATATACATATATATCCACAAACGCACAATATACATACCTATACATCTCAATGTACACATATATATACACACACAGACATATACATATATACACATGTGCACAATTCATTCTGTCTGCCTTTATTTGTTCCCATCGTCAACTAGCCACACATGGAATAACAACCGCCTCCCCCCTCATGTGTGCGAGGTAGCGCTAGGAAAAACACCAAAGGCCCCATTCGTTCATACTCAGTCTCTAGCTGTCATGTAATAATGCACCGAAACCACAGCTCCCTTTCCACATCCAGGCCCCACACACTTTGCATGGTTTACCCCAGACACTTCACATGGCCTGGTTCAATCCATTGACAGCACGTCGACCCCGGTATACCACATCGTTCCAATTCACTCTATTCCTTGCACGCCTTTCACCCTCCTGCATGTTCAGGCCCCGATCACTAAAAATCTTTTTCACTCCATCTTTCCACCTCCAATTTGGTCTCCCACTTCTCCTCGTTCCCTCCACCTCTGACACATATATCCTCTTGGTCAAACTTTCCCCACTCATTCTCTCCATGTGACCAAACCATTTCAAAACACCCTCTTCTGCTCTCTCAACCACACTCTTTTTATTTCCACACATCTCTCTTACCCTTACATTACTTACTCGATCAAACCACTTCACACCACACATTGTCCTCAAACATCTCATTTCCAGCACATCCACCCTCCTCCGCACAACTCTATCCATAGCCCACGCCTCGCAACCATACAACATTGTTGGAACCACTATTCCTTCAAACATACCCATTTTTGCTTTCCGAGATAATGTTCTCGACTTCCACACATTCTTCAAGGCTCCCAGGATTTTCGCCCCCTCCCCCACCCTATGATTCAATTCCGCTTCCATGGTTCCATCCGCTGCCAGATCCACTCCCAGATATCTAAAACACTTTACTTCCTCCAGTTTTTCTCCATTCAAACTTACCTCCCAATTGAATTGACCCTCAACCCTACTGTACCTAATAACCTTGCTCTTATTCACATTTACTCTTAACTTTCTTCTTTTATACACTTTACCAAACTCAGTCACCAGCTTCTGCAGTTTCTCACATGAATCAGCCACCAGCGTTGTATCGTTAGCGAACAACAACTGACTCACTTCCCAAGCTCTCTCATCCACAACAGACTTCATACTTGCCCCTCTTTCCAAAACTCTTGCATTCACCTCCCTAACAACCCCATCCACAAACAAATCAAACAACCATGGAGACATCACACACCCCTGCCGCAAACCTACATTCACTGAGAACCAATCACTTTCCTCTCTTCCTACACGTACACATGCCTTACATCCTCGATAAAAACTTTTCACTGCTTCTAACAACTTGCCTCCCACTCCATGTATTCTTAATACCTTAAACAGAGCGTCTCTACCAACTCTATCATATGCCTTCTGCAGATCCATATATGCTCCATACATATCCATTTGCTTTTCTAAGTATTTCTCACATACATTCTTCAAAGCAAACACCTGATCCACACATCCTCTACTACTTCTAAAACCACACTCCTCTTCCTCAATCTGATGCTCTGTACATGCCTTCACCCTCTCAATCAGTACCCTAACATGTGATTTACCAGGAATACTCAACAAACTTATACCTCTGTAATCTGAGCACTCACTCTTATCCCCTTTGCCTTTGTACAATGGCACTATGCACGCATTCCGCCAATCCTCAGGCACCTCACAATGAGTCATACATACATTAAATAACCTCACCAACCAGTCAACAATACAGTCACCCCCTTTTTTAATAGATTCCACTGCAATACCATCCAAACCTTCTGCCTTGCCGGCTTTCATCTTCCGCAAAGCTTTTACTACCTCTTCTCTGTTTACCAAATCATTTTCCCTAACCCTCTCACTATGCACACCACCTCGACCAAAACACCCTATATCTGCCACTCTATCATCAAACACATTCAACAAACCTTCAAAATAATCACTCTATCTCCTTCTCACATCACCACTACTTGTTATCACCTCCCCATTTGCGCCCTTCACTAAAGTTCCCATTTGCTCTCTTGTCTTACGCACTTTATTTACCTCCTTCAAGAACATCCTTTTATTCTCCCTAAAATTTAATGATACTCTCTCACCCCACTCTCATTTGCCCTCTTTTTCACCTCTTGCACCTTTCCCTTGACCTCCTGTCTCTTTCTTTTATACATCTCCCACTCAATTTCATTTTTTCCCAGCAAAAATCGTCCAAATCCCTATCTTCTCTTTCACTAATAATCTTACTTCTTCATCCCACCACTCACTACCCTTTCTAATCAACCCACCTCCCACTCTTCTCATGCCACAAGCATCTTTTGCGCACTCCTTCACTGATTCCCTAAATACATCCCATTCCTCCCCCACTCCCCTTACTTCCATTGTTCTCACCTTTTTCCATTCTGTACTCAGTCTCTCCTGGTACTTCCTCACACAAGTCTCCTTCCCAAGCTCACTCTCACCACCCTCTTCATCCCAACATTCACTTTTCTTTTCTGAAAACCCATACAAATCTTCACCTTAGCCTCCACAAGATAATGATCAGATATCCCTCCAGTTGCACCTCTCAGCACATTAACATCCAAAAGTCTCTCTCTCGCGCGCCTGTCTATTAACACGTAATCCAATAATGCTCTCTGGCCAGCTCTCCTACTTACATACGTATACTTATGTATAGCTACTTATATACATTTATGTATATATATATATATATATATATATATATATATATATATATATATATATATATATATATATATATATATATATATATATATATATATATATATATATATATATATATATATATATATATATATATATATATATATATATATATATATATATATATATATATATATATATATATATATATATATATATATATATATATATATATATATATATATATATATATATATATATATATATATATATATATTCATAGATAGATAGACAGACAAGTATGTAGACAGACAGGTAGATAGATATAACCTGAAGTGTGCCAGGTATAATCTACCATCACCTTTGAACTGTAAGCAGCTGGGTTGTTCCCGTCTTTGTTCAGTGTCCATACAGTGTTCTTCAATATTCCTGGTCCAGTTTTTCCGTCTAATCCTCTGGTTTTTAGTTATGAAATATCTTACTTCATTAACCTGTAGCATTTTCCTTATCTTTGTTTTTTGATATGTATATCTCCGTTCAGGGCCCTTTTGGTCTTCATCTATATTCTAGTGTCATTTATTCTTCTGCTTTTTCCTGTCATCCTGCAAGTCTTTTTTTCTCTAATTGCGTCTCTTTTCTTCCTAATTTCTCTTGTCATTTAGGTCCTAAGTGTGTGTATGTGTGTGTGCGTGTGTGTGAGTGTGTGTGTTTGTGTGTGAGTGTTTGTGTGTGTGTGTGTGTGTGTGTGTGTGTGTGTGTGTGTGTGTGTGTGTGTGTGTGTGTGTGTGTGTGTGTGTGTGTGTAATTTCTATTTGTGTGTTACTGGGATAGAGTTTTACACTTGTGTTCCCTCCTGTCTTAACCTTGTATACATGTACCACGTCTTTACTCTTATGTATGTATGAATGTTCCCACACACACACACACACACACACACACACACACACACACACACACACACACAAACACATTTACACACCAGGTTAAGCCAGGTACCCATTTCTCGACCAACTTCGTGGGTAGCATGAGCACTTTGGGTTGGCTGGAGAGAGAACCGCCACACCTACGATTCGAACTTACAACGATCCGAACCCGGGGCTGACTTCTGCTGACCCATATGGTCAGTAACGCTAACCACACACGCAATGGAGGCCCCACTGCGCGCGCGCGCGCGTGTGTGTGTGTGTGTGTGTGTGTGTGTGTGTGTGTGTGTGTGTGTGTGTGATGAAAGGCAAACAGCAACAGCGACATCAATTAAGCGTTCATTAGAGACCGTGTATCCTCCATCCTTTGTGTAGACAGTTTGGCCTCAGACTGCTCAAGGGAAGAGCCGAGTCGACCCAGAACCCCATTTGCATAAGCAATATTCTTTCTCTTTTCAGCAGACTTGCCCTCATTCCCCTCCCAGTAAATTTATTATAAATAGATTACCTAAATAAAACACCAGAATTTAGTAACTAAATATAAAGTGACTAAACATATTACATAAGTAGAGTAGCTAGCTATGTATTATCTAATAAGGTGCCTAAATATAAAGTAACAAAATAACTAACCTTAATATGATATAGCTAAACAGACTACCTGAATATAAAGTACCTAAATAGAAATCCTAAACAGACTACCTAAGTAGATATCCTAAAAAAGAGTACCTAAAGTACTTAAGCAGATCATCTAAAAAGTATATTTAAATAGATAATATAGAGAGAATACCTTGATATAAAGTATCTAGATAAATAATCCAAATAAAAGGCCTAATCATAATGTACCTAAGTTGATTACGTAAAACGACTGCGTAAACTTAAACATAGATTTGCCCCAACGGGACTACGACAGTCATATCAACAGTGTACCTTCTATTGACTGACATGAAAATGGAGGTAAATAATCTTGTAAGCATTATCTGTGTTCTAAGAGTACGTCCTTTTAAAGTATTTATTTTAGTTTTTGAATCCGTCTGAGAAAAATTAATCGTAAGTCATTGTAATATACCTTCCGGGACATTAGTGTATTCATTTATAAGAAGATATGTGATGGCGAACGAAACGAGTGATAAAAGAAAAAGAAAAGGGACAATTAGGGGGCAAATATTCGTGCCAGTTGTGCTTATCTGAGACTCTAACGTTGGCGGGTAATGGTTGGGCGGACGATATACACAGTTGTGAGGATGGTCTACGTTGCTGACCTCGGGTACGACGGTACGCTACCCTGGGTGTGCGACGGTACGACCCATCTGGGTTCAATGGTACAACAACATTGTGAACAGTGATATGGTCCTTAGGCACCAAGGGTACGACAGTTTTGCGAACGACGGTACAATCCCACATAGCATGATGGTACGATCATTTTGTGTACGACGGTGCGACCCTTGATCACGATGGCACGACCCTCTGAGCATGGTAGTACATCCCTGGATCAAGATGGTACAACCCTTGAGCATGATAGTACATCGCTTTAGCACGACGGTACTCCCCTTGAGCACAATGAAACGACTGATTGAGTACAAAACGTCACGACCACAGAGTACAATAGGACGGGCCCTTGGGTAAGATAATCAAGTCTCATGCATAACACCACCGTGATCATGGATCGCGCTATCGTGCATAAGGGTCGTGTTTCCATATTCTAGGGGACATGCAATCGTGGCCTAGGGATCGAGACGTATGGCGTTGTGCGCGAGAGATATTGTCTCTCAGCGAGGCTGTACAGTGGGAAAAAAAAGTATTACCTGCAAAGGATCGACTTATATCGAACTGTTGTTAGTTCCTATCTACGTATTTAGGTGACTGGCACAGCAGTTTAAAGTGTGACGGCGTCCGTGCCTTGAGCCTCGTTCACGTTCTCCCCATTTTCACAACGAGAAAAAAGAAAATGATGGCTTTGATGACTCTCCTAGTATATGAATCTGGTTTGTTTTAAGGTGAATAGATCGAAAGCACAGGGACAGTTATGCGATATGAATACGAAAACACGAGACAAATGGAGAGAGAGAGAGAGAGAGAGAGAGAGAGAGAGAGAGAGAGAGAGAGAGAGAGAGAGAGAGAGAGAGAGAGAGAGAGAGAGAGAGAGAGAGAGAGAGTAGTCGAACCGAGGACATCTGGAGCGGCCGTGAGGTGGGTTTAGATCGATGTTTCAGTAAAGCTTTTGTAGCCGGAGTTTCATCCACGAACCTGAGGAGAGATCAGAGTCACTGCCCCAAAATATACGTGTAATAGAATTCAACTTTACTTCTAACTTCCGTAAAAACCTCTCTGTAGTAAATATGATGGTCTCTTAGGCTTTCTGAAACTCTCATTAAACTTGACTTGTTACCAAGAGTTACAGGAACTCATTAATCATATTACTAAAGTCAAATGAGCCGGACGTGATGAAGGAGTTGTCAAAGAGATCAAAGACAACATCCAGTAAATCATCCCACTGGTGAATCAACACGGTTAAAGTATATATATATATATATATATATATATATATATATATATATATATATATATATATATATATATATATATATATATATATATATATATATATAATTTTTTTCTTTTCTTTTCTTTTTATACTGTTCGCCATTTCCCTCGTTGGCGGGGTAGCGTTAAGGACAGAGGACTGAGCCTTTGAGGGAAATCTTCACTTGGTCACCTTCTCTCGCTCCCTATCCTTTTAGTTGCCTTCTACGACACACACAGAATAAGTGGGAAGCATTCTTTCTCCTCTATCCCCAGGGATGATATATATATATATATATATTGTTATATTGATATATATATATATATATATATATATATATATATATATATATATATATATATATATATATATATATATATATATATATATATTCTTCTTTCTTTCTTTTAAACTATTCGCCATTTCCCGCGTTAGCGAGGTAGCATTAAGAACAGAGGACTGGGCCTTTGACTGGCCCAATTCTCTGTTCCTTCTTTTGGAAAATTAAAAAAAAAACGAGAGGGGAAGATTTCCAGCCCCCCGCTCCCTCCCCTTTTAGTCGTCTTCTACGACACGCAGGGAATACGTGGGAAGTATTCTTAATCCCCTATCCCCAGGGATAATATATATATATATATATATATATATATATATATATATATATATATATATATATATATATATATATATATATATATATATATATATATATATATATATATATATATATATATATATATATATATATATATATATATATATATATATATATATATATATATATATATATATATATATATATATATATATATATATATATATATATATATATATATATATATATATATATATATATATATATATATATATATATATATATATATATATATATATATATATATATATATATATATATATATATATGTATTTTTGACTGGTTGGTAAGGTTATTTAATGTATGTATGACTCATGGTGAGGTGCCTGAGGATTGGCGGAATGCGTGCATGGTGCCATTGTACAAAGGCAAAGGGGATAAGAGTGAGTGCTCAAATTACAGAGGTATAAGTTTGTTGAGTATTCCTGGTAAATTATATGGGAGGGTATTGATTGAGAGGGTGAAGGCATGTACAGAGCATCAGATTGGGGAAGAGCAGTGTGGTTTCAGAAGTGGTAGAGGATGTGTGGATCAGGTGTTTGCTTTGAAGAATGTATGTGAGAAATACTTAGAAAAGCAAATGGATTTGTATGTAGCATTTATGGATCTGGAGAAGGCATATGATAGAGTTGATAGAGATGCTCTGTGGAAGGTATTAAGAATATATGGTGTGGGAGGAAAGTTGTTAGAAGCAGTGAAAAGTTTTTATCGAGGATGTAAGGCATGTGTACGTGTAGGAAGAGAGGAAAGTGATTGGTTCTCAGTGAATGTAGGTTTGCGGCAGGGGTGTGTGATGTCTCCATGGTTGTTTAATTTGTGTATGGATGGGGTTGTTAGGGAGGTAAATGCAAGAGTTTTGGAAAGAGGGGCAAGTATGAAGTCTGTTGGGGATGAGAGAGCTTGGGAAGTGAGTCAGTTGTTGTTCGCTGATGATACAGCGCTGGTGGCTGATTCATGTGAGAAACTGCAGAAGCTGGTGACTGAGTTTGGAAAAGTGTGTGGAAGAAGAAAGTTAAGAGTAAATGTGAATAAGAGCAAGGTTATTAGGTACAGTAGGGTTGAGGGTCAAGTCAATTGGGAGGTGAGTTTGAATGGAGAAAAACTGGAGGAAGTGAAGTGTTTTAGATATCTGGGAGTGGATCTGGCAGCGGATGGAACCATGGAAGCGGAAGTGGATCATAGGGTGGGGGAGGGGGCGAAAATCCTGGGGGCCTTGAAGAATGTGTGGAGGTCGAGAACATTTTCTCGGAAAGCAAAAATGGGTATGTTTGAAGGAATAGTGGTTCCAACAATGTTGTATGGTTGCGAGGCGTGGGCTATGGATAGAGTTGTGCGCAGGAGGATGGATGTGCTGGAAATGAGATGTTTGAGGACAATGTGTGGTGTGAGGTGGTTTGATCGAGTGAGTAACGTAAGGGTAAGAGAGATGTGTGGAAATAAAAAGAGCGTGGTTGAGAGAGCAGAAGAGGGTGTTTTGAAGTGGTTTGGGCACATGGAGAGAATGAGTGAGGAAAGATTGACCAAGAGGATATATGTGTCGGAGGTGGAGGGAACAAGGAGAAGAGAGAGACCAAATTGGAGGTGGAAAGATGGAGTGAAAAAGATTTTGTGTGATCGGGGCCTGAACATGCAGGAAGGTGAAAGGAGGGCAAGGAATAGAGTGAATTGGAGCGATGTGGTATACCGGGGTTGACGTGCTGTCAGTGGATTGAAGCAGGGCATGTGAAGCGTCTGGGGTAAACCATGGAAAGCTGTGTAGGTATGTATATTTGCGTGTGTGGACGTATGTATATACATGTGTATGGGGGGGGGGGGTTGGGCCATTTCTTTCGTCTGTTTCCTTGCGTTACCTCGCAAACGCGGGAGACAGCGACAAAGTATAATAAAAAAAAAATAAAATATATATATATATATATATATATATATATATCTTCACCTTAGCCTCCACAAGATAATGATCAGACATCCCTCCAGTTGCACCTCTCAGCACATTAACATCCAAAAGTCTCTCTTTCGCACGCCTGTCAATTAACACGTAATCCAATAACGCTCTCTGGCCATCTCTCCTACATACATAAGTAAACTTATGTATATCTCGCTTTTTAAACCAGGTATTCCCAATCATCAGTCCTTTTTCAGCACATAAATCTAAGGCTAAGGTGAAGATTTGTATGGGTTTTCAGAAAAGAAGAGTGAATGTTGGGGTGAAGAGGGTGGTGAGAGTAAGTGAGCTTGGGAAGGAGACTTGTGTGAGGAAGTACCAGGAGAGACTGAGTACAGAATGGAAAAAGGTGAGAACAATGGAAGTAAGGGGAGTGGGGGAGGAATGGGATGTATTTAGGGAATCAGTGATGGATTGCGCAAAAGATGCTTGTGGCATGAGAAGAGTGGGAGGTGGGTTGATTAGAAAGGGTAGTGAGTGATGGGATGAAGAAGTAAGAGTATTAGTGAAAGAGAAGAGAGAGGCATTTGGACGATTTTTGCAGGGAAAAAATGCAATTGAGTGGGAGATGTATAAAAGAAAGATACAGGAGGTCAAGAGAAAGGTGCAAGAGGTGAAAAAAGGGCAAATGAGAGTTGGGGGGAGAGAGTATCATTAAATTTTAGGGAGAATAAAAAGATGTTCTGGAAGGAGTTAAATAAAGTGCGTAAGACAAGGGAGGAAATGGGAACTTCAGTGAAGGGCGCAAATGGGGAGGTGATAACAAGTAGTGGTGATGTGAGAAGGAGATGGAGTGAGTATTTTGAAGGTTTGTTGAATGTGTTTGATGATAGAGTGGCAGATATAGGGAGTTTTGGTCGAGGTGGTATGCAATGTGAGAGGGTTAGGGAAAATGATTTGGTAAACAGAGAAGAGGTAGTAAAAGCTTTGCGGAAGATGAAAGCCGGCAAGGCAGCAGGTTTGGATGGTATTGCAGTGGAATTTATTAAAAAAGGGGGTGACTGTATTGTTGACTGGTTGGTAAGGTTATTTAATGTATGTATGACTCATGGTGAGGTGCCTGAGGATTGGCGGAATGCGTGCATAGTGCCATTGTACAAAGGCAAAGGGGATAAGAGTGAGTGCTCAAATTACAGAGGTATAAGTTTGTTGAGTATTCCTGGTAAATTATATGGGAGGGTATTGATTGAGAGGGTGAAGGCATGTACAGAGCATCAGATTGGGGAAGAGCAGTGTGGCTTCAGAAGTGGTAGAGGATGTGTGGATCAGGTGTTTGCTTTGAAGAATGTATGTGAGAAATACTTAGAAAAGCAAATGGATTTGTATGTAGCATTTATGGATCTGGAGAAGGCATATGATAGAGTTGATAGAGATGCTCTGTGGAAGGTATTAAGAATATATGGTGTGGGAGGCAAGTTGTTAGAAGCAGTGAAAAGTTTTTATCGAGGATGTAAGGCATGTGTACGTGTAGGAAGAGAGGAAAGTGATTGGTTCTCAGTGAATGTAGGTTTGCGGCAGGGGTGTGTGATGTCTCCATGGTTGTTTAATTTGTTTATGGATGGGGTTGTTAGGGAGGTAAATGTAAGAGTTTTGGAAAGAGGGGCAAGTATGAAGTCTGTTGGGGATGAGAGAGCTTGGGAAGTGAATCAGTTGTTGTTCGCTGATGATACAGCACTGGTGGCTGATTCATGTGAGAAACTGCAGAAGCTGGTGACTAAGTTTGGTAAAGTGTGTGGAAGAAGAAAGTTAAGAGTAAATGTGAATAAGAGCAAGGTAATTAGGTACAGTAGGGTTGAGGGTCAAGTCAATTGGGAGGTGAGTTTGAATGGAGAAAAACTGGAGGAAGTGAAGTGTTTTAGATATCTGGGAGTGGATCTGGCAGCGGATAGGAACCATGGAAGCGGAAGTGGATCATAGGGTGGGGGAGGGTGCGAAAATTCTGGGAGCCTTGAAGAATGTGTGGAAGTCGAGAACATTATCTCGGAAAGCAAAAATGTGTATGTTTGAAGGAATAGTGGTTCCAACAATGTTGTATGGTTGCGAGGCGTGGGCTATGGATATAGTTGTGCGCAGGAGGATGGATGTGCTGGAAATGAGATGTTTGAGGACAATGTGTGGTGTGAGGTGGTTTGATCGAGTAAGTAACGTAAGGGTAAGAGAGATGTGTGGAAATAAAAAGAACGTGGTTGAGAGAGCAGAAGAGGGTGTCTTGAAATGGTTTGGTCACATGGAGAGAATGAGTGAGGAAAGATTGACCAAGAGGATATATGTGTCGGAGGTGGAGGGAACGAGGAGAAGAGGGAGACCAAATTGGAGGTGGAAAGATGGAGTGAAAAAGATTTTGTGTGATCGAGGCCTGAACATGCAGGAGGGTGAAAGGAGGGCAAGGAATAGAGTGAATTGGAGCGATGTGGTATACCGGGGTTGACGTGCTGTCAGTGGATTGAATCAGGGCATGTGAAGCGTCTGGGGTAAACCATGGAAAGCTGTGTAGGTATGTATATTTGCGTGTGTGGACGTATGTATATGCATGTGTATGGGGGGGGTTGGGCCATTTCTCTCGTCTGTTTCCTTGCGCTACCTCGCAAACGCGGGAGACAGCGACAAAGTATAATAATAATAATAATTAATATATATATATATATATATATATATATATATATATATATATATATATATATATATATATGTATGTATATATATATATATATATATATATATATATATATATATATATATATATATATATATATATATATATATATATATATTAGCGCTATTAGCGCTAGCGAATTAGCGCTAGGATAAGACAATAAAGGCCACATTCGTTCACACTCGGTCTCTAGCTGTCATGTATAATGCACCGAAACCACAGCTCACTTTCCACATCTAGGCCCCACACAACTTTCCATGGCTTACCCTAAACGCTTCACATGCCCTGGTTCAATCCATTGATAGCAAGCCGACCCCGGTATACATCGTTCCAATCCACTCTATTCCTTGCACGCCTTTCACCCTCCCGCATGTATAGGCCCCGATCGCTCAGTCTTTTTCACTCCATCCTTCCACCTCCAATTTGGTCTCCCAGTTTTCCTTGTTCCCTCTACCTCTGACATATATATCCTCTTTGTCAATCTTTCTCTACTCATTCTCTCGATGTGAAGAAAGTATTTCAAAACACCTTCCTCTGCTCTCTCAACCACACTCTTTTTATTACCACACATCTCTCTTACCCTTTCATTACTTACTCGATCAAACCACCTCACATCACATATTGTCCTCAAACATCTCATTTCCAACTAATCCATCCTCCTCCGCACAACTCTATCTATAGCCCTCGCCTCGCAACCATGTAACATCGTTGGAACCACTATTCCTTCAGACATACACATTTCTGCTTTCCGAGTTAATGTTCTCGCCTTCCACACATTTTGCAATGCTCCCAGAACTTTCGCCCCCTCCCCTACCCTGTGATTCACGTTCGCTTCCATGGTTCCATCGGCTGCCAAATCCACTCCCAGATATCTAAAACCCTTCACTTCCTCCGTTTTTCTCCATTCAAACTTGCCTCTCAGATGACTTATCCCTCAACCTTGCTGTACCTAATAACCTTGCTCTTATTCACACTTACTATCAGCTTTCTTCTTTCACACACTTTACCAAACTCAGTAACCAGCTTCTGCAGTTTTTTATCCGAATCAGCCACCAGCGCTGTATCATCAGCGAACAACAACTGACTCATTTTCCAAGAACTCTCATCCACAACAGACTGCATACTTGCCCTTCTCTCCAAAACTCTTTCATTCACCTCCCTATCAACCCCATCCATAAACAAATTAAACAACCATGGAGTCATCACGCACCCCTGCCGCATAGTGACATTCACTGGGAACCAATCACTCTCCTTTATTCCTTCTCGTACACATACCGTTTATCCTCGAGAAAAAACTTTTCACTGCTTCTAACAACTTGCCTCCCACACCATATATTCTTAATACCTTTCACAGAGCCTCTCTATCAACTCTATCATATGCCTTCTCCAGATCCATAAATGCTACATAAACATCCATTTGTTTTTTTAAGTATTTCTCACATACATTCTTCAAAACAAACACCTGATCCACATATCTTCTACCACTTCTGAAACCACACTGCTCTTCCCTAAGCTGATGCTTTGTACATGCCTTCACCCTCTCAATCAATACCCTCCCATATAATTTCCCAGGAATACTCAATAAACTTATACCTCTGTGATTTGAGCACTCACCTTTAACCCCTTTGCCTTTGCACAATGGCACTATGCATACATTCCGCCAATCCTCAGGCACCTCACCATGAGCCATACATACATAAGATATGCTCACCAAACAGTCAACAACAGCCACCCCTTTTCTTAAATAAATCCCACTGCAATACCATCCAAACCCGCCGCCTTGCCGGCTTTCATCTTCCGCAAAGCTTTCACTACCTCTTCTCTGTTTAGAAAATGAGTCTCCCAAACCTCAATTAGCACACCACCTCGCCCAAAACACCCGATATCTGACACTCTATCATCTAACACATTCAATAAGCATTCAAAATACTCACTCCATCTGCTTCTCACATCACTGTTATTACCTCCCCATTAGCCCCAATCATAATTGTTCCTATTTGTTCTCTTGTCTTACGCACTTTATTTACCTTCCTCCAAAACCTCTTTATAGTCTCCCTAAAATTTAATGATACTCTTTCATCCCAACTCTCATTTGCCCTCTATCTCACCTCTTACACCTTTCTCTTGACCTCCTGCCTCTTACCTTTATACATCTCCTAGTCATTTGCACTATTTCCCTGCAAAAAGCGTCGAAATGCCATTTATTCATCGCAACACTCACTACCCTTCTAATCTGCCCACCTCCCGTGCTTCTCATGTTACAAGCATCTTTTCCACACGCCATCACTGCTTTCCTGAATACATCCCATTCCTCCCCCACTCCCTTTAAGTCCTTTCCTCTCACCTTCTTCCATTCTGAACTCAGTCTCTCCTGGTACTTCCTCACTAGAGTCTCTTTCCCAAGCTCACTTACTCTCACCACTCTCTTCACTCCAACATTTTCGCTTCTTTTCTGAAAATCTCTACAAATCTTCACTTTCGCCTCTCACCATATTAACAACCAAAAGTCTCTCTTTCACTCGCCTATAAATTAACACGTAATCCAATGACGCCATCTGGCCATCTCTCCTACTTATATACGTATACTTATGTATACCTCTCTTTTTGAACCAGGTATTCCCAATCACTAGTCTTTTTTTCTGCACACAAATCTACAAGCTCTTTACCATTTCCATTTAAAACACTGAACACCCCATGTACACCAATCATTCCCTCAACTGCCAGATTCCTCACCTTTGCATTCAAATCACCCATCACTATAACCCTGTCTCGTGCATTAAAACTCAGTCAGCTGCTCCCATAACACTTGTCTCTCATGATCTCTCTTCTCATGCCCAGGTGCATAGGCACCAACAATCACCCATCTCTCTCCATCCACTTTCAGTTTTATCCATGTCAATATAGGATTAACTTTCTTACATTCTATCACATACTCCCACCACTCCAGTTTCAGGAGTAGTGCTACTCCTTCCCTTGCTCTTGTCCTCTCACCAACCCTTGACTTTACTCCGAAAACATTCCCAAACCACTCTTCCCATAAACCCTTGAACTTTATTCCACTCAGAGCCAAAACGTCCAACTTCCTGTCCTCATACATACTACCTATCTCTCCTTATTCGGGTGATAAACTATAGAAACTGATGACTGAGTTTAGTAAAGTGTGTGAAAGAAGAAAGTTGAGAGTAGATGTGAATAAGAGCAAGGTTATTAGGTACAGTAGGGCTGAGGGAGAAGTCAAATGGGAGGTAGATTTGAAGGGAGAAAAACTGGAGGAAGTGAAGTGTTTTAGATGTCTGGGAGTGGATTTGGCAGCGGATGGAACCATGAAAGCGGAAGTGAGTCACAGGATGGGGTAGGAGGCGAAGGTTCTGGGAGCGGTGAAGAATGTGTGGAAAGCTAAAATGGTATGTTTGAAGGAATAGTGGTTCCGACAATGTTATATGGTCGCAAGGCGTGGGCTACAGATAGGGTTGTACGGAGGAGGGCGGATGTTTTGGAAATGAGATGTTTGAGGACAGTATATGGTGTGCGGTGGTTTGATCGAGTAAGTAATGAAAGGGTAAGAGATATGTGCGGTAGTGAAAAGAGTGTGGTTGAGAGAGCAGAAGTGGGTGTATTGAAATGGTTTGGTTATATGGAGAGAACGAGTGAGGAAAGATTGGCGTAGAGGATATATCTGTCAAAGGTGGAGGGAACGAGGCGAAGTGGGAGACCAAATTGGAGGTAGAAGGATGGATAGAAAAAGATTTTGAGCGATCGGGGCCTAAACATGAAGGAGGGTGAAAGGCGTGCAAGGAATAGAGTGAATTGGAACGATGTGGTATATCGGGGTGGCCGTGCTGTCAATGGATTGAATCAGAGCATGTGAAGCGTCTGGGTTAAACTATGGAAGGTTTTGTGGGGCCTGGATATGGAAAGGGAGCTGTGATTTCGGTGCATTATACGTGACAGCTAGAGACCGCGAATGAACAAATATGGCCTTTGTTGTCTTGTCGTAGCGCTGCCTCGCGCGCGTGTGGGGGGGAGGGGGGTGTCATTTCATGTGTGGCAGGGTGGCGAAGGAAATGAATAAAGGCAGCAAGTATGAAGTACATATATATATATATATATATATATATATATATATATATATATATATATATATATATATATATATATATATATATATATATATATATATATATATATATATATATATATATATATATATATATATATATATATATATATATATATATATATATATATATATATATATATATATATATATATATATATATATATATATATATATATATATATATATATATATATATATATATATATATACATATATATATATATATATATATATATATATATATATATATATATATATATATATATATATATATATATATATATATATATATATATATATATATATATATATATATATATATATATATATATATATATATATATTTTTTTTTTTTTTTTTTTTTTTATACTTTGTCGCTGTCTCCCGCGTTTGCGAGGTAGCGCAAGGAAACAGACGAAAGAAATGACCCAACCCCCATACACACGTACATACACACGTCCACACACGCAAATATACATACCTACACAGCTTTCCATGGTTTACCCCAGACGCTTCACATGCCTTGATTCAATCCACTGACAGCACGTCAACCCATGTATACCACATCGCTCCAATTCACTCTATTCCTTGCCCTCCTTTCACCCTCCTGCATGTTCAGGCCCCGATCACACAAAATCTTTTTCACTCCATCTTTCCACCTCCAATTTGGTCTCCCTCTTCTCCTCGTTCCCTCCACCTCCGACACATATATCCTCTTGGTCAATCTTTCCTCACTCATTCTCTCCATGTGCCCAAACCATTTCAAAACACCCTCTTCTGCTCTCTCAACCACGCTCTTTTCATTTCCACACATCTCTCTTACCCTTACGTTACTTACTCGATCAAACCACCTCACACCACACATTGTCCTCAAACATCTCATTTCCAGCACATCCATCCTCCTGCGCACAACTCTATCCATAGCCCACGCCTCGCAACCATACAACATTGTTGGAACCACTATTCCTTCAAACATACCCATTTTTGCTTTCCGAGATAATGTTCTCGACTTCCACACATTTTTCAAGGCTCCCAAAATTTTCGCCCCCTCCCCCACCCTATGATCCACTTCCGCTTCCATGGTTCCATCCGCTGACAGATCCACTCCCAGATATCTAAAACACTTCACTTCCTCCAGTTTTTCTCCATTCAAACTCACCTCCCAATTGACTTGACCCTCAACCCTACTGTACCTAATAACCTTGCTCTTATTCACATTTACTCTTAACTTTCTTCTTCCACACACTTTACCAAACTCAGTCACCAGCTTCTGCAGTTTCTCACATGAATCAGCCACCAGCGCTGTATCATCAGCGAACAACAACTGACTCACTTCCCAAGCTCTCTCATCCCCAACAGACTTCATACTTGCCCCTCTTTCCAGGACTCTTGCATTTACCTCCCTAACAACCCCATCCATAAACAAATTAAACAACCATGGAGACATCACACACCCCTGCCGCAAACCTACATTCACTGAGAACCAATCACTTTCCTCTCTTCCTACACGTACACATGCCTTACATCCTCGATAAAAACTTTTCACTGCTTCTAACAACTTGCCTCCCACACCATATCTTCTTAATACCTTCCACAGAGCATCTCTATCAACTCTATCATATGCCTTCTCCAGATCCATAAATGCTACATACAAATCCATTTGCTTTTCTAAGTATTTCTCACATACATTCTTCAAAGCAAACACCTGATCCACACATCCTCTACCACTTCTGAAACCGCACTGCTCTTCCCCAATCTGATGCTCTGTACATGCCTTCACCCTCTCAATCAATACCCTCCCATATAATTTACCAGGAATACTCAACAAACTTATACCTCTGTAATTTGAGCACTCACTCTTATCCCCTTTGCCTTTGTACAATGGCACTATGCACGCATTCCGCCAATCCTCAGGCACCTCACCATGAGTCATACATACATTAAATAACCTTACCAACCAGTCAACAATACAGTCACCCCCTTTTTTAATAAATTCCACTGCAATACCATCCAAACCTGCTGCCTTGCCGGCTTTCATCTTCCGCAAAGCTTTTACTACCTCTTCTCTGTTTACCAAATCATTTTCCCTAACCCTCTCACTTTGCACACCACCTCGACCCAAACACCCTATATCTGCCACTCTGTCATCAGACACATTCAACAAACCTTCAAAATACTCATTCCATCTCCTTCTCACATCACCACTACTTGTTATCACCTCCCCATTTACGCCCTTAACTGAAGTTCCCATTTGCTCCCTTGTCTTACGCACCCTATTTACCTCCTTCCAGAACATCTTTTTATTCTCCCTAAAATTTACTGATAGTCTCTCACCCCAACTCTCATTTGCCCTTTTTTTCACCTCTTGCACCTTTCTCTTGACCTCCTGTCTCTTTCTTTTATACTTCTCCCACTCAATTGCATTTTTTCCCTGCAAAAATCGTCCAAATGCCTCTCTCTTCTCTTTCACTAATACTCTTACTTCTTCATCCCACCACTCACTACCCTTTCTAAACAGCCCACCTCCCACTCTTCTCATGCCACAAGCATCTTTTGCGCAATCCATCACTGATTCCCTAAATACATCCCATTCCTCCCCCACTCCCCTTACTTCCATTGTTCTCACCTTTTTCCATTCTGTACACAGTCTCTCCTGGTACTTCCCCACACAGGTCTCCTTCCCAAGCTCACTTACTCTCACCACCTTCTTCACCCCAACATTCACTCCTCTTTTCTGAAAACCCATACTAATCTTCACCTTAGCCTCCACAAGATAATGATCAGACATCCCTCCAGTTGCACCTCTCAGCACATTAACATCCAAAAGTCTCTCTTTCGCACGCCTGTCAATTAACACGTAATCCAATAACGCTCTCTGGCCATCTCTCCTACTTACATAAGTATACTTATGTATATATATATATATATATATATATATATATATATATATATATATATATATATATATATATATATATATATATATATATATATATATATGTATATATATATATATATATATATATATATATATATATATATATATATATATATATATATATATATATATATATATATATATATATATATATATATATATATATATATATATATATATATATATATATATATATATATATATATATATATATATACATATATATATATACATATATATATATATATGTATATATATATATATATATATATTTGTATATATAGTTTTATCTATTATATTATTATTTGTCGCTGTATGAATTCCTGTGAGTCCGCGGGGAGGGTGAAACGCGATGGGTTCACAAGTGCACTTTCGTGTGGTTATCGCATCATTGGGGGGGGGGGAGAGAGAGAGAGAGAGAGAGAGAGAAAGAGAGAGAGAGAGAGAGAGAGAGAGAGAGAGAGAGAGAGAGAGAGAGAGAGAGAGAGAGAGAGAGAGAGAGAGAGAGAGAGAGAGAGAGAGAGAGAGAGAGAGAGAGAGAGAGAGAAATGTAGCATTCAATTGATGTGCAGTGGGGGGACGTGGCTGGGGCGCCGTTTGGTAAACATGCAATTGTCCAAGACTGGTCTGTCTTAGACAATCCCTTGTTTACCAGGTGGCGTCCTGACTGCGTCTCTTTGTTGTGTGTTACCTGACTGTTATGTTTCTCTCTTGTGTTTCCCCTGATGATGTGATTTTTTCACGGAAGTGCACTTGCGAACTTATCGTGTCTCATTTTTCCCGTGGACTCATAGGAATATACTTGATCACGCAGAAAATTGTGATCCTTTTCAATATATAAACAAATGTATATATATATATATATATATACATATATATATATATATATATATATATATATATATATATATATATATATATATATATATATATATATATATATATATATATATATATGTAAAATATACATTCGCCTTTTCCCGCGTGAGCGAGGTAGCGTTGAGAACAGTGAATTGAGCCTTAATGGGAAAATCCTCATTTTCCCCCTTTCTCTGTTCCTTCTTTTGGAAAAGTAAAAACTGAAGGGGAGGATTTCCTGACCCCCTCGCTCTCTTCCCTTTTTAGTCACCTTCTACGACATGCAGAGAATGCGTGGGAAGTATTCCTTCTCCCCTATCCTCAAAGGGTAAATATAAGGAGGAAAGAAGATTTTGAGAGCTCGAAGCTTGGAAGACATACATGGGATAGAGTGAATTGGTGAGATGTGGTATACAGGGGATGACGGGATATCAGTGGGTTGAACCACAGCTTGCGAAGCAGCCGGAGAAAGAAAGAGGTCTTAGGGTCATTCTTAACCTTCAGGATTATTCTAATCATTTTATGAGCCACGGTTTGGCCCACTGATAGCTCGTTTTCCTCTGTGTACCATATTGCAAATGTGCAATCTTTCCTGTATGCGCCTATCATTCTCTTGTATGTTGAGGTCCCAGTAAACCAAACCCTTTTCTCGTCATTCACCCTCTCCCTGTGTGCAAACCAATTCGGCCCCCAATTTACATCTCTCAGTTACTGCCCTACCTCTCTTACATGATTAAGCCTCCTTACACTCATGCTGTCCTTAAGTATTTCACTTCTAACAGACCCACCTTCTTCCGTAGATTTGTATTTTAGGGTCAATGACTTGCACTGTGCAGGACCCATGAGAGCATTATACCAAATATATAACATCTTTGCTCCCCCAGACATTGAACTCTCTTTCCACGCACTCCACAATACCTACAGGACCTTACTAAGCTACCTCACCCACCCTATGATTCACTTAAGCATCTATAGTTCCATCCACTGCCATATCCTCCTCTCCCATTTATCTAAAACACCACTCCCTCGGGTTCTCTCTTTTCAAAATCGCACTCAGACCAACCTGTTTTGCTCCATCCTACTTGCTAAACCCTCATAAACTTCATCTAATTCACTTTAACTCTCAGATACCCCCTTTTACACACTCTGCTGAACTCAGACACGAGCTTTTACAGTTTCTCGCTCGAGTCAATCCCCAGAGCAATGCCATCTGCAAACCGGAACTGACCAACCTTCCAGACCTCCATAGATCCCATCTTCCTGTAGACCCCACTTGCATGTATGTCTCTCATCACCCCTGCCATATATAACAGCCACGGTAATATAATATGCCCTTGATGCAAACCCAGCTTCAGCTCGAAACCGCGTACCCTTTTCCCTCCCTACGTGCGTGGGAAAGAAATCGTCTCTTCTTGAGGTAGCTTTTCCGCACGTTATAGTCACAGCATCCTCCACACATCATCTCCACCAACCTAGCCTCCAGATATATACATACCACAAACAAATCCCTTTTCCTCTGCGAGTTTTTCTTACACAAAGTTATACAAACAAACACCTGATCCACACATCCTTTACCACATTTGAACCCATATTTTTCCTCGCCATTCTAATACCTTGTTCATACCACCACCTTCTCAGTCACCATTTTCATGTGCAATTACCCAGGTATGCTCAAGAGAGAATTCTCTTTTGTCCCTTTTGCCGTTATATAGTGGTAACATACATGCATTCTACCAGTTCTGAGGCACCTCACAGTGATCCTTAGACTGAAAATCCAGGCGAACGAATCAAAAAAACTGTTATCCTCCCCCTACCCCTTTCTTGAGAAATTCAACTTGCAATCCCTTCCATTCCAGCCGCTTTGCCACCTCATTACTTCTCACCAAATCGCTCCTCATGACTCTCCCGCCACACATAACTCCACTTTCCTAACACCTTACATCTGCCACCCCACATATCATCTAGCACTTTCAATAGTCCTTCAAAATACGGTCTCTCGTTTACGTCTCTCACTACCAGCTTCATCCGCATTATCTCCTCCCTCTTGCAGTCTACTTTCACTCTCACCCACATCTGTCTTAAACTCACTACCTGGCTTTCTTTTTTTACTGTTCCATACAGTAGATAGAAAGACAGATAGATAGATAGATAGGAAGGTAGATAAACTGTTAGATGAATAGATAGATAAGTAGAGAGAGAGAGAGAGAGAGAGAGAGAGAGAGAGAGAGAGAGAGAGAGAGAGAGAGAGAGAGAGAGAGAGAGAGAGAGAGAGAGAGAGAGAGAGAGAGAGAGAGAGAGAGAATTCTTAAGGAGCAGTTTTTTCTCCAATTTTCAATCTCTTCTTACACAACCGCCCATTGCCTTTACCTAACCTCAACATGAAGGTCCTTTCATATGTAGATAGCCTCACAACCATATCACAAGAGTCTGACACTACAGCAGCAGCAACCAAATGTACATAGCACTACAATACGCAACTGGAACAATGGCCCACCAGAACATAATGCCTACATCTCTGCAAAAGTCATCAATCACTCTTTTAACCCCAGAGAGACGTGAATCCATTTCTAACCCTCCAATTACCTTGAATAGACAGTCAGTTCTACTGAAATAAAATACCATCAATTCTAGGCATCATCACACGAAACACCTGGTGAAATTCTCTCCTCTCACCAGTAACATCAACACAAAAACAACGCGTAAACTAGAAGACCCTTGAACATTGATTGACACCAGATTTGGACAAGATGGAAATAGTCCCTTAACATTCTCTGCAAGCAATTCACTTGCCTGGTCCTCCAATCTCTAAGGCAACTATAACAAAGCTACAAACTACACCAAATAGTGTGCTCAGAACAATCACTGGTTGCCTAGCAACCACAAGTGTTTAACACTCACAATACGAAACAAAGATCCTTCCAATAAAGACCCACTTCAATATGCTCGGTACTTAGTTCTCTGTTACAGCACTAGACTCGTCCCACCCAAACCACTCCGTAACTAACCACCAACATCCGATTGGAAAAAACAAGCATACCCCTGTTTCACACATAAACCTTTGCTCACATATCCCCGCAAACCACAGCAGTTATAAAACTGACAAAACACATATACACTAACAAGCAATGAACAAGTCACCCTCCCAACTCAGTCTTAAACTCCACCATATCAGACATACACCCACCAGACGCCACACTCCTCAGACAAATACGAGTCATACTTGCCCGTATACTCTCTGGACATCACCCATCACTGCATCACTACAGATACCGTTTCAGCTTATCATAAGACCCTTCATGGCAACTATGCAACTACCACAAAGATAACACGGAGCACTTACCACTCAGTTGTTCTGCACTCTCCGCACATAGACGCAAACCCAATATTGCACTTGAGGGCCTATGGTTTCGACCGGTGGACGTGGCCGGCTGGGTGAAAATGAGTGTTTTTGAAGATATAGTAGTAGTCCCAGCGATGCTGTAAGAGATGTGAGCCACGGGCTGCGGAGGAGAATGTATGGAGGAGTGTGATTGAGTTGGGAATAGCATGTCTGAAGACAGAATGTTGTGTGAGGAGGGTTGATCGAATAAGTAACGATAGGGTAAGAAAGAGAGAGAGGAGTAGTGATAAGAATATGGTTGAGAGAGCTAAAGATGGTGCGCTGAGATGGTTTGGACATATGGAGAGAATACTTGAGGAGAGGTTGAGAAATGCTGTATTTGTAAGAAGTGGAGGAGACAGAGAAAAGGGAGACCAAATTGGGGATGGAACGATGGAGTGAATAAGAATGTGGATGCTCGGGACCTGAATAAGCAAGAATGTAAAAAGCATGCAGGGATAGCGTGAAATCGGATCGATGTGGTTGGTACACAGGGTAACGTGCTGTCACTGGACTGAACCAGAACATATAAAGTAGCATGGGGAAACCACGGAAAGTTCTTTGGTTCCTGGTTGTGTATAGAGAGCTGTGGTTTCG
Organism: Panulirus ornatus; assembly: GCF_036320965.1. NCBI lineage: Eukaryota > Metazoa > Arthropoda > Malacostraca > Decapoda > Palinuridae > Panulirus > Panulirus ornatus. Next base: position 13,835,269 of record NC_092287.1, read on the forward strand.
GTGCGTTACACATGACAGCTAGAGAATGGATGTGAACGGATGTGGCCCTTTCTTTGTCTGTTTCTGGTGCTACCTCTCAAACGCGGGAAACGTCGAATAAATATGAAAGAATATGGATTTCAAAATAATTGTCAAGTGCCACTCCTTTGGTCTAGGAAGCTCTGTTTTCTTTCTGCCTCATCCACATGCGATCTGCTGGCATTCATTCCACAAGCACATACAGTCCAGTCTCTCCATCTCCTGCATAACACGACAACACTTAACTCACACGACTCGTTCTTCGTAGCTTTTTACATTTTCCTGCTTTTGCCTTTTGGCAGAATCTTGTCGTAATTATTAGCAAGTAAGTAATCTCTCTCTCTCTCTCTCTCTCTCTCTCTCTCTCTCTCTCTCTCTCTCTCTCTCTCTCTCTCTCTCTCTCTCTCTCTCTCTCTCTCTCTCTCTCTCTCTCTCAATATATCCTCTAGTTGCCATCCCGTCGGTACGTGGCATATCCTCTTCAGCCTCTATTTTTTCCCAACCAACATCTCAACACCATAGTTTCTAAGGGAACAAACATCTCCTTCGGCTCTGACCTGGGTGAAATATTTCTTAAAGTCACCCACGACAGGAGAGAAAAAAAGCGGCCAGGCATCTCCTTCTGTTAGATAAGGATGGTGGATTTTTCCGGAGAGTAAGTTTGTGACTTTTTTTTTCTAGGAGGTTAACTATATGTGTGTGTGTGTGTGTGTGTGTTACGGGAGGAGGAGATGGGTTGGGAGAGGGAGGGTTTTACACTCGAGTTACTTCCGTTATGTCTGTGTTTGTGAGTTTTGGAATCTATGTCTAATGTTGCAGACAGAATGGATCAAGTGAGTATAGGTATCTCCCCGCCCTCCTTACTGTACTAGGACGAATGCAAATGTTTATGTTAATTCATGCCAAAGAATATTCAATATTGGATGTTTACCTGTCTTGAACGTGATCGTAATAGCCCTCGAGCAAGACCCCTTCGTTTAATGTCCTTGAATTAAAAGTGATCTTTCAAGATCATGACAAAGGCTTGTTCGCCATACCCTCACTTTCGAACCATCGTACATAGGTACTTTATGATGCTTCAGTTACCACTTCATGTTTAGCAGTGAGTGTTGAGTGCGTTAAGGTTCTGTGGTAATTTAACATGTCTCTTTACGGTTATCTGTTCTGAAAACCGTTTTGTACATTCTACTTAATAATGCTGAAAACATATAGTCAAGGCCTAAGTTTATAATGACTATATTTTTCTTCATTTTGAGTAACAGAGAGCGGCTGTCTTTTTGTATGAATATAGATCTGTTGGTGATGTTACCGTATCTTACCATATGTTGTCATTACCTGGCCAGTGAAATAGATGTTGATGAAAGTGAATTACTATCTCCCAGAAACGCCGCCTGAGACATCTAATACCGAGGACAAGGCCTTGAGATAAATGGTTTGGGAAAACTTTTATATGAGCGACAGTTTGATCTTTTCTTGTTATGCTTTGTTGGGCCAGGGTTCGAAATTATATTTTGGGATACTGTGATAGATTTTATTACGACTTTCTACTCGAGCAGAACCATGAATCTTGAATTGGGAAATATTGTTGGCATAGTTCGTCCAGAAGTTATACAAGACATCGGGTTAATGTTTGGTAAGAAAAGTCAATCGTACTCTCTGACTTTGTATAACAAGTGTGGCGACTTTATGAGCCTGTGCCGTTGGGTGACCGTTCTTCAGTCTCTCAGGGAAGTTCTCCACTTAGAAGGATGACTACCAACCTCTCCAAGGAAGCCGCTGTTTGTAGACCCCTCATTCTAAAAAGATTTAGTGATCCTACAACAGAAGGAGGCTTTGGTCCCACGAGAATAATTCATTCATATATGTATATATACACACACATATATATATATATATATATATATATATATATATATATATATATATATATATATATATACATATTTATATATATATTTTTTTTATTATTTTCCTTTGTCGCTGTCTCCCGCGTTTCCGAGGTAGCGCAAGGAAACAGACGAGAGAAATGGCCCAACCCACCCCCATACACATTTATATACACACACGTCCACACTCGCAAATATACATACCTATACATCTCAATGTACACATATATATATACACACACAGACACATACATATATACCCATGAACACAATTCACACTGTCTGCCTTTACTCATGCCCATCGCCATCTCGCCACACATGGAATACAATCCCCCTCCCCCCTCAAGTGTGCGGGGTAGCGCTAGGAAAGGACAACAAAGGCCTCATTCGTTCACACTCAGTCTCTAGCTGTCACGCAATAATGCCCGAAACCACAGCTCCCATTCCACATGAAGGCACCACACAGCTTTCCATGGTTTACCCCAGACGCTTCACATGCCCTGATTCAATCCACTGACAGCACGTCAACCCCGGTATACCACATCGCTCCAATTCACTCTATTCCTTGCCCTCCTTTCACCCTCCTGCATGTTCAGCCCCCGATCAAACAAAATCTTTTTCACTCCATCTTTCCACCTCCAATTTGGTCTCCCTCTTCTCCTCGTTCCCTCCACCTCCGACACATATATCCTCTTGGTCAATCTTTCCTCACTCATCCTCTCCATGTGCCCAAACCACTTCAAAACACCCTCTTCTGCTCTCTCAACCACGCTCTTTTTATTTCCACACATCTCTCTTACCCTTACGTTACTCACTCGATCAAACCACCTCACACCACACATTGTCCTCAAACATCTCATTTCCAGCACATCCATCCTCCTGCGCACAACTCTATCCATAGCCCACGCCTCGCAACCATACAACATTGTTGGAACCACTATTCCTTCAAACATACCCATTTTTGCTTTCCGAGATAATGTTCTCGACTTCCACACATTCTTCAAGGCTCCCAGAATTTTCGCCCCCTCCCCCACCCTATGATCCACTTCCGCTTCCATGGTTCCATCCGCTGTCAGATCCACTCCCAGATATCTAAAACACTTCACTTCCTCCAGTTTTTCTCCATTCAAACTCACCTCCCAATTGACTTGACCCTCAACCCTACTGTACCTAATAACCTTGCTCTTATTCACATTCACTCTTAACTTTCTTCTTCCACACACTTTACCAAACTCAGTCACCAGCTTCTGCAGTTTCTCACATGAATCAGCCACCAGCGCTGTATCATCAGCGAACAACAACTGACTCACTTCCCAAGCTCTCTCATCCCCAACAGACTTCATACTTGCCCCTCTTTCCAAAACTCTTGCATTTACCTCCCTAACAACCCCATCCATAAACAAATTAAACAACCATGAAGACATCACACACCCCAGCGGCAAACCTACATTCACTGAGAACCAATCACTTTCCTCTCTTCCTACACGTACACATGCCTTATATATATATATATATATATATATATATATATATATATATATATATATATATATATATATATATATATATATATATATATATATATATATATATATATATATATATATATATATATATATATATATATATATATATATATATATATATATATATATATATATATATATATATATATATATATATATATATATATATATATATATATATATATATATATATATATATATATATATATATATATATATATATATATATATATATATATATATATATATATATATATATGTATGGAACCATGGAGGCGGAAGTGAAACATAGGGTGGGGGAGGGGGCGAAAATCCTGGGAGCCTTCAAGAATGTTTGGAAGTCGAGAACATTATCTCCGAAAGCAAAAATGGGTATGTTTGAAGGAATAGTGGCTCCAGCAATGTTGTATGGTTGCGAGGCGCGGGCAATGGGTAGAGTTGTGCGCAGGAGGGTGGATGTGCTGGAAATGAGATGTTTGAGGACAATATGTGGCGTGAGGTGGCTTGATCGAGTAAGTAATGTAAGAGTAAGAGAGATGTGTGAAAATAAAAAGAGCGTGGTTGAGAGAGCAGAAGAGGGTGTTTTGAAATGGTTTGGGCACATACAGAGAATGAGTGAGGAATGATTGACCACGAGGATATATGTGTCAGAGGTGGAGGGAACGAGGAGAAGTGGGAGACCAAATTGGAGGTGGAAAGATGGAGTGAAAAAGATTTTGAGTGATCGGGGCCTGAACATGCAGGACCTCACCATGAATCATACATACATTAGATAACCTTACCAACCACTAACAATACAATCACCCCCTTTTTAAATAAATTTCACTGCAATACCATCCAAACCCACTGCATTGCCGGCTTTCATCTTCCGCAAAACTTTTACTACCTCTTCTCTGTGTACCAAATCATTTTCCCTAACCCTCTCACTTTGCACACCACCTCGACCAAAACACCCTATATCTGCCACTCTATCATCAAACACATTCAACAAACCTACAAAATACTCCATTCATCTCCTTCTCACATCACCACTACTTGTTATCACCTCCCCATTAGCCCCCTTTACTGAAGTTCCTATTTGTTTCCTTGTCTTACGCACTTAATTACCTCCTTCCAAAACATCTTTTTATTTTCCCTAAAATATAATGATACTCTCTCAACCCAACTCTCATTTGCCCTCTTTTTCACCTCTTGCACCTTTCTCTTGACCTCCTTCCTCTTTCTTTTATAAATCTCCCACTCATTTCCATTATTTCCCTACAAAAATCGTCCAAATGTCTCTCTCTTCTCTTTCACTGATTATATTGCTTCTTCATCCCACCATTCACTACCCTTTTTAATCTGCCCACCTCCCACGCTTCTCATGCCACAAGCATCTTTTGCGCAAGCCATCACTGCTTCCCTAAATACATCCCATTCCTCCCCCACTCCCCTTACCTCCTTTGTTCTCACCTTTTTCCATTCTTTTTTCAGTCTCTCCTGGTACTTCCTCACATAAGTCTCCTTCCCAAGCTCACTTACTCTCACCACTCTCTTCACCCCAACATTCTCTCTTCTCTTCTGAAGACCTCTACAAATCTTCAACTTAGCCTCCACAAGATAATGATCAGACATCCCTCCAGTTGCACCTCTCAGCACATTAACGTCCAAAAGTCTCTCTTTCGCACGCCAATCAATTAGCACGTAATCCAATAACGCTCTCTTGCCATCTCTCCTACTTACATACGTATACTTATGTATATCTCTCTTTTAAACCAGGTATTCCCAATCACCAGTCCTTTTTCAGCACATAAATCTACAAGCTCTTCACCATTTCCATTTACAACAGTGAACACACCGTGTATACCAATCATTCCCTCAACTCCCACATTACTCACCTTTGCATTTAAATCACCCATCGCTATAACCCGATTTCGTGCATGAAAACCACTAACACACTCATTCAGCTGCTCCCAAAACACTTGCCTGTCAGGATCTTTCTTCTCATGCCAAGGTGCATATGCACCAATAATCGCCCATCTCTCTCCATCAACTTTCAGTTTTACGCATATCAATTTCGAGATTACTTTCTTACATGAGAGTACTGCTACTCCTTCCCTTGCTCTTGTTCTCTCACTAACCCCTGACTTTACTCCCAAGACATTCCCAAACCACTCTTCCCCTTTATCCTTGAGCTTCGTTTTACTCAGAGCCAAAACATCCAGGTTCCTTTTCTCAAACATACTACCAATCTCTCCTTTTTTATCATCTTGGTTACATCCACACACATTTAGATACCCCAATCTGAGCCTTCGAGTAGGATGACCATTCCCCGCGTAACTTCTATATAATAATAATAATAATAATATATATATATATATATATATATATATATATATATATATATATATATATATATATATATATATAGATATATATATATATATAGATATATATATATATGTAAATATATATATATATATATATATATATATATATATATATATATATATATATATATATATATATATATATATATATATATATATATATATATATATATATATATATATATATATATATATATATATATACATATATATATATATATACATATATATATATATATATATATATATATATATATATATATATATATATATATATATATATATATATATATATATATATATATATATATATGAGAGTTGGGGTGAGAGAGTATCATCAAATTTTAGGGAAAATAAAAAGATATCCTGGAAGGAGGTAAATAAAGTGCGTAAGACAAGGGAGCAAATGGGAACTTCAGTGAAGGGCGCTAATGGGGAGGTGATAACAAGTAGTGGTGATGTGAGAAGGAGATGGAGTGAGTATTTTGAAGGTTTGTTGAATGTGTTTGATGATAAAGTGGCAGATATATGGTGTTTTGGTCGAGGTGGTGTGCAAAGTGCGAGGGTTAGGGAAAATGATTTGGTAAGCACAGAAGAGGTAGTAAAGGCTTTGGGGAAGATGAAAGCCGGCAAGGCAGCAGGTTTGGATGGTATTGCAGTGGAATTTATTAAAAAAGGCGGTGACTGTATTGTTGACTCGTTGGTAAGGTTATTTAATGTATGTACGACTCATGGTGAGGTGCCTGAGGATTGGCGGAATGCGTGCATAGTGCCATTGTACAAAGGCAAATGGGATAAGAGTGAGTGCTCAGATTACAGAGGTATAAGTTTGTTGAGTATTTCTGGTAGATTATATGGGAGGGTATTGATTGAGAGGGTGAAGGCATGTACAGAGCATCAGATTGGGGAAGAGCAGTGCGGTTTCACAAGTGGTAGAGGATGTGTGGATCAGGTGTTTGCTTTGAAGAATGTATGTGACAAATACTTAGAAAAGCAAATGGATTTGTATGTAGCATTTACGGATCTGGAGAAGGCATCTGATAGAGTTGATAGAGATGCTCCGCGGAAGGTATTAAGAACATATGGTGTGGGAGGCAAGTTGTTAGAAGCAGTGAAAAGTTTTTATCGAGGATGTAAGGCATGTGTACGTGTTGGAAGAGAGGAAAGTGATTGGTTCTCAGTGAATATAGGTTTGCGGCAGGGGTGTGTGATGTCTCCATGGTTGTTTAATTTGTTTATGAATGGGGTTGTTAGGGAGGTGAATGCAAGAGTTTTGGAAAGAGGGGCAAGTATGAAGTCTGTTGTGGATGAGAGAGCTTGGGACGTGAGTCAGTTGTTGTTCGCTGATGATACAGAGCTGGTGGCTGATTCATGTGAGAAACTGCAGAGGCTGGTGACTGAGTTTGGTAAAGTGCGAAAGAAGAAAGTTAAGAGTAAATGTGAATAAGAGCAAGGTTACTAGGTACAGTAGGGTTGAGGGTCAAATCAATTGGGAGGTAAGTTTGAATGGAGAAAAACTGGAGGAAGTAAAGTGTTTTAGATATCTGGGAGTGGATCTGGCAGCGGATGGAACCATGGAAGCGGAAGTGAATCATAGGGTGGGGGAGGGGGCGAAAATCCTGGGAGCCTTGAAGAATGTGTGGAAGTCGAGAACATTATCTCGGAGAGCAAAAATGGGTATGTTTGAAGGAATAGTGGTTCCAACAATGTTGTATGGTTGCGAGGCGTGGGCTATGGATAGAATTGTGCGCAGGAGGGTGGATGTACTGGAAATGAGATGTTTGAGGACAATGTGTGGTGTAAGGTTGTTTGATCGAGTAAGTAATGTAAGGGTAAGAGAGATGTTTGGAAATAAAAAGAGCGTGGTTGAGAGAGCAGAAGAGGGTGTTTTGAAATGGTTTGGGCATATGGAGAGAATGAGTGAGGAAAGATATGGTAGCTAAAATTGTTGTAGTCCTTCGTTCAGCGTTATTTTGACCCAGTATGTGGTCGATAGAGCAACCTCCACAGTGGAACAGATGATATTTCTCGTTTCTCTCTCTCTCTCTCTCTCTCTCTCTCTCTCTCTCTCTCTCTCTCTCTCTCTCTCTCTCTCTCTCTCTCTCTCTCTCTCTCTCTCTCTCTCTCTCTCTCTCTCTCTCTCTCTCTCTCTCTCTCTCTCTTATGACCTATCACCATCTGCCTTACCTGTCTGCTGCTTCTACGGGTATCACCTCCTAGATTTCCTGCGTTTGATATCACCTCTGAACCACCAGCGAATTCTAAGCCATGTTCACGTTCATGAGGCGAAGGTTCGTTACCTCCATGGAACCACCGCCCGATGTGGAGGGTCGTATCGCAGCTTTCCTGCAGTCTATAAACCCGATCTGATGTACTGCTTAGTTCCGACCCATTTACCACCAACTTACATGAGTCAATGTTTCTTTAGGGGCCTCCGGCCGAATTCATGGGAAGCAGCTTTCCAAATGTTTGGAAATAGTCTTACGTAGAGTAGGTGCTGTTACTGAGCATTCAAAACACCATTGTTCAAACAGTTTGGTTTTAGAAACCGTACAGATAGCGGACGTAGAAATTCGAAAGCTATGAAGTTCGCAGATCGGCACCGTGCCCACAAGGACGCTCGCAGCGTTGGACAAAACTAAACACCATTAGGGAATTTACGCAGACGAAACAAGTCTAGTTAAATATGGGCAAGTGTAACCTACGCCAGTCAAATGGAGCCGAAGGTAATCCTGGATTAACTTAAATCTTATAAAGGTATAACCAAAAGGTCGTATAGCACATGTTTTGTTTATAACTACAACCAGACAGTTGTATAGTAAATATCATGTTTATAATAGTACATAACGGGAATGCTAAAGGGTAGTATAATCTAGGTCTTGTTTATAAGGATGCAAGCAAGGGGTCGTGTAGTTAAAGATTTGTTTGTACTGGTTACTTATATCCAGCCTTTGTTCGTAGGAGTAAACCTAAGGGGTTGTATAAGCCAGGCATTGTTTATGTCGGTGTAACCAAAGGGTTGTAGTATCTAGGCATTGTTTATGAAAATTCAAGCAAAGAGTCTATAATACAGGTATCATTTATGACTGTGTAATCAAAGGATGGTAATTTCTGACATAGTGTATAGTAGCAGCATGAAAGGATCGTATTATCCAGGCATTGTTTATAACGATACACCCAAAGGGTCGTATGATCCAGGCTTTGTTTGTGACGGTCCAACCGAAGATTTGTGAAATACATTTTTTGGTTATAACGATACAGGAAAAGAAATTGTGTAATCCAGGCATTGTTCATAACAGACCAAACAAAGGGTCGTTTCATCCAAGCATTGTTTATATCTTTACAAACAAAGAGTCGTATAATGAAGGCAAGTGTTTACAACTTTACAATCAAAGAGTAGTGTAATCTAGGCCATTGTTTACACCTTTGCAACCAAAGGGTCGTGTAATCCAGGCCATTGTTTAGAACAGTACAACCAAAGGGTCGTGCAATCCAGACTGTTTGTGATGGTCCAAGACTGGTGTAATCGTCGTATATTTTCCCCCCAGGATGAACAACTTCAGGTGAATAGCATTGATCGCACGTACTTCCTCAGGCTCTCTTACACCCCTCGTGTTGATATAAACACTTATCATCATGACTCCCACTAGCATCCCTCTTCTTCATACTCAACAGATCCATGTGGCTGGATATGGCAAGCACCCTATCACCATAAACGCTAGTGAAGATAAAGATCTTCATCGTCTTTTTGGAATGAGTTATTTCATACCAGGGTAATAGTGAGTGTCTTCGATACCTCGTGCCCTTAATGTTAAAATTCTTCGGCATCATTCTTGCACGTGACGTTGCCCCGCCCGGCCATCACCTCACTAAAGAAGACATCGTACGACATGCTTCCCTCCTACAGGAAATCAAAAGTTATTGTGTCTGACATGCAGGACGGTATGTCTGTGATGTAGATAGAAAGCATTGCTTGCAGAGAGAGAGAGAGAGAGAGAGAGAGAGAGAGAGAGAGAGAGAGAGAGAGAGAGAGAGAGAGAGAGAGAGAGAGATTGCGAACTTTTGCCAGCAGGAAAGGCAAGCGCGTAGTATTTACCACAGGCAAATGTGGAGTTACGATGTATGTTGTCAAGTGTTACTGCATGAGATTGAGATAGTTTATCTTAGTGAACTGAGCGCCACCAGAAAGGTGAGGCAGAAGGGAAAGACTGCAAACTGGGCCAAAGGAGTGACACTTGAAAGCCACTGAATTCCAGGCTCATTGTACAACCATCACCAAGTCCCTCATGAAACCCATGCGGGTAGCACCGGGTGTGTGTTACGTGTGTGAGAGAGAGAGAGAGAGAGAGAGAGAGAGAGAGAGAGAGAGAGAGAGAGAGAGAGAGAGAGAGAGAGAGAGAGAGAGAGAGAGAGAGAGAGAGAGAGAGAGAGAGAGAGAGATTTTCACATCTTCAGCTCGTCATACCAGTGTTTAGGGATCCTCTGCCTCACCAGCCAGCCAGCTGGCAGGTGGGGGAAGCAGCCCAGCACTGGAGCCACCACCAACATGTTGTCCCACCGCTGAGCCTGGAATGTTGACTCTTGCGAAGCCCTGCCAATCTGTTTACTGGAATGTGAAGAGACGCCTTTCCCTTGAGATTCCGTGTTTTTGGTGTTATTTGAGTGTGTGTGTGTGTGTGTGTGTGTGTGTGTGTGTGTGTGTTATGTGGTCATCTAGTTATATGTTTTCGTTTCATGTTTTTCTTTGTATTTTTATACAGCATGTATTTAAGTGTGTCTATCGGTGCATTACGATCTATTTGTACACATGCTTATGATACCTGATTCTGATTTCGAGATTTTTGCATCGAGAGCGGCTAACTTATTGTGCACTCCTTACCTCCTCTCCTGTGGGAGGTGACGCAGCAGAGGATGCAGAGCGGTGTCTGCGGACTAATCCTCAATAATTGAATTATCTTATTGGTTACATAGCGAGGAAAAAAAATATTAACAAGGTTTATGATAATCCCGGCGTAGTATGTGTCCAGACTGAAATTGGCATAACCCAATCCTGTCCAGCTCAGCGCCCAAACGGCTGTGGAAATATCTCGGTAATTGCACCACACAGAAGCTGACATTTAGCCCCGCGTTTATGAGTCAGCAGTGGTGAGCTTATTTCTTGTCATTTGGCTGGGCGGGTATAAGGTCCCTTGCAAAATTTTGCACAATATGCGTTTGCAGCCTTTGCAATATCTTTGAGCTAAACACATATTCAGAGCTAAAAACATATTGAAACGAAATTAATAACCTGAATCCACCTAGTCTCCCAAACCCAACCCTCCACACACTAGCCCGCCGCAAGCCAAAGCTTAACACAACCCTACACACATTATCCTTCCAAAAACCTCCTCCTCTCCCTCCTCCCGCACACACACACACACACACACACACACACACACACACACACACATACCAGCTCTCCACAGACTTAAACTTAACACGTCAACCCTCGACACAGCATTCCAGTACACAAACTGTTTGATCACCGTCCTCCTTACGTACGGCCCTTCCACACATGTGATTCAGTAATACGACCATCCACACATACACCATCCCTCCACACACCATTCTTCCACACATCAACGTTCCACATACCAACCCTCTACACATCAGCCCTCTTTACACCAACCCTCAAATACACTATCCCTCCACATTCCATCTCTGCCATCCTCTAACCAAACATCCACACGTTCTTCCCTTCACACACCAACTCTTCAAACGCCATCTATCCTTACACCAACCCTCCACATATCAACCTTCCTCACACCAGCCCTCCACAAACCGAACCTCCACACACCAACCATCCACTTACTAACCCTCGACACACTAACTCTCAACACGCCATTCCTTTCCGCCCCTAGAGACCCACCATGCGTCAACATGAAATATATTTGAATGTGGCAGCTCCTCATCAGCATGGGGCTGAGTTGCGTTCTAGAAAGCTCACATCCCGCTGGGTTGATGTTCGAGGCTAGAATCTTGCTAAAGGTTATCCAAGATGGCTGAACTGACGTGTCATAAAGGAAGACAGAAGACCAGGAGGATGATATGCGTTCAGTGATATCACCTTTATCATGTTGTAGTTGCTCTTAACCAGTCAACCACAACCGGCCTTCGGAAAATTAATCTTGCGACGGTCTGTGTGCTGGGAATGATCATTATAACCGTAGACGCAGAAAAACTAGAATAAAGTTGCCTGTAGGTCAGACCGTACAACATCCTGTTTATCATTATTTTTTATTGCTCTAAGGCTATTTTCTGTGAAAAAGTCTTAGCTCATGCAGCCCTAGGCTGTGCTACTTACAGCAGCAGGGAAATGTAGACTTCTTTGTCGGGAGTTCATCGACAAGATTGTGCTGCTAGTGAGACACCCTCGCCAAAGGCAACTTTTCACTCGAGCTGGCGGAGTCCGGCAACATCAGCGTCCTGGTGGGAAATGAATGTTACTAAGGATCGTCTTATTTTTCCCCTTCGTGAGCCTCCTAACTGGTGTCCAGCTGCCTCATTCTGTCCCTAGTATACTGCTGGGTCACTGTCTTTTGTTGGAGAGGAAAGGTGGGACGGGTGTTAGGTCTGATAGTGTGGGCTAATACTAAGTAAATCGCAGGTAAAGCAAACTTAATGAAGTGCGGTTGATACAAAAACAGATGGTTTGTTAACTTGAGAGCCGATGGTGCTAACTCTAAAGCCGGACGACGCTAACTTATTTGAGAATGATGATAACTTAAGGATAGATTGCCTAAGGACGAAGAAAATATGTTAACTGTGTAGTGTAGTTACGAGTGTGCATGCTTCTTATAAAGTCTAGTCAGGGTTTACTTACCACTGGGTGAAATCAGTGAGGAACGTTCATCGCTGGGTGTAGCGAGGAATGAAGATGGACATTGTCAGAGAGGGAATCTGGCTGACCCATGATTTAGTCGTATTGGTTGTCAGTTTATCTTTTAAGCACAAGGGTGCGAACATTCGGTATGGTGTCCTGGCCTTTGACCAGACCAGCAACGATCAGGTCAAAGGCCAAGCCACCATATTCAAGGTGTCATACCGTCTTGCTCAAGGGTCATAGCGTTGAAGGTGTTAAGTAATTCTGTTGAGTCGCATATCACCACTAAAAGGGTGGATGTATTATGTGAATATTTCTCATACGGAAATTGTGATGAACTAGGAGCACTTCTTGACCTCTTATTTACATGCAATTTACTGTGAACTTTTCCCAGAGAACTAAGATTTTCTAGATTTGGAGTTGTAATACTGGAAACAAATTCGTCAGTGTTTTTTTGGCTGTGGCAATGATCTATTGTTAAGCACCCATTAGAGTTGTTGTCATGAAAGTTGTAAACAATTCCGAAAGGTATCTATCTATCTGGTAGCATTTTTACTCATTTACACTGAGGGATGGGGTACATACAGGCTATCACTTAACTCAAACACATCCTTGACACATATCTAGTGTTGAAGTGGGATATGAATTTTCATACGTATATAATTGCTTCATGCCTTTTTAAACTTTGCACATTAAGTTGATTTGTTAAGTGAGACCAACGCTCTATTCACACCATCTCTGTAAACAAAATGCTTCCATTGCAGCCGATCCCTAACCATTCCTTTATCACAAAAAAATATTTCAGGTCTATCCATATCAGTTCCCTCATAACATCAGTCGATCTCTCGGCTTTCTATTTCTCCTAGCTGTGCACTTGTCGACGACTTTTGTAACACCTTGATCGAAGGAGTATCGATTTATACTGAGCCACTGATAATGATAAACCAGAGACGACACTCCAAACTACGTAGTATTACTGATATATTGCATTTCAGTTCTTAATATCCCGTGGTTTCTTCTCTACCCATCTGTGACTGTATAACACCTCGCTGCGTGATACTTATATCTCTCTAGAGCGAACTTGGTCAGCGAAAGTAAACCAGGAACAATGCCCATCTCTATGTGATATATATGTTTTTAATATAAAGGCTTTTATCAGTGTTGTAATAATGATTTATAAACTGACTAAACTGATTAAAGTAGATCCTAATATTTCTCTAATATGACAAGCATGTATTTCTGGTAGCTATAGAGAAATGACACACACACACAGACACCCGAGGTGCCATATCTGGTCGAGGGCGTATCACTGGAATGTGGGAGTCTGGTTGAGAAAGCAAGAGACTGACATCGCCTGTTCTACTATTTATGGGTGGGTCAACAAATGGCAGGTGGAGAGGTCACTGGACACTCGACCACGCAGTGGACGACCAACATTCCCAGCGCTCGTCAGGACGACGCTGCCGTTACTAACCTGGCAGCTATTGAGAAACCAGTGAGGTCAGCATGCATCTGCCCTTTCCTCCCCTTCAGGAGAAGATATTCAATATATCCTCAGCCGGAAAGAACAAACTGAACGGCTCAAATAAGGATACTCGTTCAGGCTTACCTTCATGATATCTAGGAGTTGACCTCGAGAGCTGGAGGTAGGTAATATTCAGCGATGAAGAGAACTTTACATCTCTAGGGGCGTGGTCAAGACAATGCTGGAGGACAAGAAACGTTAGATACCTCCTTTCCCAGTAGGCGCACGGATCGGGTGAACTGGTGAAAAGTGATGGTCGACTGGACAGTGAAGAATACATTAGGATTATGAAAGAAGATTTCTTGTTGCCCTGTGTACGAGCCATGGCTATCCCCGCTTCAGCCACAATCAAGTTCGCGCAAGGCCGGCGCATAGTTCACAAGAGTACGATGGTGAGTGAGAGAGTTGGTTTCAGGCATTCACTGAAATGTGAGATGATTGACTGGACCAGGAGAAGTTGGAGCCTGAATCCAATCGAAAACTTCTGGGCCATAACGTGTCTGGAGTGGGAGGTAGAGATGAGAAGTCGCCAAGAGCATTGAAGATACGACGCAGACAGTGTGGCGAGACAGCCGGTGCTGGTTGGGTAGGTGAACGTATCATGTTCAACCCTTGCAGGATCGTGTGAACGAGGTGATTGATGTTCACGTAGATTGGAACGATTACTTAAAAAACAGAATATGAATAAAAGACTCGATCTCGACTCGTGTATAAAATTCAATAATTTCTATCATCGAAAATCTATATAGTTGACTTCGATGAATATATTTTACAATTGTACCTCATAGGACATCACTAGAGCTGCTCACAGAAATAGTTTTCTATACCTGCATATAATAAACTTATTGTGGAAAATGAGCTAAAAGTTTGGGTACTAAAAGCAGCCGAACTATTAGCCAAAGAGATATTTACATAGATTTCTCTTAAAACACATGCGAAAGTTTATGTCACTGTTTGGGTTATTATTGATAGATGAATATGTCTTATGCAGTGCTTCCTGTCGTCAGATCTTTAGAATCGACAATAAGACAGTGACATCGAGTGATGTTTAATGACATATGATTATTGATTATGATGCTTAATAGTTTTATGCGGAGAAAAATGATTGATATTGGTATTAAGGGCTCTCGGTAGAATGGTATGATAAAACAACAATCGTTGTAGCGAGTTTAGAATGAAATGAGCTAAGAATGAATGCGAGTCTTTAGTGCGAGCCTCACTTCTGGCTGTAGCTTCTCTCTGTTCCTCCTCCCTTCCTCATGTTCACCCGCACATAATCTCTCCTTACTATACCCTCACACAATCCCTCCTTCCTACTCCCACCTCATGACAGCCCTCACACAATCCCTCCTTATTCCTCCCAACCTCATGTCCACCCTCACACAATTCCTCCTTCCTCCTCCCAATTCATGTCAACCCTCATACAATCCTCCTTCCTCCTCCCCGCCTCATGTCGGCCCTCATACAATCCTTTCTTGCTCCTCCCTTCCTGCTTTACTAGTTCATCCCACTCTCAAAAGTTTTTCTCCTCCATAACCTCATTCTCTCCCTTTCGCGAGCTGTTTTCTCTCCCTCCTTTCCTTCAATCCTGTCCGCCTTGTTCATTTTCATTCATCTCCCCTCCAATCTTCCTCATCCATTTACATCCATCCTTTTCTCATTCTCCAACTTGTTTCGCATCCCTCACGCCCTCCCTCCTTCTTTGACAATTATTCCTCCTTCCTATCTCCCTCCTTCATCAGTCTCCATAACTATCTCGTTTAACTACCTTTACACCATACTCTTCCCCCTCTTCCCCCTTCTTACAGGGTAGAGGAAGGGGCGAAGGTTCTGGAAGCGATGAAGAATGGGTGGAATGAGAGAACGTTATCTCGGAGAGCAAAAATGGGTATGCTTGAAGAAGTAATGGTTTCAACAATGTTATATGGTTGTGATGCATGGCTATGGATAGGGTTGGATGGAGGAGGCTGGATGTGTTGTAAAATAAATGTTTGAGGACAATATGTGGTGTGAGATGGTTTCATTGAGTAGGTGATGAAAGGGTAAGAGAGGTGTGTGGTAATTAAAAGAGTGTGGTTGAGAGAGCAGAAGAGGGTGTGTTGAAATGGTTTGGACATATGGAAACACTGAGGGAGGAAAGATTGTAGGAAGTAGAGGGAAAAAGAAGCGAGAGACCAAATTGGAGGTGGAAGGATGGAGTGAGAAAGAATTTGAGCGATTGGGGCTTGAACATACAGGAAGGTGAGAGACGTGCAAGGACTCGAGTGAATTGTAACAATGCGATATACCAGGGTCGACGTACTGTCAATGGACTGAAACAGGGCATGTGAAGCGTCTAGGGTAAACCAAACCTAGAAAATTTGTTTGTGGGCCTGGACGTGGATAGGGAGGTGTGGTTTCGGCAAGCGAGAAAAAGCCTGTGAACGAATGTTGCCTAATTTTGTCTGTTCTCCTCGCGCTACTTCGATGGAGAGGGGGACAGAGATGCTGTGTCCTATGAGGTGCAGTGTGCATATGAATGTGTACGTATAAGGGCGTTAATGTATATATAGGTGTATATTGAATGGATAGGCCTAACTTCGTCTGCCTCCTGGCGCTACCTAACTGAAGCGGTAAACAGCGATTATGTATGGTATCTATATGAATACATATATATATATATATATATATATATATATATATATATATATATATATATATATATATATATATATATATATATATATATATATATATATATATATATATATATATATATATATATATATATGGAGATGGAACGAGTATTTTGAAGGTTTGTTCAATGTGTTTGATGATAGAGTGGCAGATATAGGGTGTTTTGGTCGAGGTGGTCTGCAAAGTGAGAGGGTTAGGGAAAATGGTTTGGTAATATATATATTTGCCTCCTGGCGCTACCTAACTGAAGCGGTAAACAGCGATTATGTATGGTATCTATGGTATCTATATATATATATATATATATATATATATATATATATATATATATATATATATATATATATATATATATATATATATATATATATATATATATATATATATATATATACATACATATATATATATATATATATATATATATATATATATATATATATATATATATATATATATATATATATATATATATATATATATATATATATAAATATATATATATATATATATATACATATATATATATATATATATATATATATATATATATATATATATATATATATATATATATATATATATATATATATATATATATATATATATATATATATATATATATATATATATATATATATATATATATATATATATATATATATATATATATGTATATGTATATATATATATATATATATATATATATATATATATATATATATATATATATATATATATATATATATATATATATATATATATATATATATATATATATATATATATATATATATATATACACATAAATATATATATATATATACACATAAATATATAATATATATATATACATATATATATATATATATATATATATATATATATATATATATATATATATATATATATATATATATATATATATATATATATATATATGTATATATATATATATATATATATATATATATATATATATATATATATATATATATATATATATATATATATATATATATATACATATATATATATATATATATATATATATATATATATATATATATATATATATATATATATATATATATATATGTATTTATATAGATACCATACATAATCGCTGTTTACCGCTTCAGTTAGGTAGCGCCAGGAGGCAAATATATATATTACCAAACCATTTTCCCTAACCCCTCTCACTTTGCAAACCACCTCTACCAAAACACCCTATATCTGCCACTCTATCATCAAATACATTGAACAAACCTTCAAAATACTCGTTCCATCTCCTTCTCACATCACCACTACTTGTTATCACCTCCCCATTAGTCCCCTTCACTGAAGTTCCCATTTGCTCCCTTGTCTTACGCACTCCACTTACCTCCTTCCAAAACATCTTTTTAATCTCCCTAAAATTTAATGATACTCTCTCACCCCAACTCTCATTTTCCCTCTTTTTCACCTCTTGCACCTTTCTCTTGACCTCCTGTCTCTTTCTTTTATACATCTCCCACTCATTTCCATTTTTTCCCGGCAAAAAATCGTCCAAAAGCCTCTCTCTTCTCTTTCACTAAAATTCTTACTTCTTCATTTCACCACTCACTACCCTTTCTAATCAACCCACCTCCCACGCTTCTCATGCCACGAGCATCTTTTGTGCAAGCCATCACTGCTTCCCTGAATACATCCCATTCCTCCCCACTCCCCTAACCTCCATTGTTCTCACCTTTTTCCATTCTATACTCAGTCTCTCCTGGTACTTCCTCACACAAGTCTCCTTCTCAAGCTCACTTACTCTCACCACTCTCTTCACCACAACATTCTCTCTTCTTTTCTGAAAACCCCGACAAATCTTCACCTTCCCCTCCACAAGATAATGATCAGACATCCCTCCAGTTGCACCTCTCAGCATATTAACATCCAAAAGTCTCTCTTTCGCGCCCTTAACACTTAATCCAGTAACGCTTTCTGGCCACCTCTGCTGCTTACATACATATACTTATGTATATCTCGCTTTTTAAACCAGGTATTCCCAATCACCAGTCCTTTTTCACCATATAAATCTATAAGCTCTTCACCATTTCCATTTGCAACACTGAACACCCTATGTATACCAATTATTCCCTCAACTGCCACATTACTCAGCTTTCCGTTCAAATCATCCATCACTATAATTCGGTCTTGTGCATCAAAACCACTAAGACACTCATTCATATATATATATATATATATATATATATATATATATATATATATCATACAAACCTCCAACAGCCAGGATCGAACCCGTGACCCTTGTGCCAGAGGCAGGCATGCTAACCGCTAGGCTATGGGACTGTATAATAGGAAACAACTATTCGAAATACAAAGTACTCCAATATCCTTCGTCTCACAATGGTGAGCAACGGGGTCTATACCGGTTGTTTCCGAACAGACGCACATAGCCAGCTGATAGCGTTTTACCGAACCTAACTGTACAACGCGGAGGTATATGAATACGAATAAAGTGCATATGAACGCGCACCTTCATAGAACATACAAACCTCCAACAGCCAGGATCGAACCCGTGACCCCTGTGCCAGAGGCAGGCATGCTAACGGCTAGGCTATGGGACTGTATAATAGGAAACAGTTATTCGAAATACTAAGTACCCGAATACCCTTCGTCTCACAATGGTGAGCAACGGGGTCTATACCGGTTGTTTCCGAACAGACGCACATAGCTAGCTGATAGCGTTCTACCGAACCTAACTGAAACTAACTATATATATATATATATATATATCCCTGGGGATAGGGGAGAAAGAATACTTCCCACGTATTCCCTGCGTGTCGTAGAAGGCGACTAAAAGGGGAGGGAGCGGGGGGCTGGAAATCCTCCCCTCTCGTTTTTTTTTTAATTTTCCAAAAGAAGGAACAGAGAACGAGGCCAGGTGAGGATATTCCATCAGAGGCCCAGTCCTCTGTTCTTAACGCTACCTTGCTAAAGCGGGAAATTGCGTATAGTTTGAAAAAAAAAGAAAAAATATATATATATATATATAAATATATATATTATTTTCTATTCTTTTTATTATACTTTGTCGCTGTCTCCCGCGTTTGCGAGGTAGCGCAAGGAAACAGACGAAAGAAATGGCCCACCCCCCCCATACACATGTATATACATACGTCCACACACGCAAATATACATACCTACACAGCTTTCCATGGTTTACCCTAGACGCTTCACATGCCTTGATTCAATCCACTGACAGCACGTCAACCCCGGTATACCACATCGTTCCAATTCACTCTATTCCTTGCCCTCCTTTCACCCTCCTGCATGTTCAGGCCCCGATCACACAAAATCTTTTTCACTCCATCTTTCCACCTCCAATTTGGTCTCCCTCTTCTCCTCGTTCCCTCCACCTCCGACACATATATCCTCTTGGTCAATCTTTCCTCACTCATTCTCTCCATGTGCCCAAACCACTTCAAAACACCCTCTTCTGCTCTCTCAACCACGCTCTTTTTATTTCCACACATCTCTCTTACCCTCACGTTACTCACTCGATCAAACCACCTCACACCACACATTGTCCTCAAACATCTCATTTCCAGCACATCCATCCTCCTGCGCACAACTCTATCCATAGCCCACGCCTCGAAAACATACAACATTGTTGGAACCACTATTCCTTCAAACACAACCATTTTTGCTTTCCGAGATAATGTTCTCGACTTCCACACATTCTTCAAGGCCCCCAGAATTTTCGCCATATCCCCCACCCTATGATCCACTTCCGCTTCCATGGTTCCATCCGCTGCCAGATCCACTCCCAGATATCTAAAACACTTTTTCTCCATTTTTTGGAGTTTTTCTCCATTCAAACTCACCTCCCAATTGACTTGACCCTCAACCCTACTGTACCTAATAACCTTGCTTTTATTCACATTTACTCTTAACTTTCTTCTTCCACACACTTTACCAAACTCAGTCACCAGCTTCAGCATATATATATATATATATATATATATATATATATATATATATATATATATATATATATATATATATATATATATATATATATATATATATATATATATATATATATATATATATATATATATATATATATATATATATATATATATATATATATATATATATATATATATATATATATATATATATATATATATATATATTGTTGACTGGTTGGTAAGGTTATTTAATGTATGTATGACTCATGGTGAGGTGCCTGAGGATTGGCGGAATGCGTGCATAGTGCCATTGTACAAAGGCAAAGGGGATAAGAGTGAGTGCTCAAATTACAGAGGTATAAGTTTGTTGAGTATTCCTGGTAAATTATATGGGAGGGTATTGATTGAGAGGGTGAAGGCATGTACAGAGCATCAGATTGGGGAAGAGCAGTGTGGTTTCAGAAGTGGTAGAGGATGTGTGGATCAGGTGTTTGCTTTGAAGAATGTATGTGAGAAATACTTAGAAAAGCAAATGGATTTGTATGTAGCATTTATGGATCTGGAGAAGGCATATGATAGAGTTGATAGAGATGCTCTGTGGAAGGTATTAAGAATATATGGTGTGGGAGGCAAGTTGTTAGAAGCAGTGAAAAGTTTTTATCGAGGATGTAAGGCATGTGTACGTGTAGGAAGAGAGGAAAGTGATTGGTTCTCAGTGAATGTAGGTTTGCGGCAGGGGTGTGTGATGTCTCCATGGTTGTTTAATTTGTTTATGGATGGGGTTGTTAGGGAGGTAAATGCAAGAGTCTTGGAAAGAGGGGCAAGTATGAAGTCTGTTGGGGATGAGAGAGCTTGGGAAGTGAGTCAGTTGTTGTTCGCTGATGATACAGCGCTGGTGGCGGATTCATGTGAGAAACTGCAGAAGCTGGTGACGGAGTTTGGTAAAGTGTGTGGAAGAAGAAAGTTAAGAGTAAATGTGAATAAGAGCAAGGTTATTAGGTACAGTAGGGTTGAGGGTCAAGTCAATTGGGAGGTGAGTTTGAATGGAGAAAAACTGGAGGAAGTGAAGTGTTTTAGATATCTGGGAGTGGATCTGTCAGCGGATGGAACCATGGAAGCGGAAGTGGATCATAGGGTGGGGGAGGGGGAGAAAATTTTGGGAGCCTTGAAAAATGTGTGGAAGTCGAGAACATTATCTCGGAAAGCAAAAATGGGTATGTTTGAAGGAATAGTGATTCCAACAATGTTGTATGGTTGCGAGGCGTGGGCTATGGATAGAGTTGTGCGCAGGAGGATGGATGTGCTGGAAATGAGATGTTTGAGGACAATGTGTGGTGTGAGGTGGTTTGATCGAGTAAGTAACGTAAGGGTAAGAGAGATGTGTGGAAATAAAAAGAGCGTGGTTGAGAGAGCAGAAGAGGGTGTTTTGAAATGGTTTGGGCACATGGAGAGAATGAGTGAGGAAAGATTGACCAAGAGGATATATGTGTCGGAGGTGGAGGGAACGAGGAGAAGAGGGAGACCAAATTGGAGGTGGAAAGATGGAGTGAAAAGGATTTTGTGTGATCGGGGCCTGAACATGCAGGAGGGTGAAAGGAGGGCAAGGAATAGAGTGAATTGGAGCGATGTGGTATACAGGGGTTGACGTGTTGTCGGTGGATTGAATCAAGGCATGTGAAGCGTCCGGGGTAAACCATGGAAAGCTGTGTAGGTATGTATATTTGCGTGTGTGGACGTGTGTATGTACATGTGTATGGGGGGGTTGGGCCATTTCTTTCGTCTGTTTCCTTGCGCTACCTCGCAGCCGCGGGAGACAGCGACGAGGTATAAAAAAAAAAAAAAAAAAAATATATATATATATATATATATATATATATATATATATATATATATAACATATATATATTATAAAATATATTAAATAAATATATTTATAAATATATATATAAAATTAAAATATATATATATATTATTATAAAAATTTATAAAATTTTAAAATTAATATATTATTATATATATTATATATATTTATAAATATATATTTATAAAATATATATGGAGAAGGAGATGGAGTGATATTTTAAAGGGTTTGTTGAATGTTTTTTGATGATAAGTGCAGATATAGTGTTTTTTGGTCGAGGTGGGTGCAAAGTAAAGGGGGTTTAGGAAAATATTTGGTAAACAAAAAAGGGTAGGAAACTTTGCGGAAATGAAAGCCCAAGGTAGCAGGTTTGGATGTTTTGCTTGGAATTTTTTTTAAAAAGGGGGTGACTGTATTATTGACGGGTTTGGGTAAGTTATTTAATGTTGTATACTATGGTGAGGTCCTGAGGATTGGCGGAATGCTGCATAGTGCCTTTGTAAAAAGGGCAAAGGGGAAAGAATGTGCTCAATTACAGGGTATAAGTTTGTTGAGTACCTGGTAAATTATATGGGGGGTTTGTTGGAGGGTGAGGCATGTACAGAGTATCAGATTGGGAAAAACAGTGTGGTTTCAAGTGGTAAGGATGTGTAACAGTTTTGCTTTGAAAAATTTATGTGGAAATACTTAGAAAACAAAAGGATTTTTATGTAATTTTTGGGTCGGAGAAGGCATATGATAGAGTTTTATAGGATGCTCTGTGAAGGTATTAAAAAAGGTGTGGGGGAAATTGTTAGAAGCATGAAAAGTTTTTTTTCAAAAGGGTGTAAGGCATGTGTACGTGTGGAAGAGAGGAAAGTGATTGTTTTCATGAATGTAGGTTTTCGGCAGGGGGGTGTGATGTCTCCATGGTTTTGTTTAATTTGTTATGGATGGGGTGGGTTGGGAGGGGGAAAAGCAAGATTTTGGAAAGAGGGGGAGTATGAAGTCTGTTGGGGGGTGAGAGAGCTTGGGGAAATAGTCAGTTGTTTTTTCGCGAGATACAGCGCGGTGGCTGATTCATTAGAAACTGCAGAACTGGTGCTGGTTTGGAAAGTGTGTGAAGAAGAAAGTTAAGAGTAAATGTGAAAAAAAACAAGGTTATTAGGTCAGTAGGGGTTAGGGTCAAGTCAAATTTGGAGGTGAGTTTGAATGGAAAAACTGGAGGAAGTAAAATGTTTTTTGATACTGGGGGTGGGCGAGCGGAGGAACCTGGAAGGGAAGTGAAAAAGGGGGGGGAGGGGGCGAAAACCCGGGGGCCTTTAAGAATGTTGGGGGTCAAAAATTACCGGAAAGCAAAAATGGTATGTTTAAGAAAGTGGTTTCCCCAAGTTGTTGGTTGCGAGGGGGGGTTTTGGTAGAGTGGGGGCGCAGGGGATGGATGTCGGAAATGAGATGTTTGAGGACAAAAATGTGGTGGAGGTGGTTTTGTCAGAAAATAACAAAAGGGGGAAGAGAGTGTGTGGAAAAAAAAAGAGCGTGGTTGAGAGAGCAGAAGAGGGTGTTTTGAAATGGTTTGGGCACATGGAGAGAATGAGTGAGGAAAGATTGACCAAGAGGATATATGTGTCGTAGGTGGAGGGAACGAGGAGAAGAGGGAGACCAAATTGGAGGTGGAAAGATGGAGTGAAAAAGATTTTGTATGATCGAGGCCTGAACATGCAGGAGGGTGAAAGGAGGGCAAGTAATAGAGTGAATTGGAGCGATGTGGTATACCGGGGTTGACGTGCTGTCAGTGGATTGAATCAGGGCATGTGAAGCGTCTGGGGTAAACCATGGAAAGCTGTGTAGGTATGTATATTTGCGTGTGTGGACGTATGTATATACATGTGTATGGGGTTGGGTTGGGCCATTTCTTTCGTCTGTTTCCTTGGGCTACCTCGCAAACGTGGGAGACAGCGACAAAGCAAAAAAAAAAAAAAAAAAAAAAAAATATATATATATATATATATATATATATATATAATATATATATATATATATATATATATATATATATATATATATATATATATATATATATATATATATATATATATATATATATATATATATATATATATATATATATATATATATATGTATGTGAGAAATACTTAGAAAGGCAAATGGATTTGTATGTAGCATTTATGGATCTGGAGAAGGCATATGATAGAGTTGATAGAGATGCTCTGTGGAAGGTATTAAGAATATATGGTGTGGGAGGCAAGTTGTTAGAAGCAGTGAAAAGTTTTTATCGAGGATGTAAGGCATGTGTACGTGTAGGAAGAGAGGAAAGTGATTGGTTCTCAGTGAATGTAGGTTTGCGGCAGGGGTGTGTGATGTCTCCATGGTTGTTTAATTTGTTTATGGATGGGGTTGTAAAGGAGGTAAATGCAAGAGTCCTGGAAAGAGGGGCAAGTATGAAGTCTGTTGGGGATGAGAGAGCTTGGAAGTGAGTCAATTGTTGTTCGCTGATGATACAGCGCTGGTGGCTGATTCATGTGAGAAACTGCAGAAGCTGGTGACTGAGTTTGGTAAAGTGTGTGGAAGAAGAAAGTTGAGAGTAAATGTGAATAAGAGCAAGGTTATTAGGTACAGTAGGGGTGAGGGTCAAGTCAATTGGGAGGTGAGTTTGAATGGAGAAAAACTGGAGGAAGTGAAGTGTTTTAGATATCTGGGAGTGGATCTGTCAGCGGATGGAACCATGGAAGCGGAAGTGGATCATAGGGTGGGGGAGGGGGGCGAAAATTTTGGGAGCCTTGAAAAATGTGTGGAAGTCGAGAACATTATCTCGGAAAGCAAAAATGGGTATGTTTGAGGGAATAGTGGTTCCAACAATGCTGTATGGTTGCGAGGCGTGGGCTATGGATAGAGATGTGCGCAGGAGGATGGATGTGCTGGAAATGAGATGTTTGAGGACAATGTGTGGTGTGAGGTGGTTTGATCGAGTAAGTAACGTAAGGGTAAGAGAGATGTGTGGAAATAAAAAGAGCGTGGTCGAGAGAGCAGAAGAGGGTGTTTTGAAATGGTTTGGGCACATGGAGAGAATGAGTGAGGAGAGATTGACCAAGAGGATATATGTGTCGGAGGTGGAGGGAACGAGGAGAAGAGGGAGACCAAATTGGAGGTGGAAAGATGGAGTGAAAAAGATTTTGTGTGATCGGGGCCTGAACATGCAGGAGGGTGAAAGGAGGGCAAGAAATAGAGTGAATTGGAGTCATGTGGTATACAGGGGTTGACGTGCTGTCAGTGGATTGAAGCAAGGCATGTGAAGCGTCTGGGGTAAACCATGGAAAGCTGTGTAGGTATGTATATTTGCGTGTGTGGACGTGTGTATGTACATGTGTATGGGGGGGGGGGGGGTTGGGCCATTTCTTTCTTTCGTCTGTTTCCTTGCGCTACCTCGCAAACGCGGGAGACAGCGACAAAGTATAAAAAAAAAAAAAAAAAAAAATATATATATATATATATATATATATATATATATATATATATATTTATATATATATATATATATATATATATATATATATATATATATATATATATATATATATATATATATATATATATATATATATTTAAATATATATATATATATATATATATATATATATATATATATATATATAAATATATATATTTATATATATATATGAATATATATATATATATATATATATATATATATATATATATATATATCATACAAACTTCCAACAGCCAGGATCGAACCCGTGACCCCCTGTGCCAGAGGCAGGCATGCTAACCGCTAGGCTATGGGACTGTATGATAGGAAACAACTATTCGAAATACTAAGTACTCGAATACCCTTCGTCTCACAATGGTGAGCAACGGGGTCTATACTTGGTTGTTTCCGAACAGACGCACATAGCCAGCTGATAGCGTTTTACCGAACCTAACTGTACAACGTGGAGGTATATGAATACGAAGAAAGTGCATATGAACGCGCACCTTCATAGAACATACAAACCTCCAACAGCCAGGATCGAACGCGTGACCCCTGTGCCAGAGGCAGGCATGCTAACCGCTAGGCTATGGGACTGTATAATAGGAGACAAATATTCGAAATACTAAGTACTCGAATACCTTTAGTCTCACAATGGTGAGCAACGGGGTCTATACCGGTTGTTTCCGAACAGACGCACATAGCTTGCTGATAGCGTTTTACCGAACCTAACTGAACCTAACTATATATATATATATATATATATATATATATATATATATATATATATATATATATATATATATATATATATATATATATATATATATATATATATATATATATATATACATATATATTCACACATTGGTTCTCAGTGAATATAGGTTTGCGGCACGAGTGTGTGATGTCTCCATGGTTGTTTAATTTTTTTTGGATGGGGTTATTAGGTAGGTGAATGCAAGAGTATGGAAAGAGGGGCAAGTATGCAGTCTGTTCTGGATGATAGAGCTTGGGAAGTGAGTCAGTTGTTGTTCGCTGATGATACAGCGCTAGTGGCTGATTCATGTGAGAAACTGCAGTAGCTGGTGACTGCGTTTGGTAAAGTATTTGAAGGAAGAAAGCGGAGAGTAAATATAAATAAGAGTAAGGTTATTAGGTGCAGTAGGGTTGAGGGTCAAGTCAATTGGGAGGTGAGTTTGAATGGAGAAAAACTGGAGGAAGTGAAGTGTTTTAGATATCTGGGAATGGATTTGGCAGCGGATGGAACCATGGAAGCGGAAGTGAATCATAGGGTGGGGAGGGGGCGTAAGTTTTGGAGGCGTTGAAGAATGCGTGGAAGTCGAAGACATTATCTTGGAAAGCAAAAATGGGTATGTTTGAAGGAATAGTGTTTCCACCAATGTTACATGGCTGCGAGTCGTGGGCTATGGACAGAGTTGTGTGGAGGAGGGTTGATGTGCTGGAAATAAGATGTTTGAGGTCAATATGTGGTGTGAGGTGGTTTGATCAAGTAAGTAATAATAGGGTAAGAGAGATGTTTGGTAATAAAAAGAGTCTGGTTGACAGAGCAGAAGAGGGTGTTTTGAAATGGTTTGGTCACATGGAGAGAATGAGTGAGGAAAGATTGACGAAGAGGATATATGTGTCAGAGGTGGAGGGAACGAGAAGTGGGAGACCAAATTAGAGGTGGAAAGATGGAGTGAAAATGATTTTGAGTGACTGGGGCCTGAACATGCAGGAGGGTGAAAGGCGTGCAAGATATAGAGTGAATTGGATCGTTGTGGTATACCGGGGTCGACGTGCTGTCAATGGATTGAACCAGGGCATTTGAAGCGTCTGGGGTAAACCATGGAAAGTTCGGAGGGGCCTGGATTTGGAAGGGGAGCTTTGATTTCGGTGCATTATTACATGACAGCTAGAGACAGTGTGAACGAACGTGGCCTTTGTTGTCTTTTCCTAGGGCTACCTCGTGTACATGAGGGGGGATGGAGTTGTTGTTTCTTATGTGACGGGGTGGCGATGGGAATGAATAAAGGCGCCTAGACAGTATGAATTATGTACATGTGTATATATGTATATGTCTGTGTGTGTATTTATATGTATACGTTGAGATGTGAAGGTATGTATATTTGATTGTGTGGACGTGTATATATATACATGTGTATGTGGGTATGATGGGCCATTCTTTCGTCTGATTCCTTGCGCTGCCTTGCTAACTCGGGAGACGACGACAAAGGGAAAATATATATATATATATATATATATATATATATATATATATATATATATATATATATATATATATATATATATATATATATATATATAATATATATATATATATATATATATATGTATATATATATATATATATATATATATATATATATATATATATATATATTCTTTTTTTTTGCCGCTGTCTCCCGCGTTTGCGAGGTAGCGCAAGGAAACAGACGAAAGAAATGGCCCAACCCACCCCCATAAACATGTATATTCATACGTCCACACACGCAAAATATACATACCTACACAGCTTTCCATGGTTTACCCCAGACGCTTCACATGCCCTGATTCAATCCACTGACAGCACGTCAACCCCGGTATACCACATCGATCCAATTCACTCTATTCCTTGCCCTCCTTTCACCCTCCTGCATGTTCAGGCCCCGATCACACAAAATCTTTTTCACTCCATCTTTCCACCTCCAATTTGGTCTCCCACTTCTCCTCGTTCCCTCCACCTCCGACACATACATCCTCTTGTTCAATCTTTCCTCACTCATTCTCTCCATGTGCCCAAACCATTTCAAAACACCCTCTTCTGCTCTCTCAACCACGCTCTTTTTATTTCCACACATCTCTCTTACCCTTACGTTACTTACTCGATCAAACTACCTCACACCACACATTGTCCTCAAACATCTTATTTCCAGAACATCCATCCTCCTGCGCACAACTCTATCCATAGCCCACGCCTCGCAACCATACAACATTGTTGGAACCACTATTCCTTCAAACATACCCATTTTTGCTTTCCGAGATAATGTTCTCGACTTCCACACATTCTTCAAGGCTCCCAGGATTTTCGCCCCCTCCCCCACCCTATGATCCACTTCCGCTTGCATGGTTCCATCCGCTGCCAGATCCACTCCCAGATATCTAAAACACTTTACTTCCTCCAGTTTTTCTCCATTCAAACTTACCTCCCAATTGACTTGACCTTCAACCCTACTGTACCTAATAACCTTGCTCTTATTCACATTTACTCTTAACTTTCTTCTTTCACACACTTTACCAAACTCAGTCACCAGCTTCTGCAGTTTCTCACATGAATCAGCCACCAGCGCTGTATCATCAGCGAGCAACAACTGACTCACTTCCCAAGCTCTCTCATCCCCAACAGACTTCATACTTGCCCCTCTTTCCAAAACTCTTGCATTCACCTCCCTAACAACCCCATCCATAAACAAATTAAACTACCATGGAGACATCACACACCCCTGCCGCAAACCTACATTCACTAAGAACCAATCACTTTCCTCTCTTCCTACATGTACATATGCCTTACATCCTCGATAAAAACATATATATATATATATATATATATATATATATATATATATATATATATATATATATATATATATATATATATATATATATATATATATATATATATATATATATATATATATATATATATAAGTGGTAGAGGATGTGTGGATCAGGTGTTTGCTTTGAAGAATGTATGTGAGAAATACTTAGAAAAGCAAATGGATTTGTATGTAGCATTTATGGATCTGGAGAAGGCATATGATAGAGTTGATAGAGATGCTCTGTGGAAGGTATTAAGAATATATGGTGTGGGAGGAAAGTTGTTAGAAGCAGTGAAAAGTTTTTATCGAGGATGTAAGGCATGTGTACGTGTAGGAAGAGAGGAAAGTGATTGGTTCTCAGTGAATGTAGGTTTGCGGCAGGGGTGTGTGATGTCTCCATGGTTGTTTAATTTGTTTATGGATGGGGTTGTTAGGGAGGTAAATGCAAGAGTTTTGGAAAGAGGGGCAAGTATGAAGTCTGTTGGGGATGAGAGAGCTTGGGAAGTGAGTCACTTGTTGTTCGCTGATGATACAGCGCTGGTGGCTGATTCATGTGAGAAACTGCAGAAGCTGGTGACTGAGTTTGGTAAAGTGTGTGGAAAAAGAAAGTTAAGAGTAAATGTGAATGAGAGCAAGGTTATTAAGTACAGTAGGGTTGAGGGTCAAGTCAATTGGGAGGTGAGTTTGAATGAAGAAAAACTGGAGGAAGTGAAGTGTTTTAGATATCTGGGAGTGGATCTGGCAGCGGATGGAACCATGGAAGCGGAAGTGGATCATAGGGTGGGGGAGGGGGCGAAAATTCTGGGGGCCTTGAAGAATGTGTGGAAGTCGAGAACATTATCTCGGAAAGCAAAAATGGGTATGTTTGAAGGAATAGTTGTTCCAACAATGTTGTATGGTTGCGAGGCGTTGGCTATGGATAGAGTTGTGCGCAGGAGGATGGATATGCTGGAAATGAGATGTTTGAGGACAATGTGTGGTGTGAGGTGGTTTGATCGAGTGAGTAACGTAAGGGTAAGAGAGATGTGTGGAAATAAAAAGAGCGTGGTTGAGAGAGTAGAAGAGGGTGTTTTGAAGTGGTTTGGGCACATGGAGAGGATGAGTGAGGAAAGATTGACCAAGAGGATATATGTGTCGGAGGGGGAGGGAACGAGGAGAAGAGGGAGACCAAATTGGAGATGGAAAGATGGAGTGAAAAAGATTTTGTGTGATCGGGGCCTGAACATGCAGGAGGGTGAAAGGAGGGCAAGGAATAGAGTGAATTGGATCGATGTGGTATACCGGGGTTGACGTGCTGTCAGTGGATTGAATCAAGGCATGTGAAGCGTCTGGGGTAAACCATGGAAAGCTGTGCAGGTATGTATATTTGCGTGTGTGGACGTATGTATATATATGTGTATGGGGGTGGGTTGGGCCATTTCTTTCGTCTGTTTCCTTGCGCTACCTCGCAAACGCGGGAGACAGCGACAAAGTATAAAAAAAAATATATATATATATATATATATATATATATATATATATATATATATATATATATATATATATATATATATATATATATATATATATAATGAGATCTTCATGATTAGGGCATTCATTTTGTCATGCCATCTCAGCTAACATTGCTCAAACAAAAAGCCGAACATTCTTGTGTAGAAAGCTAAAGGTAAGGTGTACAGTACAGATATTTTTACAAAAGGCAAAACAAGGAATGGCAATCAGTTGTGTAAATACGGAGTAAAAATTCTGTTTCTGTAAAGGTTGCCTCCAGCGGCTGCAGCAAACTCTTCTTGCTAGAACGTATAAAATCGCTTCAGGCACGAATACTGACGAAAGGTTTAAACTCTCCTACATTGTGAGTGTCAGCTCTGTGGTTGGAAGTTCTCGACATCAGACCTGCTTACATCCTCTAGAAATTTGTGGCGTTGCCATGCGTGCTAGGCGAACTTTGTCACTTGAGGTAGTTTCAAGGGACTGGGAATCAAGGATTTCGAGTGTTGTGTCGCCTTAGTGTGTGTGGCAGCGGCGGTGGAGGATCTCAACGGCGTGGTTGGTCCCCAGCTGGTGACACAAGTTCCTGCAACTGGTATATGATGGCCTGGTCTTTGTATCAACCCGTAAAAGGTCAAGTCAAAGGCTACGATGGCTGTCATTTCTTTTGGGAGGTCGTTTTGTTTAGGGATCGTACTATCATGCTCAAGGGTCGAACACTTGTGCTCAAGGGTCGTACCGTCGTGTTCTGGGTGGTAACATTATGCCTCAGGGTCGTCCACTTGTGCTCGAGGGTCGTACCGTCGCGTCAAGAAGTTGATTTGAGCTACTATCTCTGGCTGTGGGACAGCGTCCTCGATGATCATATTGTTCTGTGTCTCTGTTATGATTCTGGGAAAATAACACACCCGTATACATTGGTAGTGATGTTTGGCAGCAGTGTTCCGAAATGTGAAGTTGGTTTTGGAAAAATATAAATGTTAAAAGAGACTATATAAACGTCGATATCAAAGTAGAAAATAGGTTAATATGTTTTCCTTCAGGAAAATTATATTAGCATTCTTTTAAGTCAGTGGTCCGGATGCATTTGCATTCGCTCCAGGGAAGGGCAGGGGATTATCTCTGGTGTTTGTGTGTGTGTGTATGTGTGTGTGTGTGTGTGTGTGTGTGTGTGTGTGTGTGTGTGTGTGTGTGTGTGTAAGTGTGTGTGGTGAAAACTGCATTTGTGCTGTTTGTGATTCTGAATTTTTTGATATTTGTATCAGTATGTTCACTATTATATGTGGTGATGTGGTCTTTGAAACGAAGTAACTCGCATAAACCTTCGGTAAACCTCCTAAGAGTAGACGAATCATTCCAGCTCACTTGTTCTTTGATATGTATATTATTCTGCTGTCGAACTTCTGTACCAAACGAGTATTACGGAAGCCTTCGCAATCTAGCTATAATTTTTGCCTTGATTTATATGTCACTGACAATAAGGAACATTTGGTTCGTAATTCATTTCAAGCACTTCCATCGTATTTGACGTTGGTATTACCAGTACACCGTCACTCACGGACGGGTAGAACACCGAAGATAAGCAGGTGGGGGTGTTAACGCTTATTCACAGAAAGAGAACTTGATTAAACTGATGTTTGTAACGGGAAAAGAAAATCACAGATGTTAGTAATACCTCAGAGGTGTCTGTTGCCGTGTAGGTGGGTATTTTCATTATATGCTTAAGGACGACGGTGCGAGTATTGCGCATGAAGAGACGACCCTTGAGTTCGCCTGATCCAATCCTTGGGGATGATGGTGCGAGTGATCTTCGACCTGTCCCTTAAAGGTCAGGTAATTCTCCAGGCAATAATACCTAAGGGTCGTACCGTCGTGTTCAAGGGTTGTACCCTTATGTTCAAAGGTTGTACCCTTATGCTCATGGTTCGTACCGTCGTGACCATGTGGTTCATATATTTCTTCGTTTCTCTATCGGTCTGATCTTTCATTTGCCTCCGCTTTCTGAACAGTATTTCCTTTTGGTGCTCTGTGAATTTGTTGCTAACACTATCAAGAGTTCTGCGTCTTTTACAACTTCAATGGCCGGAGAGATGATGATGATTCGCCATAGGGTCAAGCTTTGCGAAGCCACAATCAGCTGTTTCGTATGTGCAGAGATAAAAGTGTAGATCAGAAACGGCGTTTGAACTGTGTGAGAGATTTATCACCGGTGATTTGGGAATTGTGAAAAATGAATGTGCTGTGCCTCCATTATGACTGTCCGTAGCGTGGTACACGGCCGCCAACTCTGATGTCCTAGCAGAACATAGCAAGCAGACCTTCCTGAACTGTGAGTGTGTTTATTTCTCTGAAAAGTGTTTTCATTAGATACATAATATATATATATATATATATATATATATATATATATATATATATATATATATATATATATATATATATATATATATATATATATATATATATATATATATATTTGAAAGGATCATAATTGAGCGCGTGATCAAGTATATTCCTTTGAGTCCAAGGGGAAATGAAACCCGATAAGTTCCCAAGTGCACTTCCATGTAATAATCACATCATCAGGGGAGTTACAAGAAAGAAATTTAAGTCAGTTGATATACAACGAAGAGACGTAGCTAGGACGTCATTTGGTGAAAAATTGACTGTCCAGAAGGGGAACTGTTTACAAATTTTATCAACAATAAGTTATCCAATTTGTATGTGCCTTCACTAATATTAAGGTTATAATTCTTTGTGTATATGATAATAGAAGATTCAATGATATTTCTCGTGGTACTGGAGTTAGAGTTGATAACTCAGATAACATTACTCCAGTCTATATAATCATTATAGTTTTTAACGTGATTAAACAAAGCATTTGATTCTTGTCCTGTTCTTATACTATGTTTATTTTGCTTAAGTCCAAGATCCTTACCAGTCTGCCCAACATAAAACTTATCATCACAATTTCTACAAGGCACTTTATAGATGCATCCAGGAGAATTTTCTGGTGAACTCTTGGTTAAGATATTCTTTATAGCATGATTGTTGCTGAAGGCAGCATTTACATAAAAGGATTTTATAGTATCATAGTTGCTGAAGGCAACATTTACATTAAAGGATTTAAGCAACATGGAAAGTTAAGCAAAATTTTTACTAAAAGGGAGAACTAGAAGATTCTTGGTATCAAGAGTGGCTTTTCGTTCAACTCTATAAAATCATTCCTTTCGTAACTTAAGGGATTTATCAGTGAAAGATCTAGTGTATTCTAAGTTAAAGTACCATAGATCTTTCACTGACAAATTCCTTAAGTATGTATGTATACGATGAAATATATAGATGTGCATATGTAGGTGTGTAGGAGTTTATCTGCACATGGGTGGGTTGGGCCATTCTTTCGTCATTTTCTTTGCGCTACCTTGCTAACGCGGGTGATAGCGACAAAGTATAATTAAAAATGAAATATATATATATATATATACATAAATATATATACATATATATATATATATATATATATATATATATATATATATATATATATATATATATATATATATATATATATATATATATTTTTTTTTTTTTTTATACTATTCGCTATTTCCCGCGATAGCCAGGTAGCGTTAAGAGCAGAGGACTGGGCCTTTGAGGGAATATCCTCACCTGGACCTCTTCTCTGTTCCTTCTTTTGGAAAAAAAAAAAAAAAACGAGAGGGGAGGATTTCCAGCCCCCCGCTCCCTTCCCTTTTAGTCGCCTTCTACGACACGCAGGGAATACGTGGGAAGTATTCTTTCTCCCCTATCCCCAGGGAATATATATATATATATATATATATATATATATATATATATATATATATATATATATATATATATATATATATATATATATATATATATATATATATATATATATATATATATATATATATATATATATATATATATATATATATATATATATATATATATATATATATATATATATTTATATATATATATATATATATATATATATATATATATATATAAATGTATATATATATATATATATATATATATATATATATATATATATATATATATATATATATATATATATATATATATATATATATATATATATATATATATATATATATATATATATATATATATATATATATATATATATATATATATATATATATATATATATATATTTATATATCTATATATATATATATATATATATATATATATATATATATATATATATATATATATATCTATATATATATATATATATATATATATATATATATATATATATATATATATATATATATATATATATATATATATATATATATATATATATATTTATATATCTATATATATATATATATATATATATATATATATATATATATATATATATATATATATATATATATATATATATATATATATATATATATATATATATATATATATATATATATATATATATATATATATATATATATATATATATATATATATATATATATATATATATATATATACATATATTATACAATGGAAGCGGGGGGAGTGGGGGAGGAGTGGGATGTATTTAGGGAATCAGTGATGGATTGCGCAAAAGATGCTTGTGGCATGAGAAGAGTGGGAGGTGGGTTGATTAGAAAGGGTAGTGAGTGGTGGGATGAAGAAGTAAGAGTATTAGTGAAAGAGAAGAGAGAGGCATTTGGACGATTTTTGCAGGGAAAAAATGCAATTGAGTGGGAGATGTATAAAAGAAAGAGACAGGAGGTGAAGAGAAAGGTGCAAGAGGTGAAAAAAAGGGCAAATGAGAGTTGGGGTGAGAGAGTATCATTAAATTTTAGGGACAATAAAAAGGTGTTCTGGAAGGAGGTAAATAAAGTGCGTAAGACAAGGGAGCAAATGGGAACTTCAGTGAAGGGCGCAAATTGGGAGGTGATAACAAGTAGTGGTGATGTGAGAAGGAGATGGAGTGAGTATTTTGAAGGTTTGTTAAATGTGTTTGATGATAGAGTGGCAGATATAGGGTGTTTTGGTCGAGGTGGTGTGCAAAGTGAGAGGGTTAGGGAAAATGATTTGGTAAACAGAGAAGAGGTAGTGAAAGCTTTGCGGAAGATGAAAGCCGGCAAGGCAGCAGGTTTGGATGGTATTGCAGTGGAATTTATTAAAAAAGGGGGTGACTGTATTGTTGACTGGTTGGTAAGGTTATTTAATGTATGTATGACTCATGGTGAGGTGCCTGAGGATTGGCGGAATGCGTGCATAGTGCCATTGTACAAAGGCAAAGGGAATAAGAGTGAATGCTCAAATTACAGAGGTATAAGTTTGTTGAGTATTCCTGGTAAATTATATGGGAGGGTATTGATTGAGAGGGTGAAGGCATGTACAGAGCATCAGATTGGGGAAGAGCAGTGTGGTTTCAGAAGTGGTAGAGGATGTGTGGATCAGGTGTTTGCTTTGAAGAATGTATGTGAGAAATACTTAGAAAAGCAAATGGATTTGTATGTAGCATTTATGGATCTGGAGAAAGCATATGATAGAGTTGATAGAGATGCTCTGTGGAAGGTATTAAGAATATATGGTGTGGGAGGAAAGTTGTTAGAAGCAGTGAAAAGTTTTTATCGAGGATGTAAGGCATGTGTACGTGTAGGAAGAGAGGAAAGTGATTGGTTCTCAGTGAATGTAGGTTTGCGGCAGGGGTGTGTGATGTCTCCATGGTTGTTTAATTTGTTTATGGATGGGGTTGTTAGGGAGGTAAATGCAAGAGTTTTGGAAAGAGGGGCAAGTATGAAGTCTGTTGGGGATGAGAGAGCTTGGGAAGTGAGTCAGTTGTTGTTCGCTGATGATACAGCGCTGGTGGCTGATTCATGTGAGAAACTGCAGAAGCTGGTGACTGAGTTTGGTAAAGTGTGTGGAAGAAGAAAGTTAAGAGTAAATGTGAATAAGAGCAAGGTTATTAGGTACAGTAGGGTTGAGGGTCAAGTCAATTGGGAGGTGAGTTTGAATGGAGAAAAACTGGAGGAAGTGAAGTGTTTTAGATATCTGGGAGTGGATCTGGCAGCGGATGGAACCATGGAAGCGGAAGTGGATCATAGGGTGGGGGAGGGGGCGAAAATTCTGGGGGCCTTGAAGAATGTGTGGAAGTCGAGAACATTATCTCGGAAAGCAAAAATGGGTATGTTTGAAGGAATAGTGGTTCCAACAATGTTGTATGGTTGCGAGGCGTGGGCTATGGATAGAGTTGTGCGCAGGAGGATGGATGTGCTGGAAATGAGATGTTTGAGGACAATGTGTGGTGTGAGGTGGTTTGATCGAGTAAGTAACGTAAGGGTAAGAGAGATGTGTGGAGATAAAAAGAGCGTGGTTGAGAGAGCAGAAGAGGGTGTTTCGAAGTGGTTTGGGCACATGGAGAGAATGAGTGAGGAAAGATTGAACAAGAGGATATATGTGTCGGAGGTGGAGGGAACGAGGAGAAGAGGGAGACCAAATTGGAGGTGGAAAGGTGGAGTGAAAAAGATTTTGTGTGATCGGGGCCTGAACATGCAGGAGGGTGAAAGGAGGGCAAGGAATAGAGTGAATTGGAGCGATGTGGTATACCGGGGTTGACGTGTTGTCAGTGGATTGAATCAAGGCATGTGAAGCGTCTGGGGTAAACCATGGAAAGCTGTGTAGGTATGTATATTTGCGTGTGTGGACGTATGTATATACATGTGTATGGGGGGGTTGGGCCATTTCTTTCGTCTGTTTCCTTGCGCTACCTCGCAAACGCGGGAGACAGCGACAAAGTATAAAAAAAAAAATATATATATATATATATATATATATATATAAATATATATATATATATATATATAGATATATAAATATATATATATATATATATATATATATATAATATATATATATATATATATATATATATATATATATATATATATATATATATATATATATATATATATATATATATATATATATATATAAACTTTTCACTGCTTCTAAAAACTTGCCTCCCACACCATATATTCTTAATACCTTCCACAGAGCATCTCTATCAGCTCTATCATATGCCTTCTCCAGATCCATAAATGTTACATACAAATCCATTTGCTTTTCTAAGTATTTCTCACATACATTCTTCAAAGCAAACACCTGATCCATACATCCTCTACCACTTCTGAAACCAGACTGCTCTTCCCCAATCTGATGCTCTGTACATGCCTTCACCCTCTCAATCAATCCCCTCCCATATAATTTACCAGGAATACTTAACAAACTTATACCTCTGTAATATATGGTGTGGGAGGCAAGTTGTCAGAAGCAGTGAATAGTTTTTATCGAGGATGTAAGGCACGTGTAAGTGTAGGAAGAGAGGAAAGTGATTGGTTCGCAGTGAATGTAGGTTTGCGGCAGGGGTGTGTGATGTCTCCATGGTTATTTAATTTGTTTATGGATGGGGTTGTTTGAGAGGTGAATGCAAGAGTTTTGGAAAGAGGGGCAAGTATGAAGTCTGTTGTGAATGAGAGAGCTTGGGAAGTGAGTCAGTTATTGTTCGCTGATGATACCGAGCCGATGGCTGATTCATGTGAGAAACTGCAGAAGCTGGTGACTGAGTTTGGTAAAGTGTGTGAAAGAAGAAAGTTAAGAGTAAATGTAAATAAGAGGAAGGTTATTAGGTTCAGTAGGGCTGAGGGTCAAGTCATTTGGGAGGTAAGTTTGAATGGAGAAAATCTGGAGGAAGTAAAGTGCTTTAGATATCTGCAAGTGGATCTGGCAGCGGATGGAACCTTGGAAGAGAGCCTTGAAGAATGTTTCGAAGTCGAGAACATTATCTCCAGAAAGCAAAAATGGGCATGTTTGAAGGAATAGTGGTTCCAATAATGTTGTATGGTTGCGAGGCGTGGACTATGGATAGAGATGTGCGCAGGAGGGTGGATGTGCTGGAAGTGAGATGTATGAGGACAATATGTGGTGTGAGGTGATTTGATAGAGTAATTAATGTAAGGGTAAGAGAGATGTGTGGAAATAAAAAGAGTGTGGTTGAGAGAGCAGAAGAGGGTGTTTGAAATGGTTTGGTCACATGGAGAGAATGAGTGAGGAAAGATTGACCAAGAGGATATATGTGTCAGAGGTGGAGGGAACGAAGAGAAGTGGGGTACCAAATTGGAGGTGGAAAGATGGAGAGAAAAAGACTTTGAGTGATCGGGGCCTGAACTTGCTGAAGGGTGAAAGGAGTGCAAGGAATAGAGTGAATTGGAACGATGTGGTATAACGGGGTCGACGTGCTGTCAATGGATTGAACCAGGGCATATGAAGCGTCTGGGATAAACCATGGAAAGTTGTTTGGGGCCTAGATGTGGAAAGGGAGCTGTGGTTTCGGTGCATTATTACATGACAGCTAGAGACTGAGTGTGAACGAATGGGGCTTTTGTTGTCTTTTCCTAGCGCTACCTCGCACACATGAGGGTGGAGGGGATGTTATCCCATGTGTGGCGAGGTGGCGATTGGAAAAAAATAAAGGCAGAGAGTATGAATTATGTACATGTGTATATATGTATATATGTATATGTCTGTGTGTGTATATATATATGTGTTCATTGAGATGTATAGTTATGTATATTTGCGTGTGTGGACGTGTATGTATATACATGTGTATGTGGGTGGGTTGGGCCATTCTTTCGTCTGTTTCCTTGCGCTACCATATATATATATATATATATATATATATATATATATATATATATATATATATATATATATATATATATATATATATATATATATATATATATATATATATATATATCCCTGGGGATAGGGATAGGGATAGGGGAGAAAGAATACTTCCCACGTATTCCCTGCGTGTCGTAGAAGGCGACTAAAAGGGGAGGGAGCGGGTGGCTGGAAATCCTCCCCTCTCGTTTTTTTCAATTTTCCAAAAGAAGGAACAGAGAAGGGGGCCAGGTGAGGATGTTCCCTCAAAGGCCCATTCCTCTGTTCTTAACGCTACCTCACTGACGTGGGAAATGACGAATAGTACGAAAGAATATATGAATATATTTTTTTTTTTTCATACTATTCGCCATTTCCCGCGTTAGCGAGGTAGCGGTAAGATCAGAAGACTGAGCCTTGGAGGGAATATCCTCACCTGGCCCCCTTCTCCGTTCCTTCCTTTGGAAAATCTAAAAAAAAAAAAATGAGAGGGGAGGATTTCCAGTCTCCCGCTCCCTTCCCTTTTAGTCGCCTTCTACGACACGCAGGGAATACGTGGGAAGTATTCTCTCTAACCTATCCCCAGGGATATATATATATATATATATATATATATATATATATATATATATATATATATATATATATATATATATATATATATATATATATATATATATTTTTTTTTTTTTTTTTTTTTTTTTGCTTTGTCGCTGTCTCCCGCGATTGCGAGGTAGCGCAAGGAAACAGACGAAAGAAATGGCCCAACCCACCCCCATACACATGTATATACATACGTCCACACACGCAAATATACATACCTACACAGCTTTCCATGGTTTACCCCAGACGCTTTACATGCCCTGATTCAATCCACTGACAGCACGTCAACCCCGGTATACCACATCGATCCAATTCACTCTATTCCTTGCCCTCCTTTCACCCTCCTGCATGTTCAGGCCCCGATCACACAAAATCTTTTTCACTCCATATTTCCACCTCCAATTTGGTCTCCCACTTCTCCTCGTTCCCTCCACCTCCGATACATATAACCTCTTGGTCAATCTTTCCTCACTCACTCTCTCCATGTGCCCAAACCATTTCAAAACACCCTCTTCTCCTCTCTCAACCACGCTATTTTTATTTCCACACATCTCTCTTACCCTTACGTTACTTACTCGATCAAACCACCTCACACCACACATTGTCCTCAAACATATCATTTCCAGCACATCCATCCTCCTGCGCACAACTCTATCCATAGCCCACGCCTCGCAACCATACAACATTGTTGGAACCACTATTCCTTCAAACATACCCATTTTTGCTTTCCGAGATAATGTTCTCGACTTCCACACATTCTTCAAGGCTCCCAGAATTTTCGCCCCCTCCACCACCCTATGATCCACTTCCGCTTCCATGGTTCCATCCGCTGCCAGATCCACTCCCAGATATCTAAAACACTTTACTTCTTCTAGTTTTTCTCCACTCAAACTTACCTCCCAATTGAGTTGACCATCAACCCTACTATACCTAATAACCTTGCTCTTATTCACATTTACTCTTAACTTTCTACTTTCACACACTTTACCAAACTCAGTCACCAGCTTCTGCAGTTTCTCACATTTATCAGCCACCAGCGCTGTATCATCAGCGAACAACAACTGACTCACTTCCCAAGCTCTCTCATCCCCAACAGACTTCATACTTGCCCCTCTTTCCAAAACTCTTGCATTCACCTCCCTAACAACCACATCCATAAACAAATTAAACAACCATGGAGACATCACACACCCCTGCCGCAAACCTACATTCACTGAGAACCAATCACTTTCCTCTCTTCCTACACGTACACATGCCTTACATCCTCGATAAACACTTTTCACTGCTTCTAACAACTTGCCTCCCACACCATATATTCTTAATACCTTCCACAGAGCATCTCTATCAACTCTATCATATGCCTTCTCCAGATCCATAAATGCTACATACAAATCCATTTGCTTTTCTAAGTATTTCTCATATACATTCTTCAAAGCAAACACCTGATCCACACATCCTCTACCACTTCTGAAACCACACTGCTCTTCCCCAATCTGATGCTCTGTACATGCCTTCACCTTTCTCAATCCATACCCTCCCATATAATTTACCAGGAATACTCAACAAACTTATACCTCTGTTATTTGAGCGCTCACTCTTATCCCCTTTGCCTTTGTACAATGGCACTATACACGCATTCCGCCAATCCTCAGGCACCTCACCATGAGTCATACATACATTAAATAACCTTACTAACCAGTCAATAATACAGTCACCACCGTTTCTAATAAATTCCACTGCAATACCATCCAAACCTGCTGCCTTGCCGGCTTTCATCTTCCGCAAAGCTTTTACTACCTCTTCTCTGTTTACCAAATCATTTTCCCTAACCCTCTCACTTTGCATACCACCTCGACCAAAACACCCTATATCTGCCACTCTATCATCAAACACATTCAACAAACCTTCAAAATACTCACTCCATCTCCTTCTCACATCACCACTACTTGTTATCACCTCCCCATTTGCGCCCTTCACTGAAGTTCCCATTTGCTCCCTTGTCTTACGCACTTTATTTACCTCCTTCCAGAACATCTTTTTATTCTCTCTAAAATTTAATGATACTCTCTCACCCCAACTCTCATTTGCCCTCTTTTTCACCTCTTGCACCTTTCTCTTGACCTCCTGTCTCTTTCTTTTATACATCTCCCACTCAATTGCATTTTTCCCTGCAAAAATCGTCCAAATGCCTCTCTCTTCTCTTTCACTAATAATCTTACTTCTTCATCCCACCACTCACTACCCTTTCTAATCAACCCACCTCCCAATCTTCTCATGGAACAAGCATCTTTTGCGCAATCCATCACTGATTCCTTAAATACATCCCACTCCTCCCCTGCCCCCCTTTCTTCCATTGTTTTCACCTTTTTCCATTCTGTACTCAGTCTCTCCTGGTACTTCCTCACACAAGTCTCCTTCCCAAGCTCACTTACTCTCACCATCCTCTTCACCCCAACATTCACTCTTCTTTTCTGAAAACCCATACAAATCTTCACCTTAGCCTCCACAAGATAATCATCAGACATCCCTCCAGTTGCACCTCTCAGCACATTAACATCCAAAAGTCTCTCTTTCGCGCACCTGTCAATTAACACGTAATGCAATAACGCTCTCTGGGCATCTCTCCTACTTACATACGTATACTTATGTATATCTCTCTTTTTAAAGCAGGTATTCCCAATCACCAGTCCTTTTTCAGCACATAAATCTACAAGCTCTTCACCATTTCCATTTACAACACTGAACTCCCCATGTATACCAATTATTCTCTCAACTGCCACATTACTCACCTTTGCATTCAAATCACCCATCACTATAACCCGGTCCCGTGCATCAAAACCACTAACACACTCATTCAGCTGCTCCCAAAACACTTGCCTCTCATGTTCTTTCTTCTCATGCCCAGGTGCATATGCACCAATAATCACCCATCTCTCTCCATCAACTTTCAGTTTTACCCATATTAATCGAGAATTTACTTTCTTACATTCTATCACATACTCCCACAACTCCTGTTTCAGGAGTACTGCTACTCCTTCCCTTGCTCTTGTCTTCTCACTATCCCCTGACTTTACTCCCAAGACATTCCCAAACCACTCTTCCCCTTTACCCTTGAGCTGCGTTTCACTCAGAGCCAAAACATCCAGGTTCCTTTCCTCAAACATACTACCTATCTCTCCTTTTTTCACATCTTGGTAACATCCACACACATTTAGACACCCCAGTCCTAGCCTTCGAGGAGGATGAACACTCCCCGCGTGACTCTTTCTTCTGTTTCCCATTTTAGAAAGAAAAAAAAAATACAAGGAGGGGAGGATTTCTGGCCCTCCGCTCCCGTCCCCTCCAGTCGCCTTCTACGACACGCGAGGAATGCGTGGGAAGTATTCTTTCACCCCTATCCACAGGGATAATATATATATATATATATATATATATATATATATATATATATATACATATATATATATACATACACATACATACGCACATATACACACACACACATATACATATATATACATATGAAAAATGTAAGAAATAATTTAGAAAACTGAAACTTCTAGCTTGAAATGAAAATGAAAAATGAATGTCACATAATGGTTCAACCTCTGGCTATGGAAAAGGGAAATGTATAATTTATTTACACAAACGTCAATAGTAGTTCTCATCAATTTAACCACTGTATGAATAAGCTTCAATGTCTAAGCTACATTTTTTCCAATTTCACTATTTTCTTGTCAAAGCACCATGTATGAAAACTATCACTCCAGTAACACAACTATAAACATTTACTTCCCCTTTAAAAAAGTTCTGGGGAAGTCTGTCTCGATACACTGCGGGACACTCTATATATATACATATATATATATATATATATATATATATATATATATATATATATATATATATATATATATATATATATATATATATATATATGCCACTTTTGTACTCTGCTTCTTCCCCATCCCGAAGTTTCGCAAAGAAATTAATACTGGTTGGCTGTCGAGAGAAGATAAAATTACTTACACAATATCGTTTCAATCTATTTGAGATTAACAGCAACCGGCAGATCAAAGGTTTTCAACGAGGGATATTGTTTGCAACTTGCTGAATTCTCGGGAAGCAATACGAATCATCGGTCAAAGCACTTCATCTGTTGCCTTTGTGAGAAGTATTGCAACATCGAAGAGAAATAGGAATGATCATGATGATGATAATTAC
This sequence comes from Panulirus ornatus, assembly GCF_036320965.1. Taxonomy (NCBI): domain Eukaryota; kingdom Metazoa; phylum Arthropoda; class Malacostraca; order Decapoda; family Palinuridae; genus Panulirus; species Panulirus ornatus. The sequence goes on from NC_092287.1 coordinate 13,880,112, forward strand.
AATGTAACTGATAAAGATAATGATTATTTAATCATAGACGAGTCACCATCTACCCCTCCTATGCAACTTGCTGCGAGAGACTGATGGTTTCTTGGTGTTGACTTAACCAAGCCTAACGTCAGAGTAGTGAGGTGAGCACCCACTACGGCACAGTCTATCACTCTGCGAAGAACAGAGATTCTTCGTCAGAAGTTAAGGGCTTGGTGGTGTTGAGTGTGATATGCAGTTAGCTGTTGTCGCATTAGAAGAAACTTTGATACTTTTTTCTTCCTTTGAATCCTTGAGTACGACGCTACGATCCCTCAGCACTGTGGTGCGATCTTGCGGTGTGATGGCCCGGCCCTTCTGACCTGAGCAATAGGGGAGGGGTCAAAGGGGAGGTCATCATAATGCTCAGGACTGTACCGTCATGCTCAAGAGATTCAAATGTTCCGTGAGCCTTTGCACAAAAAGCTCATTTCGGTTAAGTATTTACGTACAGAATTTATTGACACATAAAATCTAAAGCATTTAGTGCAAATGAAATATCTTAAAATTATTTCCTCACGAAACATCCATTTTGAGATAAATGAAACAGCATCATGTCGACAGATGTAAAAAGTTAATATGAGACTGGACGAGATGATTCGCATCATCATTAAATATCAAACAGAATCCTTTCAACGCAAATTGAAAGTTGTTGAATGACTGTGTTTTTTTAATGTTCTTTTCGGCATGATCAAACGGAAAAAAAAATAAAAATCTTCCCGAATGGATCCGATGAATTTCGAAATGATCAATATGGCTCGGGTTGTCTGGGTATTAGTAAGCGTGAATGTGAGATAAATCTCCTAATAATCATGGTAGCGTCACTTTATATTTATTTCCATCGATATAACATTCATTATAGCAATAGACAAGAAGTGTCGCTCGTAATCTATATATTATGATATCATGAAAGCAGTTACCATTGTGAGGCCAGACTAATGGGCATATCTCAAAACCCTTCGTCCAGTGTGTTATAAACTTTGACACAAAAATGGTAGGATATCAATTTTTTTCCTTATGTACATCTTGGTGTTCGTGTACACTGTTGTCACGTGAATACTGAGTTAGGAAAGCATGGTAGCCGAGCAATACCTCTGTGTGCCTCCTCCAGTATCTTTTTAAGAAGATAAAGTATTATTGATCCCTAAATCACCAGAGCTTGAATATAGACACCACCATATATTGTAACTTTCTTAACGTTTTTCAAATTTATGAATATTATTTTTCTTATACATGCTCGCCATTTTCCACTCAAACGAGGTAGCATCAAGAACAGATGACAGAGCCTAAGAGGAAAAAATCTTTTCCAGTGTTTTCCAGACTACACTTGTCAGAGAGACTCGTTTGTAATACAGAGCAATATCCCGATCTCCTTTCTTAAAGATAGGCACTCCACCCTCCTCCGGTGCCTTATTGTACAATCAGCGTCTATCACACAGTTTTTTAGACAGTACGGAAAGGTTTCACCAGGATCATAAGCCTTATGTGAGTCCAGGCCCTTTAGCCGTCTGCTAAAAACTGAGTCTTTTCCAGCAGTTTGAATGCCTCGCAAGACTTCTTCTTCATCCCGTCACGCCGCTGCTGTGTGACTGTACGTGCCGTGACCGTCTTCTTTTGTACAGAGCGAGACTTAGTGGTTGATTTTCACTCATCAGTGGATTTTAAAGAAATTCAGCTTCTACACACCTCGCAAAAAAGAAGTGTTTAGTATGAAAATCGATCAGATTGAAATATGAAAACAGCCATGAACGTTTGACCAAGTAAATATAGAAATGCGTTCTATGGTCTGTTTAGATAGTTTTTACGTAACTATTTCGACGGAATATGAATCTAGTCATTTCAAGATCAAGGCCAAATGCTGAAATCCATGATGCCTATTCAAAAAAGATACAGCGAAAAAGATATCGCCAAATGTATTGAACAAGTGACAGAAACGAGTTCTCATTGCTTATATTGTTTGCTTTTGTTATGATATTCTCGTTTATGATACAGTATGAATGTAAACAATACTCAGTTCAAGATGGACGCCCCCTCCCCCACAAAAAAGTCGTCGAAAATATAATTATATAATCTCTGTTCGCTTCACCGTTAAAATCACTTTAAAATACATCAATAGATTCAGTCATTTTGACGATATGAATTATGAGCATCAATGCCCAAAGCAGAAGTCATTTAAAGCTTGTAATACAAACCCTTTGATTATTACTTTACAAATCATCGAAATCATAATCGGTCATTAGCAGCGGACCCTCATCAATTAATCATCTATGTATAACATTTGTTTGAAAACTCCTGTCGTGAGGGAGTGATTATACTCATGTTAATGTATACTGCATTTTGGAAATTCATATTTCGAATTTGAATCTCACTCAGGCTCGCCTGCGGGAAGATTATAATACTGAGCTGTGAATCATCGGATTCATTCGAGTCACTACTGGCGAAATTCTGTGGTGTCAGTGTGGCTAGTAACCCAATTTTTATGCACCTTATTGAAATGCGCTTCACTGCTCTGTCAAAATTGGAGGCTGGACGGTGTCCTTGTAGTGTAGTGTGTACATATGTTCACACGGTAGGTCGTCCTCATCAAACGTGAAAATGGAGTGAATTAACGTTTACGGACCTTCAGGTTGTAGCAGTTAGCGTTGCTGACCGTGGCACATTTACGGACCACCTGGTTCCACGTGGAGCTCATAGGTACGAATTCTGGTCGCAGCGGTCGGTCCAGAGTTAACCCAGCTGTTCATCCTCCTCTAAGGGTTAGTAGATAGGCTGGATACCTCGCTTACCTAGTATATATATATATATATATATATATATATATATATATATATATATATATATATATATATATATATATATATATATATATATATATATATATATTTTTTTTTTTTTTTCTTTTATTAAACTTTGTCGCTGTCTCCCGCGTTTGCGAGGTAGCGCAAGGAAACAGACGAAAGAAATGGCCCAACTCCCCCCCATACACATGTATATACATACGTCCACACACACAAATATACATACCTACACAGCTTTCCATGGTTTACCCCAGACGCTTCACATGCCTTGATTCAATCCACAGACAGCACGTCAACCCCGGGATACCACATCGCTCCAATTCACTCTATTCCTTGCCCTCCTTTCACCCTCCTGCATGTTCAGGCCCCGATCACACAAAATCTTTTTCACTCCATCTTTCCACCTCCAATTTGGTCTCCCTCTTCTCCTCGTTCCCTCCACCTCATTCTCTCCATGTGCCCAAACCACTTCAAAACACCCACTTCTGCTCTCTCAACCACGCTCTTTTTATTTCCACACATCTCTCTTACCCTTACGTAACTCACTCGATCAAACCACCTCACACCACACATTGTCCTCAAACATCTCATTTCCAGCACATCCATCCTCCTGCGCACAACTCTATCCATAGCCCACGCCTCGCAACCATACAACATTGTTGGAACCACTATTCCTTCAAACATACCCATTTTTGCTTTCCGAGATAATGTTCTCGACTTTCACACATTCTTCAAGGCCCCCAGAATTTTCGCCCCCTCCACCACCCTATGATCCACTTCCGCTTCCATGGTTCCATCCGCTGCCAGATCCACTCCCAGATATCTAAAACACTTCACTTCCTCCAGTTTTTCTCCATTCAAACTCACCTCCCAATTGACTTGACCCTCAACCCTACTGTACCTAATAACCTTGCTCTTATTCACATTTACTCTTAACTTTCTTCTTCCACACACTTTACCAAACTCAGTCACCAGCTTCTGCAGTTTCTCACATGAATCAGCCACCAGCGCTGTATCATCAGCGAACAACAACTGACTCACTTCCCAAGCTCTCTCATCCCCAACAGACTTCATACTTGCCCCTCTTTCCAAAACTCTTGCATTTACCTACCTAACAACCCCATCCATAAACAAATTAAACAACCATGGAGACATCACACACCCCTGCCGCAAACCTACATTCACTGAGAACCAATCACTTATATATATATATATATATATATATATATATATATATATATATATATATATATATATATATATATATATATATATATATATATATATATATATATATATATATGTATATAATTTTGGGGGCCTTGAAGAATGTGTGGAAGTCGAGAACATTATCTCGGAAAGCAAAAATGGGTATGTTTGAAGGAATAGTGGTTCCAACAATGTTGTATGGTTGCGAGGCGTGGGCTATGGATAGAGTTGTGCGCAGGAGGATGGATGTGCTGGAAATGAGATGTTTGAGGACAATGTGTGGTGTGAGGTGGTTTGATCGAGTGAGTAACGTAAGGGTAAGAGAGATGTGTGGAAATAAAAAGAGCATGGTTGAGAGAGCAGAAGAGGGTGTTTTGAAGTGGTTTGGGCACATGGAGAGGATGAGTGAGGAAAGATTGACCAAGAGGATATATGTGTCGGAGGTGGAGGGAGCAAGGAGAAGAGGGAGACCAAATTGGAGGTGGAAAGATGGAGTGAAAAAGATTTTGAGTGATCGGGGCCTGAACATGCAGGAGGGTGAAAGGAGGGCAAGGAATAGAGTGAATTGGAGCGATGTGGTATACCGGGGTTGACGTGCTGTCAGTGGATTGAATCAGGGCATGTGGAGCGTCTGGGGTGAACCATGGAAAGCTGTGTAGGTATGTAAATTTGCGTGTGTGGACGTATGTATATACATGTGTATGGGGGGGGTTGGGCCATTTCTTTCGTCTGTTTCCTTGCGCTACCTCGCAAACGCGGGAGACAGCGACAAAGTATAAAAAAAAAAGAAAGAAAAAAAAAAAAAAAAAAATATATATATATATATATATATATATATATATATATATATATATATATATATATATATATATATATATATATATATATATATATATATATATATATATTTATATATATATATATATATATATATATATATATATATATATATATATATATATATATATATATATATATATATATATATATATATATATATATATATGACATTAATGAGATGGCCTTTATCAGGGAATCCAATTGCCCGTGCCATCTCAGATAAAATAAAGAAATATTATCTGTGGTGGACAATGGGACTAAGGACTTCTTCCACTCTGATTGCTTGGTCTTGCCCTAGAGAGTGGCTTGTCTTCTCGTCATAGATATACCTGATCGTAAAAGTTGTCACCTGGTTTATTACATCTTCAGTGACATTGTATTTCACGTCCTAACGAATGAAGAAACTTGCGCGAGTATCATAGGAACTTGTCACTTTGTCTAAGATAGATTCTTTTTTTTTCTTTTTTGCAATGGTCATAAAACCAGAATTGAAATCACAACCGCCTATACCATGTGAGAGGTGAAGACGTCTGTTGTGTCATCTGTGCAGGACAAGCTATACTTGATTAATTGTTCCTTTTCATATTGTCAAAAATCTGTTTTCTCTCTATTTCGCCAAACCAAAATGATGCATTTAATAGATACCTCATTCAAAGGTCTTCCTTTGGTATTTTCTTACCTACCTTACCAGTACTGTAGGTCTATTAAAGCTGTAGTTTGTCTGTATCTTTCCCAAAAAGATGAGAGCTGTTCAAGGGTGTTCTTTTCTGCCCTACTTCTCCTGTATGTGTGTGTGTGTGTGTGTGTGTGTGTGTGTGTGTGTGTGTGTGTGTGTGTGTGTGTGTGTGTGTGTGTGGAAACAAATGAATTAATATATATAGAAGAGTTGAGAGGATAATCTAAGCAGCCATTAAGCTGAAAATATACGGTTGAGAAATTACAGAACTTGGGGAAGGGGAGGAAGGATAATAGAAGTAAATTAATCACAAAAGCGCTTAATATCAAGGTAGCGGCTGGTTACCTGTACGTTTGGATAAGCTCATAAGGTTTACACATTATACATTTCGTGGTAATTTGTTAAACATTTCGTGACGATAATTATACACATCAGTTGCTTTGCAGTATCATTGTGGTTGACGTACATTATGTATTCAGCGATGAATCTTAAGTGATAAATAGTTTCGCATTGGTTGAGGTACAGTAATATAGGAGCGTTTCTGTGTGTGTGTGTGTGTGTGTGTGTGTGTGTGTGTGTGTGTGTGTGTGCGTGTGTGTCATTACCATGAGGCAGTCAGGAGGGCCCATGAAAGGTTTCATATTCATGACCTGCCCCAGATGAAGGCTCAGCACCAGCGGCTGTAATCTATTTCATCTCTTGATGACGAGGGTCAGGAAGGACGAGAGTCACCGTTGCCTTAATGGAAGGCAACATGAGATAGATTCCTTTCGGACTGGTAGTAAATTCAACTTATTTGTGGTTTATGAAAGATCTGAACACACTTGTTTCTTAAAGATTTAACTGTCTCTGTAAACCTCGGGTTTTCAAGATATATGCTAGATGTTACGGTGATATCAAGTGTGTAATAATACTTAGGGGTGTATGGATAGAGAGACGGACATGAATTGGGTTTTGGAGGTGTTGAACTTAACTAGCGGTGGACTTTGCTCAACTGTAGGAGGATGTCTTTCCAAGTTTTAATTTGATAAAGGAGAATGTTACAAGAGAAGCTGCAGGTCCATAAACAGAGGATAGACAAGTGGAGCAATGTAATGTGAAGTCATCGAAGTATGAGTATGTAGAAACGGAAGTCAGTCATGAAAGTGAGATCATTTAGACAAAGAAGGAGTGTAGGATACTCAATATATCTCTGAGGGAAAGCCGTGTTAACAAGGAAAGAGCAAGACATTGATCCAGGAACAGTTACGGAGATAGAGTGGCGAGAGAGGAAGCTGTATGTGAGGGAACAGAGTGACGAAGGAAGGCTAAAGGAATGGAATCCGGAGATGGCACCCTAATGCCAAACACTTTTCAAAAGATTTGTATATATATATATATATATATATATATATATATATATATATATATATATATATATATATATATATATATATATATATATATATATATATATATATATATATATATATATATATATATATATATATATATACATATATATATATATATATATATATATATATATATATATATATATATATATATATATATATATATATATATATATATATATATATATATATATATATATATATATATATGTGTGTGTGTGTGTGTGTGTGTATGATTGGATGGGCCGTTCTTCGTCTCATTCCTGGCGCTACCTCGCTGACATGGGAAACAGCGATTAAGAATAATAAATGAATAAATGAATAAATGATATTATCATTATCATCATGCTTTGTCGCCGTCTCCTGCGTTAGCGAGGTAGCGCAAGGAAACAGACGAAACAATGGCCCAATCCATCCACATACACATGTATACACATACACGTCCACAAACGCACATAGACATACCTAAACATTTCAATGTATACATACATATCCATACACAGACAAATACATATATATACACATGTACATATTCATACTTGCTGCCCTCGGCCATCCCCCCGCCCTTCCGGGCGCGTGAGGTAGCGCGAGGAAAAGATAACAAAGGCCACATTCGTTCACACTCAGGCTCTAGCTGTCAAGTGTAATGCATCAAATCGACAGCCCCCTTTCCACATCCAGGCCCCACAAAACTTTCCATGGTTTACCCCAGACTCTTCATATGCCCTGGTTCAATCTATTGACAGCACGTCGACCCCGGTATACCTCATCGTTCCAATTCACACTATTCCTTGCACGCCTTTCACCCCTTGCATTTTCAGGCCCCGATCGCTCAAAATCTTTTTTCACTCATCCTTCCACCTCTAGTTTGGTCTCCCACTTCTCGTTCCCTCCACCTCTGACACACATATCCTCTTTGTCAATCTTTCCTCACTCATTCTCTTCATGTGACCAAACCATTTCAACACACCCTCTTCTGCTCTCTCGTACCCTTTCATTACTTACTCGATCAGACCACCTCACACCACATGTTGTCCTCAAACACCTCATTTCCAACATATCCACCCTACTCCGCACAACCCTGTCTATATCCCACGCCTCACAACCATATAACATTGTTGGAACCATTATTACTTCAAATATACCCATTTTTGCTTTCCGAGATAATGTTCCCGCCTTCCACACATTCTTCAACGCTTCCAGAACCTTCGCCCCCTCCCCCACCCTGTGACTCACTTCCACTTCCATGGTTCCCTTCGCTGCCAAATCCACTCCCAGATATCTAAAACACTTCACTTCCTCCAGTTTTTTTCCATTGAAACTTACCTCCCAGTTGACTTGTCCCTCAACCCTACTGTACCTAATATCCTTGCTCTTATACATATTTACTCTCAGTTTTCTTCTTTCACTCGCTTTACCAAACTCAGTCAACAGCTTCTGCAGTTTCTTACCCGAATCAGCCACCAGCGCTGGTGGTATGATCGAGTAAGTATTGAAAGGGTGAGAGACATGTGTGGTAATAAAAAGAGTGTGGTTGAGAGAACAGAAGAGGTCGTTTTGAAAAGGTTTGGTTACATGGAGAGAATGAGTGAGGAAAGATTGACAAAGAGGATATTTGTGTCAGAGGTGGAGGGAAGGAGGAGAAGTGGGAGACCAAATTGGAGGTGGAAAGATGGAGTGTAAAAGATTTTGAGTGATCGGGGCCTGAACATGCAGGAGGGTGAAAGGCGTGCAAGGAATAGAGTGAATTGGAACGATGTGGTATACCGCGGTCGACATGCTGTCAATAGATTGAACCAGGGCATGTGAAGAGTCTGGGGTAAACCATGGAAAGTTTTGTGGGGCCTAGATGTGGAAAGGGAGCTATGATTTCGTTGCATTATACATGTTAGCTAGAGACTTAGTGTGAACGAATGTGGCCTTTGTTGTCTTTTCCCAGGGCTACCTCGCACAATTGAGGGGGAGGGGGTTGTCATTTCATGTTTGGCGGGGTGGCGACGAGAACGAATAAGGGCAGACAATATGAATTATGTACATTTGCATATATGTATATATCTGTGTGTGTATATATATGTATACGTTGAGATGTATAGGTATGTATATGTGCGTGAGTGGACGTGTATGTATATACATGTGCATGTGGGTGGGTTGGGCCATTCTTTCGTCTGTTTCTTTGCGCTACCTCGCTAACGCCGGAGACTACGACAAAGTATAGATAATAAATATATACATACATTTTTTTTTTTTTTTTCTAATACTTTGTCGCTGTCTCCCGCGTTTGCGAGGTAGCGCAAGGAAACAGACGAAAGAAATGGCCCAACCCCCCCCCCCCCATACACATGTATATACATACGTCCACACACGCAAATATACATACCTACACAGCTTTCCATGGTTTACCCCAGACGCTTCACATGCCTTGATTCAATCCACTGACAGCACGTCAGCCCCGGTATACCGCATCGCTCCAATTCACTCTATTCCTTGCCCTCCTTTCACCCTCCTGCATGTTCAGGCCCCGATCACACAAAATCTTTTTCACTCCATCTTTCCACCTCCAATTTGGTCTCCCTCTTCTCCTTGTTCCCTCCACCTCCGACACATATATCCTCTTGGTCAATCTTTCCTCACTCATCCTCTCCATGTGCCCAAACCACTTCAAAACACCCTCTTCTGCTCTCTCAACCACGCTCTTTTTATTTCCACACATCTCTCTTACCCTTACGTTACTCACTCGATCAAACCACCTCACACCACACATTGTCCTCAAACATCTCATTTCCAGCACATCCATCCTCCTGCGCACAACTCTATCCACAGCCCACGCCTCGCAACCATACAACATTGTTGGAACCACTATTCCTTCAAACATACCCATTTTTGCTTTCCGAGATAATGTTCTCGACTTCCACACATTCTTCAAGGCCCCCAGAATTTTCGCCCCCTCCCCCACCCTATGATCCACTTCCGCTTCCATGGTTCCATCCGCTGCCAGATCCCCTCCCAGATATCTAAAACACTTCACTTCCTCCAGTTTTTCTCCATTCAAACTCACCTCCCAATTGACTTGACCCTCAACCCTACTGTACCTAATAACCTTGCTCTTATTCACATTTACTCTTAACTTTCTTCTTCCACACACTTTACCAAACTCAGTCACCAGCTTCTGCAGTTTCACACATGAATCAGCCACCAGCGCTGTGTCATCAGCGAATATACATACATACATATATATATATATATATATATATATATATATATATATATATATATATATATATATATATATATATATATATATATATATATATATATATATATATATATACTCAGGGATCATACTGTCGTGCTCAAGGATCACACTGTCGTACTCCAAGGTCGTTCAGTCGTGCCAAAGGGTCGTACGTCCCTACGTAGTACTCCTAATTCGAGACGTGGGCGGGTTTGATGAACGGTTGTGTGATGCGTGGGGCTGTAATCAAACTGTCTTCTTTTTAACTGTTTTCCCTCTCGGGCCACCGTCTAGTTGAGTGGATAAGGGCCTCCCTCCTCCACCTCAAGACTAAGTCGGTTTATAAGTTGCCGACGCCTTGCTTGGAAAAGTCATGACGTCGAGACAGTATCGATAGTCTGTGTGTATTACGACGGAACCATTGCAAGAGGTGAAAAGTACCTCTATCAGGTGTATATGCATCAGAATAATGCCCCTCTTCGAAACTCAAAAACGTACGAGATTTTCATATATATATATATATATATATATATATATATATATATATATATATATATATATATATATATATATATATATATATATATATATATATATATATATATATATGTATATATATGATGTGTATATATATATATATATATATATATATATATATATATATATATATATATATATATATATATATATATATATATATATATATATATATATATATATATATATATATATATATATATATATATATATATATATATATGTGTGTGTGTGTATATATGTGTATATATATGGTAACAGCAGAAGCAGGAAGGGTCTTATTTGGGGTCTTTTATTTTAGTATGCATGTAGTGATGGGTGGTGGCCAAACCTGAGGTGTAATGGGATGCCAGACATTTTTCTGGGTATAAATTTGGAGGGTATATCTTGGCTAGGGATTGTCTTAAGAATGATGGTAGGGGAGAGAGAATATGAACTGTTTAGTGTTTTTTTGTTTTTTTTGTATGTGAATGTATTTGTTTGTGGTAGGAATGGTTGGAGGAGGGAAATTTGGTTTTATAGTTAACAGAAGAGTGAGTGTATCTCTTGTTTCTTATTGGGAAAGGACGGATTTTGAGGGGATGGTAGGGATTGGAAGGGTCATCCCATTTTGGTTCTTGAGCTTTGTTTTGTGCCGTTTGGAATTTTTTGAGCTCATTTTGGATATTTTGGGGGGAGGGGGGCTAGATAAGCACAACAAGTGCTTGTTCATATGAAATGCATGTAGAGTATGAAAAGGAATACTCTATAATTTACACAAAGCATGCAGGCAAATGATTGAAATTTTGGCAGCAGTAATTTTCTGGAATATGTATTTTGGATATGAGGTCTTTGGAAATCATGATGAATAGTTCTGCACCACTGGTTTGAGATTAAAGGAAAATGCTATTGCTGGTTTACTGTTATGTCAGTATAAATGCTTATATTATGGTTAGATGATGTTCAGGTTTCAGGCTCATTGGCCTGTGATATGCTAATCTGCCAAAGGCATTTGTTGGAAGACACTGTAGGTAGTTGTCAGAGTTCAGCAGCCTAGTTTAGGCTGGACTGCTTGGTATGCATCCATGATATACCATTTGTCAGACTGAAAAAAAGTTGGTCACTTAAACAATTGAAATTTGGTGAAAAGGAATATAAGCACTAATATGCATGATACAAATTCATTGAGTTACTATGATGGATTTTACAATGAGAGAGAGTAATTTGATGACAAATTGCTGTCCCTGATTTGGTTAGAGAATAAACATTTAAGTGAAAAAGCAATGAGGATGAAAATATACAGGTCACAGAAGTAAAGTGTAAGACAATTCTCCTAAGAAGTTTAATGATATCTTAATGATGTTGATAAAACTGTACAGCACTGTAAAAGGGTAAAGTGATATGGAAGGTATTTGAAAAAAATGAACATTTAGATCTAGCCACAAGGGTCTTTAGAAGTGTAGGAATAGGGCCTTTAATTAATGGTTTCAAAGAGATATGTAGACTCCAAAATCTTATTCATGATGATGAATATGATGTATTCTGGGTTTTTAAAGTAAATTATTTATTGAAATAAAATCTGAAGCACATAATGACATTACATATGGATAAAGTGATAGAGAAAAAATAGGATGTGGAAAGAAGAGAAAAATATGTTGAAAGAGAAGAACAGCATGATAGAATCATGATGCAGGAAAAATGGTAGTTTAGGAGACATATGTAAAAGTTGATTGCAGAGTAGTGAATGAAAGCCTCATGCAGATGAAAAAATAAGAAATGTGTATGTCACTGTGAAAGATCATGTTTGACTTTAAAACTGGGATGTGTATGAATGAACTAATCCTCCCCTCTCGCTTTTTTTTTTTTTTTTTTCCAAAAGAGGGAATAGAGAAGGGGGCCAGGTGGGGATGTTCCCTCGGGGTCCCAGTCCTCTGTTCTCGACGCTACCTCGCTAATGCGGGAAATGGCGAATAGTATGAAAGAAAGAATATATATATATATATATATATATATATATATATATATATATGTATATATATATATATATATATATATATATATATATATATATATATATATATATATATATATATATATACATATATATATATATATATATATATATATATATATATATGTATATATATATATATATATATATATATATATATATATATATATATATATATATATATATATATATATATATATGTATATATATATACATATATATGTATATATATATATATATATATATATATATATATATATATATATATATATATATATATATATATATATATATATATATATATATATATATATATATATTTTTTTTTTTTTATACTTTGTCGCTGTCTCCCGCTTTTGCGAGGTAGCGCAAGGAAACAGACGAAAGAAATGGCCCAACCCCCCCCCATACACATGTACATACACACGTCCACACACGCAAATATACATACCTACACAGCTTTCCTTGGTTTACCCCGGACGCTTCACATGCCTTGATTCAATCCACTGACAGCACGTCATCCCCTGTATACCACATCGCTCCAATTCCCTCTATTCCTTGCCCTCCTTTCACCCTCCTGCATGTTCAGGCCCCGATCACACAAAATCCTTTTCACTCCATCTTTCCACCTCCAATTTGGTCTCCCTCTTCTCCTCGTTCCCTCCACCTCCGACACATATATCCTCTTGGTCAATCTTTCCTCACTCATTCTCTCCATGTGCCCAAACCATTTCAAAACACCCTCTTCTGCTCTCTCAACCACGCTCTTTTTATTTCCACACATCTCTCTTACCCTTACGTTACTTACTCGATCAAACCACCTCACACCACACATCGTCCTCAAACATCTCATTTCCAGCACATCCATCCTCCTGCGCACAACTCTATCCATAGCCCACGCCTCGCAACCATACAACATTGTTGGAACTACTATTCCTTCAAACATACCCATTTTTGCTTTCCGGGATAATGTTCTCGACTTCCACACATTCTTCAAAGCTCCCAGGATTTTCGCCCCCTCCCCCACCCTATGATCCACTTCCGCTTCCATGGTTCCATCCGCTGACAGATCCACTCCCAGATATCTAAAACACTTCACTTCCTCCAGTTTTTCTCCATTCAAACTCACCTCCCAATTGACTTGACCCTCCACCCTACTGTACCTAATAACCTTGCTCTTATTCACATTTACTCTTAACTTTCTTCTTCCACACACTTTACCAAACTCCGTCACCAGCTTCTGCAGTTTCTCACATGAATCCGCCACCAGCGCTGTATCATCAGCGAACAACAACTGACTCACTTCCCAAGCTCTCTCATCCCCAACAGATTTCATACTTGCCCCTCTTTCCAAGACTCTTGCATTTACCTCCCTAACAACCCCATCCATAAACAAATTAAACAACCATGGAGACATCACACACCCCTGCCGCAAACCTACACTCACTAAGAACCAATCACTTTCCTCTCTTCCTACACGTACACATGCCTTACATCCTCGATAAAAACTTTTCACTGCTTCTAACAACTTGCCTCCCACACCATATATTCTTAATACCTTCCACAGAGCATCTCTATCAACTCTATCATATGCCTTCTCCAGATCCATAAATGCTACATACAAATCCATTTGCTTTTCTAAGTATTTCTCACATACATTCTTCAAAGCAAACACCTGATCCACACATCCTCTACCACTTCTGAAACCACACTGCTCTTCCCCAATCTGATGCTCTGTACATGCCTTCACCCTCTCAATCAATACCCTCCCATATAATTTACCAGGAATACTCAACAAACTTATACCTCTGTAATTTGAGCACTCACTCTTATCCCCTTTGCCTTTGTACAATGGCACTATGCACGCATTCCGCCAATCCTCAGGCACCTCACCATGAGTCATACATACATCAAATAACCTTACCAACCAGTCAACAATACAGTCACCCCCTTTTTTAATAAATTCCACTGCAATACCATCCAAACCTGCTGCCTTGCCGGCTTTCATCTTCCGCAAAGCTTTTACTACCTCTTCTCTGTTTACCAAATCATTTTCCCTAACCCTCTCACTTTGCACACCACCTCGACCCAAACACCCTATATCTGCCACTCTGTCATCAGACACATTCAACAAACCTTGAAAATACTCACTCCATCTCCTTCTCACATCACCACTACTTGTTATCACCTCCCCATTTACGCCCTTCACTGAAGTTCCCATTTGCTCCCTTGTCTTACGCACCCTATTTACCTCCTTCCAGAACATCTTTTTATTCTCCCTAAAATTTACTGATAGTCTCTCACCCCAACTCTCATTTGCCCTTTTTTTCACCTCTTGCACCTTTCTCTTGACCTCCTGTCTCTTTCTTTTATACTTCTCCCACTCAATTGCATTTTTTCCCTGCAAAAATCGTCCAAAAGCCTCTCTCTTCTCTTTCACTAATACTCTTACTTCTTCATCCCACCACTCACTACCCTTTCTAAACAGCCCACCTCCCACTCTTCTCATGCCACAAGCATCTTTTGCGCAATCCATCACTGATTCCCTAAATACATCCCATTCCTCCCCCACTCCCCTTACTTCCATTGTTCTCACCTTTTTCCATTCTGTACACAGTCTCTCCTGATACTTCTTCACACAGGTCTCCTTCCCAAGCTCACTTACTCTCACCACCTTCTTCACCCCAACATTCACTCTTCTTTTCTGAAAACCCATACTAATCTTCACCTTAGCCTCCACAAGATAATGATCAGACATCCCTCCAGTTGCACCTCTCAGCACATTGACATCCAAAAGTCTCTCTTTCGCACGCCTGTCAATTAACACGTAATCCAATAACGCTCTCTGGCCATCTCTCCTACTTACATAAGTATACTTATGTATATCTCGCTTTTTAAACCAGGTATTCCCAATCATCAGTCCTTTTTCAGCACATAAATCTACAAGCTCTTCACCATTTCCATTTACAACACTGAACACCCCATGCATACCAATTATTCCCTCAACTGCCACATTACTCACCTTTGCATTCAAATCACCCATCACTATAACCCGGTCTCGTGCATCAAAACCGCTAACACACTCATTTAGCTGCTCCCAAAACACTTGCCTCTCATGATCTTTCTTCTCATGCCCAGGTGCATATGCACCAATAATCACCCACCTCTCTCCATCAACTTTCAATTTTACCCATATTAATCGAGAATTTACTTTCTTACATTCTATCACATACTCCCACAACTCCTGTTTCAGGAGTATTGCTACTCCTTCCCTTGCTCTTGTCCTCTCACTAACCCCTGACTTCACTCCCCAGACATTTCCAAACCACTCTTCCCCTTTACCCTTGAGCTTCGTTTCACTCAGAGCCAAAACATCCAGGTTCCTTTCCTCAAACATACTACCTATCTCTCCTTTTTTCACATCTTGGTTACATCCACACACATTTAGGCACCCCACTCTGAGCCTTCGAGGAGGATGATCACTCCCCGCGTGACTCCTTCTTCTGTTTCCCATTTTAGAAAGTTAATACAATATATATATATATATATATATATATATATATATATATATATATATATATATATATATATATATATATATATACATATATATATATATATATATATATATATATATATATATATATATATATATATATATATATATATATACACAACACAGAATTCCACGGAGTCCCTTTAGAACTGATAACCAGTCATTAATAAGATAGGAAAGGATATCACCCGTGGACCTGACCCTTACGAAAACTAAACTGATGAACCGAGTTAAGACTGAGAGATTCGTGTTGTTTGAGCAGATGGAAGTTGATGGAGAAATTGAAAGCCCTTGGAAATTGGAGATGACTAGGTAGTAGCTGGGGGCCGAGAACGGCAATCCTTCGTTGGAATGGACGTTTTTCAAAGAAGGAAATATTATGGTTCTGAGGAGGAATAGTATCTCGTTCATACGCCTAGCTTGTGTCCAGAAAGAGACGTGCTTTTTGGATGAGGAAGAGGAGTTATTATATAAAATGTTAAGCGGATAACAGAATCTCCTGTATGGAGTTAGTGGAGAAAAGAGAACGGGAAAAGAATTCGTGGGAGAGGCAGCTACTGTGCCGTCAGAACGGGAAAGTGAGGGAAATGTAGTACGACAGAAAAATTTTCAAAGACGTTTTTCAATGAGATGAGTTTCGAATAAAGGTACGTTTTTTGCTCACGGTAAATGACTTTAGGGCGGAGATGAAAGGTGAATGCGATTCAGAAGTAAGGAGAGTTTTCCCGTATACAATATGCCAGACCCTTTCCCGAATAGCGTTGTAAGGCGTTTGGTTAAAAGACGAATAAAAAGAGAACTTGGTCCTAGAGGAATAGGCATTATATGTTTCCACTCCCACAATAAAAACTACAGATGATACGGTCAACTAAGACAGAAGCATCATCCGATGAGAGGAGGCAATCTTCTTAAGGAAAGTCAGCCAATATATTATTTTTTTCTGCAAGTTAGTCCAGTCAGCGGGAAAACTGGTGGTGATGTAATCGAGGGAGGCGGAGCCACCAGTCCACACCAGCCAATCAGGGGAAGACTCTTACAAACGCACGGCAAGAAAAGAATCTTTTCCACTTAAAGTATTCTTCTCTAATGTTGTTAATCTGTGAACAAGGCTTTACGGCGAAACTTAACAGAGTATAACTACAGCTTCATTCTGTGGTTTTCTACCACCTTAATCCACTCATCTGTTGGCATGAATTTCCTATATATATATATATATATATATATATATCATACAAACCTCCAACAGCCAGGATCGAACCCGGGACCCCTGTGCAATAGGCAGGAGCGCTAACGCTAGGCTATGATCGCGCCTAATAGGAAAATGACTTGCACAGGATTACCGGGTCCAAGACGATCACATGTCTACCAAATGGTGTCCTAGCTATGTCTCCTCGTTGTATATCAACTGACTTATATTTCTCTCTTGTGTCTCCCCTGATGATGTGATCATTACACGAAAGTATACTTGGGAACTTATCGTGTTTCATCTTTCCCCGTGAACTAATAGGAATGTACTTGATCACGCGCAAAATTGTGATCCTTTCCAATATATATATATATATATATATATATATATATATATATATATATATATATATATATATATATATATATATATATATATATATATATATATATACATTTTTTTTTTCTTTTTTGCTTTGTCGCTGTCTCCCGCGTTTGCGAGGTAGCGCAAGGAAACAGACGAAAGAAATGGCCCAACCCACCCACATACACATGTATATACATACGTCCACACACGCAAATATACATACCTACACAGCTTTCCATGGTTTACCCCAGACGCTTCACATGCCCCGATTCAATCCACTGACAGCACGTCAACCCCGGTATACCACATCGATCCAATTCACTCTATTCCTTGCCCTCCTTTCACCCTCTTGCATGTTCAGGCCCCGATCACACAAAATCTTTTTCACTCCATCTTTCCACCTCCAATTTGGTCTCCCTCTTCTCCTCGTTCCCTCCACCTCCGACACATATATCCTCTTGGTCAATCTTTCCTCACTCATTCTCTCCATGTGCCCAAACCATTTCAAAACACCCTCTTCTGCTCTCTCAACCACGCTCTTTTTATTTCCACACATCTCTCTTATCCTTACGTGACTTACTCGATCAAACCACCTCACACCACACATTGTCCTCAAACATCTCATTTCCAGCACATCCAACCTCCTGCGCACAACTCTATCCATAGCCCACGCCTCGCAACCATACAACATTGTTGGAACCACTATTCCTTCAAACATACCCATTTTTGCTTTCCGAGATAATGTTCTCGACTTCCACACATTCTTCAAGGCTCCCAGAGTTTTCGTCCCCTCCCCCACCCTATGATCCACTTCCGCTTCCATGGTTCCATCCGCTGACAGATCCACTCCAAGATATCTAAAACACTTCACTTCCTCCAGTTTTTCTCCATTCAAACTCACCTCCCAATTGACTTGACCCTCAACCCTACTCTACCTAATAACCTTGCTCTTATTCACATTTACTCTTAACTTTCTTCTTTCACACACTTTACCAAACTCAGTCACCAGCTTCTGCAGTTTCTCACATGAATCAGCCACCAGCGCTGTATCATCAGCGAACAACAACTGACTCACTTCCCAAGCTCTCTCATCCCCAAAAGACTTCATACTTGCCCCTCTTTCCAAAAGTCTTGCATTCACCTCCCTAACAACCCCATCCATACGCAAATTAAACAACCATGGAGACATCACACACCCCTGCCGCAAACCTACATTCACTGAGAACCAATCACTTTCCTCTCTTCCTACACGTACACATGCCTTACATCCTCGATAAAAACTTTTCACTGCTTCTAACAACTCGCCTCCCACACCATATATTCTTAATACCTTCCACAGAGCAGCTCTATCAACTCTATCATATGCCTTCTCCAGATCTATAAATGCTACATAGAAATCCATTTGCTTTTCTAAGTATTTCTCACATACATTCTTCAAAGCAAACACCTGATCCACACATCCTCTACCACTTCTGAAACCACACTGCTCTTCCCCAATCTGATGCTCTGTACATGCCTTCACCCTCTCAATCAATACCTTCCCATATAATTTACCAGGAATACTCAACAAACTTATACCTCTGTAATTTGAGCACTCACTCTTATCCCCTTTGCCTTTGTAAAATGGCACTATGCACGCATTCCGTAAAATCCTCAGGCACCTCACCGTGAGTCATACATACATTAAATAACCTTACCAACCAGTCAACAATATATATATATATATATATATATATATATATATACACCTCCCACACATGAGGGAGAGGGGGATGTTATTCCATGTGTGGCGAGGTGGCGATGGGAATGAATAAAGGCAGACAGTGTGAATTGTGTGCATGTGTATATATGTACGTGTCTGTGTGTGTATATATATGTGTACATTGAGAATTATGGGTATGTATATTTGTGTGTGTGGTCGTGTATGTATATACACGTGTATGGGGGTGGGTTGGGCCATTTCTTTCGTCTGTTTCCTTGCGCTATCTCGCAAACGCGGGAGAAAGCGACAAAGCAAAATAAATAAATATATTTTTTTTTTTTTTTTTTTTAATTTTCCAAAAGAAGGAACAGAGAAGAGGGCCAGGTGAGGATATTTCCTCAAAGGCCCAGTCCTCTGTTCTTAACGCTACCTCGCTGTCGCGGGAAATGGCGGATAGTATGAAAAAAAAAAAAAAAAAAATATATATATATATATATATATATATATATATATATATATATATATATATATATATATATATATATATATATACATATATATACATATATATATTGGAAAGGATCACAATTTTGCGCGTGATCAAGATATTTCTATGAGTCCACAGGGAAAATGAAACACGAAAAGTTCCCAAATGCACTTTCGTGTAATAGTCACATCATCAGGGGAGACACAAGAGAGAGATATAACAGTCAGTTGATATACATCGAAGACACGAAGCTAGGACGCCATTTGGTAAACATGTGATTGTCCAAAACATACAACGAGCGTTCATAAACTTATCATTTTACAAATCTTATCAACAATAAAGCTATCCTATTTGTATAGACCATCAATATGTTTACCAAATGGCGTCCTAGCTTCGTCCCTTATATGTTTATCAACTGACTGTTATATTTCTTTCTTGTGTCTCCGCTGATGATGTGATTATTACACGAAAGTGCACTTGGGAACTTTTCGTGTTTCATTTTCCCCGTGGACTCATAGGAATATCTTGACCACGCACAAAATTGTGATCCTTTCCAATATATATATATATATATATATATATATATATATATATATATATATATATATATATATATATATATATATATATATATATATATATATACATATATATATATATATATATATACATATATACATATATATATGTGAATAAGAGCAAGGTTATTAGGTACAGTAGGGTTGAGGGTCAAGTCAATTGGGAGGTGAGTTTGAATGGAGAAAAACTGGAGGAAGTGAAGTGTTTTAGATATCTGGGAGTGGATCTGGCAGCGGATGGAACCATGGAAGCGGAAGTGGATCATAGGGTGGGGGAGGGGACGAAAACTCTGGGAGCCTTGAAGAATGTGTGGAAGTCGAGAACATTATCTCGGAAAGCAAAAATGGGTATGTTTGAAGGAATAGTGGTTCCAACAATGTTGTATGGTTGCGAGGCGTGGGCTATGGATAGAGTTGTGCGCAGGAGGATGGATGTGCTGGAAATGAGATGTTTGAGGACAATGTGTGGTGTGAGGTGGTTTGATCGAGTAAGTCACGTAAGGATAAGAGAGATGTGTGGAAATAAAAAGAGCGTGGTTGAGAGAGCAGAAGAGGGTGTTTTGAAATGGTTTGGGCACATGGAGAGAATGAGTGAGGAAAGATTGACCAAGAGGATATATGTGTCGGAGGTGGAGGGAACGAGGAGAAGAGGGAGACCAAATTGGAGGTGGAAAGATGGAGTGAAAAAGATTTTGTGTGATCGGGGCCTGAACATGCAAGAGGGTGAAAGGAGGGCAAGGAATAGAGTGAATTGGATCGATGTGGTATACCGGGGTTGACGTGCTGTCAGTGGATTGAATCGGGGCATGTGAAGCGTCTGGGGTAAACCATGGAAAGCTGTGTAGGTATGTATATTTGCGTGTGTGGACGTATGTATATACATGTGTATGGGGGTGGGTTGGGCCATTTCTTTCGTCTGTTTCCTTGCGCAACCTCGCAAACGCGGGAGACAGCGACAAAGCAAAAAAGAAAAAAAAAATGTATATATATATATATATATATATATATATATATATATATATATATATATATATATTGGAAAGGATCACAATTTTGCGCGTGATCAAGTACATTTCTATTAGTTCACGGGGAAAGATGAAACACGATAAGTTCCCAAGTATACTTTCGTGTAATGATCACATCATCAGGGGAGACACAAGAGAGAAATATAAGTCAGTTGATATACAACGAGGAGACATAGCTAGGACACCATTTGGTAGACATGTGATCGTCTTATACCCGGTAATCCTGTGCAAGTCATTTTCCTATTAGGCGCGATCATAGCCTAGCGTTAGCGCTCCTGCCTATTGCACAGGGGTCCCGGGTTCGATCCTGGCTGTTGGAGGTTTGTATGATATTTATATATATATATATATATATAGGAAATTCATGCCAACAGATGAGTGGATTAAGGTGGTAGAAAACCACAGAATGAAGCTGTAGTTATACTCTGTTAAGTTTCGCCGTAAAGCCTTGTTCACAGATTAACAACATTAGAGAAGAATACTTTAAGTGGAAAAGATTCTTTTCTTGCCGTGCGTTTGTAAGAGTCTTCCCCTGATTTGCTGGTGTGGACTGGTGGCTCCGCCTCCATCGATTACATCACCACCAGTTTTCCCGCTGACTGGACTAACTTGCAGAAAAAAATAATATATTGGCTGACTTTCCTTAAGAAGATTGCCTCCTCTCATCGGATGATGCTTCTGTCTTAGTTGACCGTATCATCTGTAGTTTTTATTGTGGGAATGGAAACATATAATGCCTATTCCTCTAGGACCAAGTTCTCTTTTTATTCGTCTTTTAACCAAACGCCTTACAACGCTATTCGGGAAAGGGTCTGGCATATTGTATACGGGAAAACTCTCCTTACTTCTGAATCGCATTCACCTTTCATCTCCGCCCTAAAGTCATTTACCGTGAGCAAAAAACGTACCTTTATTCGAAACTCATCTCATTGAAA
This sequence comes from Panulirus ornatus, assembly GCF_036320965.1. NCBI lineage: Eukaryota > Metazoa > Arthropoda > Malacostraca > Decapoda > Palinuridae > Panulirus > Panulirus ornatus. The sequence goes on from NC_092287.1 coordinate 13,902,650, forward strand.
AACGTCTTTGAAAATTTTTCTGTCGTACTACATTTCCCTCACTTTCCCGTTCTGACGGCACAGTAGCTGCCTCTCCCACGAATTCTTTTCCCGTTCTCTTTTCTCCACTAACTCCATACAGGAGATTCTGTTATCCGCTTAACATTTTATATAATAACTCCTCTTCCTCATCCAAAAAGCACGTCTCTTTCTGGACACAAGCTAGGCGTATGAACGAGATACTATTCCTCCTCAGAACCATAATATTTCCTTCTTTGAAAAACGTCCATTCCAACGAAGGATTGCCGTTCTCGGCCCCCAGCTACTACCTAGTCATCTCCAATTTCCAAGGGCTTTCAATTTCTCCTCAACTTCCATCTGCTCAAACAACACGAATCTCTCAGTCTTAACTCGGTTCATCAGTTTAGTTTTCGTAAGGGTCAGGTCCACGGGTGATATCCTTTCCTATCTTATTAATGACTGGTTATCAGTTCTAAAGGGACTACGTGGAATTCTGTTGTAGTTATATATATATATATATATATATATATATATATATATATATATATATATATATATATATATATATATATATGTATACACTATCCCTGTGGATAGGGGAGAAAGAATACTTCCCACTTATTCCCTGCGTGTCGTAGAAGGCGCCTAATAGGGGAGGGAGCGGGGGGGCTGGAAATCCTCATCTCCCTCTCTTTTTTTTTTTTTTTTTCAAAAGAAGGGACAGAGAAGGGGGCCAGGTGAGGATATTCTCTCAAAGGCCTAGTCCTCTATTCTTAACGCTACCTCGCTAATGCGGGAAATGAAGAATGGTTTGAATGAAATGGTGGCTGATTCATGTGAGAAACTGCAGAAGCTGGTGACTGAGTTTGGTAAAGTGTGTGGAAGAAGAAAGTTAAGAGTAAATGTGAATAAGAGCAAGGTTATTAGGTACAGTAGGGTTGAGGGTCAAGTCAATTGGGAGGTGAATTTGAATGGAGAAAAACTGGAGGAAGTGAAGTGTTTTAGATATCTGGGAGTGGATCTGGCAGCGGATGGAACCATGGAAGCGGAAGTGGATCATAGGGTGGGGGAGGGGGCGAAAATTCTGGGGGCCTTGAAGAATGTGTGGAAGTCGAGAACATTATCTCGGAAAGCAAAAATGGGTATGTTTGAAGGAATAGTGGTTCCAACAATGTTGTATGGTTGCGAGGCGTGGGCTATGGATAGAGTTGTGTGCAGGAGGATGGATATGCTGGAAATGAGATGTTTGAGGACAATGTGTGGTGTGAGGTGGTTTGATCGAGTGAGTAACGTAAGGGTAAGAGAGATGTGTGGAAATAAAAAGAGCGTGGTTGAGTGAGCAGAAGAGGGTGTTTTGAAGTGGTTTGGGCACATGGAGAGAATGAGTGAGGAAAGATTGACCAAGAGGATATATGTGTCGGAGGTGGAGGGAACGAGGAGAAGAGGGAGACTAAATTGGAGGTGGAAAGATGGAGTGAAAAAGATTTTGTGTGATCGGGGCCTGAACATGCAGGAGTGTGAAAGGAGGGCAAGGAATAGAGTGAATTGGAGCGATGTGGTATACCGGGGTTGACGTGCTGTCAGTGGATTGAATCAAGGCATGTGAAGCGACTGGGGTAAACCATGGAAAGCTGTGTAGGTATGTATATTTGCGTGTGTGGACGTATGTATATACATGTGTATGGGGGGGATTGGGCCATTTCTTTCGTCTGTTTCCTTGCGCTACCTCGCAAACGCGGGAGACATCGACAAAGTATAATAAAAAAATAAAAAAATGATAATATATATATATATATATATATATATATATATATATATATATATATATATATATATATATATATATATATATATATATATATATATATATATATATATATATTCCTATGAGTCCACGGGGAAAAATGAAACACGAAAAGTTCCCAAGTGCACTTTCGTGTAATAATCACATCATCAGGAGAGACAGAAGAAAGAAATATAACAGTCAGTTGATATACATCGAAGAGACGAAGCTAGGACGCCGTTTGGTAAACATGTGATTGTCCAAAACATACAACGAGCGTTCATAAACTTATCATTTTGCAAATCATATTAACAATAAAGTTATCTTATTTGTATAGACCATCACTAATATTAAAATTATAAGTCTTTGTGTATTTAATAATAGAAGATTCAATGATATTTCTCTTGGTAAAAGAGTTGTTAACTCTAAATGATAAGTTTATGAACGCTCGATGTATGTTTTGGACAATCACATGTTTACTGAATGGCGTCCTAGCTTCGTCTCTTCGTTGTATATCAACTGACTGTTATATTTCTCTCTTGTGTCTCCCCTGATGATGCGATTACTACACGAAAGTGCACTTGGGAACTTTTCGTGTTTCATTTTTCCCCGTGGACTCATGAATATCTTGATCACGCGCAAAATTGTGATCTTTTCCAATATACATATATATATATACGTATATACTTATATATATATATATATATATATATATATATATATATATATATATATATATATATATATATATATATATATATATATATATATATATATATATATATATATATATATATACATACGAATAAAGTGCATATAGACACGCACCTTCATAGAACATACAAACCTCCAACAGCTAGGATCGAACCCGGGACCTATGTGCGCGAGGCAGGAACGTTATCGCTAGGCTATGGGCCAGGCCCATAGCCTAGCGGTTACATTCCTGCTTCGCGTACAGGGGTCCCGGGTTCGATCCTGGCTGTTGGAGGTTTGTATGTTGTATATATATATATATATATATGTTTTTGTGTGTGTGTATAGGTGTGCGTGTGTGTGTGTGTGTGTGTGTGTGTGTGTCTGTGTGTCTGTCTGTCTGTGTGTGTCTGTGTAATGCACTCTGGTATATTTCCTTTACTTCACCAATTAAATATTCCACTGATGTTTGGGGATGTAAGGACTTGCTGTATTCCACAGCTGGTGACGTGAGATATAATCTAACCGGATAAGACTTTCATCACATTTAGATTTTTTCTTTTTTGCACTTAGAACAAAAATGAAACCTTTCCCTCAAACAAGACGGAATTCAATTTCAAGCTGAACATTTCTTGGGTGAGCCCTCAGATATTTCTTTATGGTTCCACCCGCAGCTTCGCCGTTTGATATGGAAAGCTTAAGCCTAAGGTAATAATTCTTTATGACGACGCTGGCTATTACGTTTCCTCAATATATGATGAGGAGACGGAAGAGGTGGGAAAAGGAAAGGAATACGGAGAAAGCGAGAGTGACAAGGGTAAGAGAGGTACGAGGAGAGATTAGATATAGAAACGGAGTGAGAAGAGAGGAGAAAATGAGAGGAGAAAGAGAAGAGTGTTCACATACACACACACACACACACACACACACACACACACACAACCGCATGAGCAGGAAGCGGCAGACAAGACTGCCTTAATATGCCAAGCTGTAGCTAGTCATCAGCTTCCCATGACTGTGTTGTACAAGTCTAATTAGAGCTTGTAGCGGAATGTGATATGACCCCCCACTCCCTCCCTCTCGCGCTACCCAGGTGAAACACTTTCTATATACTATTATTTCACACTGGTGAACTTGAAACAGGGAAGATTACAGAATCCAGGTCGAATGTTCATGGATGCCGCCAGAATCAGTGAACTAAAATCTTAGATAATTGCTCATGTCAAGAATATCCATCGAAAAGAAAGTGTGGTTAACTTACATACTGTGAGTAAAGAGATTTTGGAAGTGAACGTTGTAGAGAGGTGTAATAGTGAGTGAAAAAGTGGAGAGTTTCTATTCCTAATAGACAAGACTGGCAGTCGAAATTCACGTAATCCAGCTAATTACAATTCTGTCTTTTGGTTAGATATCTGTTTGAGCCGGTATGCTAACTGTCTGTTAATATTATAAAGTAGGGAAACAAATTAGATAATACTTTCAGCCAGTATGCTAATAAACTGTTAATCTTAGAAAGTAAGCCAGCAGATTAATCACTTTATTACTCAATATATTAGATAGATGGAAAGGTCTATAAATTAAGGATATGAGAATTAGACCAAACAACTAGTCAGTTAAGGCAAAGCAGAACTTATTTTCAGGCACTCTCACACAGCCGAGCAAGGCAAGAAGTTTTTGAGTTGAATTTCAAAGAGAAACGGATTCCGAAGAGAAAATACCCAGATCAAATACTTGTGACTTGGTCCTTAACAAGGAGGTTAGGGAATGAAGGCTACCTGGGACTTACGAGGGATGGAGAGAAAATCGATAGTGGAAATTATTGAAAAATAGGATTAGAAGTTATCACACTTGTAGGACGAATTAAATAAACTGAAAGCAAATAACAGAAAGATGTCATCAGGTGAGAGAGGAACTTAATGACTGAAAGAATGTAGTCAATGGGCATGAATCAGATTCAAACCAGTTGATTAGGGATTCAGAAGGTACATAACCTGAGGAAGGGAGGTTAAAGAACTGGAAAGCAGGGCTTTTGTATATGCCCAAGGGACTGATCAGCAAGAGGAAATACCCAGAACATCAAGAGCAGAATTTATTGGAAATGTTAGACAGGGAGTGGTAGCAGGAACAACATCAGAGTCTAACCAACAGACTAAGAATATAAAGTTTCACAGTAAATTAATGTAAACTATAGACAGAATAACGAGCGCTGTTAGAGACAGAATTACGAGAAAAAATTTGGTACAGTAGATCAAAAGTTTAGAAAAGTACTCAGCATACAGAGTCAGTCTTTTTCAGCAAACAGAGAGATTTCAGAGCAAGTCAGAGACGTGGAGGCTTATGAATTTACACTGAAAGACTAGGCAGAAAAGTTTAGAAAAGTACTCAGCATACAGAGTCAGTCTTTTTCAGCAAACAGAGAGATTTCAGAGCAAGTCAGAGACGTGGAGGCTTATGAATTTACACTGAAAGACTAGGCAGAAAAGTGGATGATACCAATGTTAGAAAGGTTAGCAAAGTTGAAGGTCAACAGAAGTAAATTACTGATGATTTTTGGACTGAAAGAGGATCATGTTCCAGACAGAGAGGAGAGAGTGAAAGACAGAAGGAATGCAGATTAGAAGAGTACTAGAGGGTATAGAAATGCCATACTCATTGTCTATGATAAAAGTAAAGAAAGAGTTGGTGGATATAATCGAGACAAAATGGGTCGAGCAGCTATTGTTACATTCTATCTGGAGTCATCTAGCCGGGAGAACTTTAAAACGGTGGAATTCAGTCTTCATCAGACGTGATTGACCAAGGGACGGGAGGGATGAAAGGAAAGAGAATACAGTAGAAATGAATAAACAGGAGACACCAAATGAGAAAGGAGGATGAATGACCACTGCAGAGAGGATAGGAATGTCCGTCCAGTGATTGTAATATCAGACTGAAAGTAATGTATACAAATGCAGATGGACTTGTAGTTCAGAGAAAGGAGACGGAGTTCAAGGATCGAGTTAGGAAAAAATGCACCTGAGCCCGTTGGAGTTATGGACAGGGACTTACTGAAGAGGTAGGATCTCACCCATTCTATAAAGGGGTGCATGGTGGCAAGGAGGGAAAGAGAAGACAGCTTTAAGTCACTGAAAATACTATTAGATGGTCCATTCAAACAATACCTATTGGGAAGTGGAAGTGTGGTAAAGAAGTGCATTGTTGTGTTGATCATAGATAATCATCGCAGGAACTCGGGCAAAAAAATGAAAGGATGAAAAAATGAAGGAAAGATCAGGTTGGCACTTGGCATAGTAAAACGTGAACTTCATGGCGATGGTAAGACACTAATATTAGGGAATCTAATTTATATAGAGACTCACTGAAGGTTTTGGTGGAGACAGGTGTTTGGAGTGTAAAGAGGATAACTTCCCATGCCAGCATGTCACTGAGCATACTAAGAATTGGACTGAGTGACATGGAATCATTGCCAGGTATTATCCTCGAACATTATAGCGTGGATTTTTGGAATATCATATCTCATATGCTAATCAAAAAACGTGATCATATACTGTTTGTTCTTGGTTATGTATATATTCTTATTATATTAGCTTAGATGGCACGGGCAACTGAGGCCCTAATCAAGGCCATCTCATTATAGACCAACCCCCAAGGATGGATGAACAACTGGATTGACTGTTGACCAACTGCACAGCTAGGACGCGAACCTATGCACTCGAGAATATGAAAATAGAATAACTGAAATCTGACTGACTCAAAGAGGATATACACTCTTGAACCTTATAGAGAACTCAACAATGTGTATAGTAACATAAACTGGGAACTGAGCGCAGGAGCCAGGGCTTGTGGAGAAAGATTCCGTGACATTTACGAGCTAGGAGTAGGAACATGAGTACCTTTAACCTCAATTACTGAAAGGTAGAAAAGGTGGGCCAGTTCAATCAATTGATAATCTTTTTTTTTTTTTTGCGAAGGATCTTAATGATGTACTGTGCTAAAGATGTTCTATGACGAAGACATAGGCGACGTTTCATCCAGCCAGCATTTGAAAGATTTATGCGATTAACGCCGAATAAGAAAGGAGGGGCAAAGAAACTTTTGAAATAATATTATGAGTAAAGCTGGAGACAATCCAAAACTTTTCCACAAATTCATTAGGAATACACTGTCACTTAAAGAGCAGCTAAGAGAGGGAAAGAGATTCAGAAGGAAAATATAAAGAAATGCGAGGAACTAAATGATAAGCTCAAAAGTTTTATTACAGTGGAATACGCGAGAGCCTCAGCACCAGCGAGATTGAATGAGATGGAGGTCTTGGAAGGCACTGAATTTTTAAAGGGGACATAAACAAAATATTAAACGGTCTTGCACTGTTTAGGACTCACGTTTCTGTTGAAATGTCTCCATATATGCTGGAAATGCATGCAGATATAACTGACACACTACTTGAAATATTGTTCAAGATGTCGCTAGAAGAATCAAGGGAGCGGGGAAAGGGGAAACGTCATAACTATCTAAAAGAAAGAAGAGAGGTGGTGTGCGCTGATCACCTTAACGAACACGGTATGTAAAGTACTGGGAAATATAATAAAAATCAATTAGATATCTTTTACCAGAGGAAAAAAATGCCTAAGTGAAAGACAGGATCTCATGTATAACAAAGCCCTTGGATTTCTACAACAGAGTGAGTTTCGTTTTAGGGGAAAAGAAATGTCTGGATGGATTTTCTGTACATGGACGGCCAGACAGCACTTGACTCGACCACAAAGGTAGGATGGAAAAAGAAACAGGGCCTCTACACAATGACTGAAGGGAAACTCCTTCGATGGATGGAAGATTGTTTCAATGGAAGGGAACAAAGGGAAGCTTTCTCGAAATCGATTGAGGTCACCAGTAGAGTGCCGCAGTGTTCTGTCCTGGGATGATTCCTCTTCGTCATCTATGCGAGTGACTTGCCAGAAGGACTGAACTCCTTTCTGAACTTGTTCACTGATGATACCGAAGTCATATGTGACGCAAAAAGTGCGCAGGATTGCATCGACTTATAAAAAGGACATAAACAAATTCCAAAGATGATCTGATGCATGTTTCATAAAATTCAACCCACGTAAGTATAAAGTAATGAGGCTGAAAATTGTATGAAAAAAATAAAGGCTTCACTACGAATATTATATAGCACAATATAAGCCACAAAAATCTTTTTGTGAGCGGAAATTGAGAAATGACATCGTCCCTAACCTTTCGCCAGAGTCCCACACTGTCTTTTTTCACGAAATTGCTATGAAAGAGAAAGAACAAAATTACAGACAGATGTGAGAGGCTTCTTTGATAGACTGAAAGTTGCGTAGCTGGATAGGTACAGAGTGGTGCCTTTTCAACCGTAGCAGATTTGATAATGGCTTCTCCCAGGACTCATTTCTGAAGCTTCCCTTATTCCTTTTCTATGCATATGACAAACCAGAGGGACTTGAACTATCTACTAACCTTGGCAGCACCCCCTTGAGAGTCATGGAGAGTCGTCAGTATGGTTCAGATAACATTTTAAAGAAGCGTCAAGTGAATAAAATGGGTTCTAGTGTAACATAGGCAAAGCCATACTTACGACTTCCACTTTACAAGATATATAAGCTCAAGGAATTTGCCTACTATGAGGAGAGCCTGAGTTACTTATGATATACATCTCGTCACCAGGCCACCGTGGACTGTGAGGAAAGTAGAAATCTTAGTCAGCGTCACAGTTATATTCAAGTACGTGGATGACGAGCTGTTCAAAGAAGTATCTGCCACCCACATCTGATTAAGGAAATGCATCACCAGTTGCTTTTTCTCCACACTTGGAGAAGTATGTAGACATGCTGGAGAGGATCCAGTAGCATGTGACTGAAGTATTGCCTTAATTAAAGGAGCTGAACTGTTGAGAGCAGAGGAGAGCAGTCTCATAGACCAGCTCACGTCAGAAGACGGAGGAACGACGGGTAAACATAAGGTACATCTTTAGATTACTCAGCAGGCTGCTATGATGTCCACACAGAACCCCAATGGTGGGGCAAAGGGATGGACGGCTCCGCCAGAGAACACAAGAGAGTTATGAGGAGAATAATTCTACACAGAAGTATAGTAGTAGACGAGTGGAATGAGTTGAGTGAAGGAGAGGTGAAGGAAGTGATCACGAAAAGAGGAAAGGAAAGGAAAACCCTTTGATAGAAACGAGAGTATATGAAAGGCGGACCAGCAGGTGCAAAACCGTCTTCATTACAAACAATTAGTTATAGATAAATAGTTCTCTCTCTCTCTCTCTCTCTCTCTCTCTCTCTCTCTCTCTCTCTCTCTCTCTCTCTCTCTCTCTCTCTCTCTCTCTCTCTCTCTCTCTCTCTCTCTCTCTCTCTCTCTCTCTCTGATACATACACGCATGCGCACCTTTTTCAACATCTCATGTTTTATGTCAGTATGTAATAGTTATTACAGAACTGCACTTCTTTACATATCATAGGCTTTTGGAAGGAAAAATCCAAAGGCAGGAGAGAGAAAACCGGAAACCCTGGAAACACCGCACACTGCTGGCAGCAATTTCCTGCAAGCGGAAGATGGATAGACAAACAGAGGCAAGAACAGGCGAGACAGTCAGAGGGAGGGAGAGGAAAAATGCTAGTATTCCTGGTGACCAGCCAAGCTACCCTTCCATCATCTAGCTAGCAGGATAACCGCTGTGACCCAGTGAGCCTGAAGCAGACCTTTGTTACACAAAATGTTCTTAACCAAGTCAGGAGGCCCCTGGTCCAGGTGGTGTGTTGAGGAAAGATGCTGGAGGCCCCTGGTCCAGGTAATGTGCTGAGGAAAGGTGCTAGAGTCTCTTGCTACAGGTGGTGTGTTGAGGAAAGGTGCTGGAGGCTTGGTCCAGGTGGTGCGTTGGGGGAAGGTGCTGGAGGCTCCCGGTCCAGGTTGTGTGTTAAGGAAAGGTGCTGGAGGCTCCTGGTATAGGTTATGAGTTAAAGAAAGGTGCTGGAGGCTCCTGGTCTGGATGGTGTGTTGATGAAAGGTACTGAAGGCTTCAGATCCAGGTGGTGTGTTGAGGGAAGGTGCTGGAGGTTCATGGTCCAGTTGGTGTGTTGAGGAAAGGTGCTGGAGGCTTCGGGTCCAGGTGGTGTGTTGAGGAAAGATGCTGGAGGCTCCTGGCCTAGGTGGTGTGTTGAGGAAAGGTGCTGGTAGCTCCTGGCCCAGATGGTGTGTTGAGGAAAGTGCTCGAGTCTCTTGCTACAGGTGGTGTGTTGAGGAAAGGTGCTGGAGGCTCCTGGTCCAGGTGGTATGTTAAAGAAAGGTGCTGGAGGCTCCTGGTCCAGATGGTGTGTTGAGGAAAGGTGCTGGAGGCTTCGGGTCCAGGTGGTGTGTTGAGGGAAGGTGCTGGAGGCTCCTGACCCATGTGGTGTGTTGAAAAAAGATGCTGGAGGCTCCTAGCCCAGGTGGTGTGTTGAGGAAAGGTGCTGGTAGCTCCTGGCCCAGGTGGTGTGCTGAGGAAAGGTGCTTGTAGCTCCTGGCCCAGGTGGTGTGTTGAGGAAAGGTGCTGGAGGCTCCTGGCCCACGTGGTGTGTTGAGGAAAGGCGCTGGAGGCTCCTGGTACAGATGGTGTGTTGGGGAAAGGTACTGGAGGCTCCTGGTCCAGATGGTGTGTTGAAGGAAGGTGCTAGAGGCTCCTGGTACAGGTGGTGTGATGAGGAATAAAGCTTAGTTGCAAAAGCCTTCTCGACCAGATTAAGTCTTATTGTTGTTGTACAAGTACTCCCAGTTCTCAATGTATACTCTTGATTCTCTGAAGACTTAGACCTGGTCTCATTTATGATAGTACTTTAATGATGCTGAGTCTGTAACGGCAAGCTTTCCCAGGTCACACATCGTATTGCCAGCGTCTCCTATTGTAAATATCTGTTTACGTATGAGATTGTCATATATTAGGATCAGATTCATAAAGTGCTATTGCAATGCCGGTTTCGAAAATGTGTTGATAGTCGTCTCCCTGAAGAGTTTTAGATCTTGACGCTTTCTTAGGTGGAAGTCTTCGTATGTAGTTTGAGGAAGGGATACAATCGTAACTATGGAGTGTGGAGAAAGGGGGTAGTGGTTGTTTGGGGTAGTGGTTGGTGAAGGGATACATGGGAATGTCGGGAAGGAAGGAAATTCCGAGAAAGGAGGTTTGGGAGGGGTGACATTTTCAGGGCAGTGTGGAGGAGGTGAGGTTGATGAAAAGGAAAGGGATGGTGCTGAGAGAGCGTGAAGGAGAGGTCATGCGTGGAATATAGAGAGTAGGTGTTGCTGAGGGGTGTGACAAGGGTGATGAAGGAGAGTGTCAGTAAAAGTAGATCCTGGGGTGTGTGAGACACACAGAAGGCCTGCTGAAGTATTGTGGGAGAGGGGAAGCAGATAGTGGCACAACGAGGTATGTAACCCGGATAATAAGGCTCTCTTTACTGGACGCCCTGGAAATGAACTCAGGAATATCATTATGCCACTTGGTCTCCTCCCGGAGGGGCTACTGGGGGAGACCCACTCGACGGTGAATACGGCGGAAATGAATTGATATTTCGTGGAGGTGATTACCTAATGTGAGGAAAGGAAAGTGTAAAACTGCCTTGGATGAAAGAAAATTTTAGGATATTAGGAGGATGACTGTATGATAGACTGAAGAAGAAGAAACCATGTTAAACTGGAGCATGACTGTAACGTCGACTGAAGAGGAAGAAGCCAAATTAACTCCCAGGATGACTGTAGTTCGACTGAGGAGGAGGAAACCACTGTAAGAGAAAGAGTGACTATAGATCGAATGAAGAAGAGGAAGCCACGTGAAACTGAAGGACGACTGTAGGTCGACCGAAGAGGATGCCAGTTTAAGCCAAAGGATGACTGTAGGTCGACTAAAGAGAAGGGAGCCACGTTAAACCAAAGGGCTACTGTAAGGGTGACCGAAGATGAAGATACCACATTAAACTGAAGGTTGATTGTAGGTCGATTGAAGAGGAGGAAGCCACTACAAGCCAAAGGATGACTGTAGGTCGACTGAAAAGACCGATAGAGGTTGGTAGATAACAGTAGGTTGACTTGAGCAGAAGAGGATGGTTTGTACCTAGAGATGACTGTTGAGGAAAATATCAAGTTAAATCATTCGAAAGATATGAAATGGACGCAAGTGACTGATAAACACGTACAATGGGTAGCGTATCTACTGTAAGTAAAGTGTTAGGAATTTAACAACGGACGTGTATCTGTTTGTTATTCATTATCATATGAAAAGAGATGAAAATCAAAGATCTTATTTAATGATTAGGTTATAGAAAAGGAGTTATAGAAAAAGAGTAACGAGACATTATAGTGGTATGCTGATCATCAGAAACCGCTCTTATACAAATTATCTTTTTTCTACGTTGATTGGTGAACCAACCTCTGCTTCCATACGTTCGAAGCCATAGAACGAAAGCCGAGTAAATGTCTTGCAAGTGAATGACAGATTCCTGTTGCTTATAGGCATCATATATCAGCCATTAGGTTACCAAAGTATAGTAGATTCAGATGAAAGAAGAGGAAAGCATTGTACATACTTCATAATCTGTACAGCAAACATCTCCATACAGATATCATTGACTACGAAGTCAAATTCACGTATATCTAATATCATACTAATTTACTGTTGAACTCGGTGACCAGTGAAAGAATTTGTTGAAATCTTTACCACAAAGATGTGAACATCTATGAAGACACATTTGGACCATAAGTCTTTCCATGACTGATTATATAGTTGTCACCAAAAAAGGGCCCACCGTACTGACAATTTTACGGTAAACTTACAATATTGTGATGATTATATTAATCAGTATCCACTTAAAAGCAAATACATTATATAAAGTCCCGACCAACCGAAGTGTTAACCAGACTGGCGCTCCAGGGATGCCCTAACTCAGTCTGTGAACTCCACCACAAGACGTCCCCCTCCCTCCCGGAAATGGATCGTCCCCAGGTTGCTAAACTTGTACAGCGGGGACCAATTGTTGGCGTGAGTAAGAGCGGCCTCTCACTAACCGAAGTTGCAAGAGAACCTGGAATTTCTCGATCTACTGTGTACCGCTGGTTGACGGGGGTGGTACTGGGAAGAAATCTCCAAGACTGGCACAGGCCGGGGGCACCCCAGAAAGACAACTGCTGTTCACGACTAGACAATATGAGAGAGTTGTCTAAGTTTACCCAATTCAACATTGTCGTCGAGATGGCAAAGACTACATGAAGCTGGAATACACTACTGGACACCCAATACAAAGGAGAAATTCACAGAGATGTATCGTCAGAGTAGGCTAAGTTTTGCACCACTTTACACCGTTACGGCTTCTTTTCTCTCTCTCTGGAATGACCAAACTACCGTAGAACTCTTACGACAGAGCGGTCGGGTCTCCCTTAGCCCATTAGGTCACTAGAGGTGGCGAGGGATCTCTTTGAACCATAGAAGACGGTCTCAAATGGGAAGCGTTTGTATACGGCCGGGCTGTTAACACTCCCGATTGTTGAGTATTTTACTCGGGTTCGAATCCTGGGTGCATGGATGTGAAGAGAACATATTTACCAAGATGCTTTAAATTAGATTAATACGAGAAGAAACTTATAGACTATTGTAATAGCACACACACACTCACTCACAAATGCCATAATTAATATTTCATCAGGTAATTCCAACCCAGATTTAATCAATCAAATGATTTTTCCTCCAAAGAGAGGGTTGATCAATATGATGTGATTTGAGGTATACAAGGTTCATGTATTATTTGGTATCATGTATCATAATGTAATATTATCTTGTTATACATAATATTGTCTCTAGACTTGAATATCCAACTCTGGCTATTTATCGTGTGTATGTTTTATTTGCGCGTATACTTATTTACATGACTCCTACCCCAAAAATCCTTATGAGGCTCAAAAATATTATTCAGAGATTATTCATTTTTTTTATTATACTTTGTCGCTGTCTCCCGCGTTTGCGAGGTAGCTCAAGGAAACAGACGAAAGAAATGGCCCAACCCCCCCCCCCCCCCATACACATGTATATACATACGTCCACACACGCAAATATACATACCTACACAGCTTTCCATGGTTTACCCCAGACGCTTCACATGCCTTGATTCAATCCACTGACAGCACGTCAACCCCGGTATACCACATCGCTCCAATTCACTCTATTCCTTGCCCTCCTTTCACCCTCCTGCATGTTCAGGCCCCGATCACACAAAATCTTTTTCACTCCATCTTTCCACCTCTAATTTGGTCTCCCTCTTCTCCTCGTTCCCTCCACGTCCGACACATATATCCTCTTGGTCAATCTTTCCTCACTCATTCTCTCCATGTGCCCAAACCACTTCAAAACACCCTCTTCTGCTCTCTCAACCACGCTCTTTTTATTTCCACACATCTCTCTTACCCTTACGTTACTCACTCGATCAAACCACCTCACACCACACATTGTCCTCAAACATCTCATTTCCAGCACATCCATCCTCCTGCGCACAACTCTATCCATAGCCCACGCCTCGCAACCATACAACATTGTTGGAACCACTATTCCTTCAAACATACCCATTTTTTCTTTCCGAGATAATGTTCTCGACTTCCACACATTCTTCAAGGCCCCCAGAATTTTCGCCCCCTCCCCCACCCTATGATCCACTTCCGCTTCCATGGTTCCATCCGCTGCCAGATCCACTCCCAGATATCTAAAATTCAGAGATATTAACTAATTTATCGATGGAGCCAATATGTACTTCATACGAGAGCATGTAACAGCATTCGAAAAGGGTTACAGGCCTAATGATCTTTTTTGTAGGTCGATGGCCGTTAAACCCAACTAAACGGCAATCTCTAGTTTCACAGCTGGAACATTTTGGTAAAGAGGAATTGAAATGATTATATCAGGTATCTCTTTAAGCACTGCAAACCGTTCACGATAACCCAAGTGTAACGAATGTGTACATGCTCACAACCTGATACCTGCACATTAATTTAGTGATGTTTTCTTAGAAAAAGCATGAAGTTATATTACAAACATACTCAGATATATTTTAGGTTAGGTTTGATCACTCAAAGTTACCTTAGGTTCTAAGTTATCTTAGTTTGACAACAATGCCAGGATGGTAGGATTATTTTGAGTACACATTATTACCATCTAAAGCATCCAGTCTACCAGTGTAGTGGCTTCATCATTCTAGCATGAGGATGAAAGTGATAACCAGGGCAAAGATGAATAAGGGAGACAAGTCTGTATGGTTTCCGATCTTCACATAGTTATTTGATGGCTCTGTTGCTGAGCTACTCGCTTACAATTAGTGAAGAACCAGTCACACAAAATTCCCTAAGTGGCGAAGGTACGGATGAAAGTCTTCATTTAAAACAACGTAATGAAAATATAAGAGTTCACGGTAAGATTTATTTCAGCTGATGTAGGCTCTCAAAATAATGGGAAAGATTATCTAAGTTATTACAAGAAATACTTTTATGAAATTCAACGAGTTACAGACACACTATAAAAGAAAACCGTCTTCCCCTGGCGGTTGGAGGTTTGTATGTTCTATGAAGGTGTGCGTTTTATGCACTAGTTTCGTATTCATATACCTCCGCTTTATACAGTTAGGTTAGGTAGAATGCTATCTGCTGGCTATGTGCGCCTGTTGGGAAATAACCGGCGTAGACCCCATTGCTCACCAACGTGAGACGAAGGGTATTCGAGTACATAGTATTCGAATATTTGTTTCCTATTACCCAGGCCCATAGCCTATCGGTTAGCATTCCCGCCTCTTGCACAGGGGTCCCGGGTTAGATCCAGGCTGTTGGAGGTTTGTATAATATATATATATATATATATATATATATATATATATATATATATATATATATATATATATATATATATATATATATATATATATATATATATATATAGGGCGCAAATGGGGAGGAGATAACAAGTAGTGGTGATGTGAGGAAGAGATGGAGTGAGTATTTTGAAGGTTTGTTGAATGTGTTTGATGATAGAGTGGCAGATATAGGGTGTTTTGGTCGAGGTGGTGTGCAAAGTGAGAGGGTTAGGGAAAATGATTTGGTAAACAGAGAAGAGGTAGTAAAAGCTTTGCGGAAGATGAAAGCCGGCAAGGCAGCAGGTTTGGATGGTATTGCAGTGGAATTTATTAAAAAAGGGGGTGACTGTATTATTGACTGGTTGGCAAGGTTAGTTAATGCATGTATGACTCATGGTGAGGTGCCTGAGGATTGGCCGAATGCGTGCATAGTGCCATTGTACAAAGGCAAAGGGGATAAGAGTGAGTGCTCAAATTACAGAGGTATAAGTTTGTTGAGTATTCCTGGTAAATTATATGGGAGGGTATTGATTGAGAGGGTGAAGGCATGTACAGAGCATCAGATTGGGGAAGAGCAGTGTGGTTTCAGAAGTGGTAGAAGATTTGTGGATCAGGTGTTTGCTTTGAAGAATGTATGTGAGAAATACTTAGAAAAGCAAATGGATTTGTATGTAGCATTTATGGATCTGGAGAAGGCATATGATAGAGTTGGTAGAGATGCTCTGTGGAATGTATTAAGAATATATGGTGTGGGAGGCAAGTTATTAGAAGCAGTGAAAAGTTTTTATCGAGGATGTAAGGAATGTGTACGTGTAGGAAGAGAGGAAAGTGATTGGTTCTCAGTGAATGTAGGTTTGCGGCAGGGGTGTGTGATGTCTCCATGGTTGTTTAATTTGTTTATGGATTGGGTTGTTAGGGAGGTGAATGCAAGAGTTTTGGAAAGAGGGGCAAGTATGAAGTCTGTTGGGGATGAGAGAGCTTGGGAAGTGAGTCACTTGTTGTTCGCTGATGATACAGCGCTGGTGGCTGATTCATGTGAGAAACTGCAGAAGCTGGTGACTGAGTTTGGTAAAGTGTGTGAAGAAGAAAGTTAAGAGTAAATGTGAATAAGAGCAAGGTTATTAGGTAAAGTAGGGTTGAGGGTCAAGTCAATTGGGAGGTAAGTTTGAATGGAGAAAAACTGGAGGAAGTAAGTGTTTTAGATATCTGGGAGTGGATCTGGCAGCGGATGGAACCATGGAAGCGAAAGAGGATCATAGGGTGGGGGAGGGGCGAAAATTCTGGGAGCCTTGAAGAATGTGTGGAAGTCGAGAACATTATCTCGGAAAGCAAAAATGGGTATGTTTGAAGGAATAGTGGTTCCAACAATGTTGTATGGTTGCGAGGCGTGGGCTATGGATAGAGTTGTGCGCAGGAGGATGGATGTGCTGGAAATGAGATGTTTGAGGACAATGTGTGGTGTGAGGTGGTTTGATCGAGTAAGTAACGTAAGGGTAAGAGAGATGTGTGGAAATAAAAAGAGCGTGGTTGAGAGAGCAGCAGAGGGTGTTTTGAAATGGTTTGGGCACATGGAGAGAATGAGTGAGGAGAGATTGACCAAGAGGATATATGTGTCGGAGGTGGAGGGAACGAGGAGAAGAGGGAGACCAAATTGGAGGTGGAAAGATGGAGTGAAAAAGATTTTGTGTGATCGGGGCCTGAACATGCAGGAGGGTGAAAGGAGGGCAAGGAATAGAGTGAATTGGAGTCGATGTGGTATACAGGGGTTGACGTGCTGTCAGTGGATTGAATCAGGGCATGTGAAGCGTCTGGGGTAAACCATGGAAAGCTGTGTAGGTATGTATATTTGCGTGTGTGGACATATGTATATACATGTGTATGGGGGTGGGTTGGGCCATTACTTTCGTCTGTTTCCTTGCGCTACCTCGCAAACGCGGGAGACAGCAACAAAGCAAAAAACAAAAAAAAAAAAATATATATATCTTTTTTCTTTTTTCTATACTACTCGCCATTTCCCGCGTTAACGAAGTGGCGTTAACAACAGAGGACTGAGCCTTAGAGGGAATATCCTCATTTGGCCCTCCTCTCTGTTCATTCCTCTGGAAAATTAGAAAATATGAGGGGAGGATTTCCAACCCCCTCACCCCCCCCCCAATCCTTCACCTTTTAGTCCCCTTCTACGACAGGTAGGGAATACGTGGGAAGTGTTCTTTCTCCCCTATCCCCTGACTTTACTCCCAAGACATTCCCAAACCACTCTTTCCCTTTACCCTTTAGCTTCGTTTCACTCGGAGCCAAAACATCCAGGTTCCTTTCCTCAAACAAACTACCTATCTCTCCTTTTTTTTCATCTTGGTTACATCCACACACATTTAGACACCCCAATCTGAGCCTTCGAGGAGGATGAGCACTCCTCGCATGACTCCTTCTTCTGTTCCCCTTTTAGAAAGTTAAAATACAAGGAGGGGAGGGTTTCTGGCCCCCCACTCCCGTCCCCTTTAGTCGCCTTTTACACGTGAGGAATGCGTGTATTCTTAATCCCCTATCCTCCGGGATGATATATATATATATATATATATATATATATATATATATATATATATATATATATATATATATATATATATATATATATATATATATATATATATATATATATATATATATATACATATATATATATACATACATATATATATATACATATATATATATATGTATATATATATATATATATATATATATATATATATATATATATATATATATATATACATATATATATATATGTATATATATATATATATATATATATATATATATATATATATATATATATATATATATATATATATATATATATATTTTTTTTTTTTATACTTTGTCGCTGTCTCCCGCGTTTGCGAGGTAGCGCAAGGAAACAGACGGAAGAAATGGCCCAACCCCCACCATACACGTGTATATACATACGTCCACACACGCAAATATACATACCTACACAGCTTTCCATGGTTTACCCCAGACGCTTCACATGCCTTGATTCAATCCACTGACAGCACGTCAACCCCGGTATACCACATCGCTCCAATTCACTCTATTCCTTGCCCTCCTTTCACCCTCCTGCATGTTCAGGCCCCGATCACACAAAATCTTTTTCACTCCATCTTCCCACCTCCAATTTGGTCTCCCTCTTCTCCTCGTTCCCTCCACCTCCGACATATATATCGTCTTGGTCAATCTTTCCTCACTCATTCTCTCATGTGCCCAAACCATTTCAAAACACCCTCTTCTGCTCTCTCAACCACGCTCTTTTTATTTCGACACATCTCTCTTACCCTTACGTTACTTACTCGGTCATACCACCTCACACCACACACTGTCCTCAAACATCTCATTTCCAGCACATCCATCCTCCTGCGCACATCTCTATCCATAGCCCACGCCTCGCAACCATACAACATTGTTGGAACCACTATTCCTTTAAACATACCCATTTTTGCTTTCCGAGATAATGCTCTCGACTCCCACACATTCTTCAAGGCTCCTAAAATTTTCGCCCCCTCCCCCACCCTATAATCCACTTCCGCTTCCATGGTTCCATCCGCTGCCAGATACACTCCCAGATATCTAAAACACTTCACTTCCTCCAGTTTTTCTCCATTCAAACTTACCTCCCAATTGACTTGACCCTCAACCCTACTGTACCTAATAACCTTGCTCTTATTCACATTTACTCTTAACTTTCTTCTTCCACACACTTTACCAAACTCAGTCACCAGCTTCTGCAGTTTCTCACATGAATCAGCCACCAGCGCTGTATCATCAGCGAACAACAACTGACTCACTTCCCAAGCTCTCTCATCCCCAACAGACTTCATACTTGCCCCTCTTTCGAAAACTCTTGCATTCACCTCCCTAACAACCCCATCCATAAACAAATTAAACAACCATGGAGACATCACACACCCCTACCGCAAACCTACATTCACTGAGAACCAGTCACTTTCCTCTCTTCCTACACGTACACATGCCTTACATCCTCGATAAAAACATTTCACTGCTTCTAACAACTTGCCTCCCACACCATATATTCTTAATACCCTCCACAGAGCATCTCTATCAACTCTATCATATGCCTTCTCCAGATCCATAAATCTGGTAAATTATATGGAAGGGTATTGATTTAGAGGGTGAAGGCATGTACAGAGCATCAGATTGGGGAAGAGTAGTGTGGTTTCAGAAGTGGTAGAGGATGTGTGGATCAGGTGTTTGCTTTGAAGAGTGTATGTGAGAAATACTTAGAAAAGCAAATGGATTTGTATGTAGCATTTATGGATCTGGAGGAGGCATATGATAGAGTTGATAGAGATGCTCTGTGGAAGGTATTAAGAATATATGGGGTGGGAGGCAAGTTGTTAGAAGCAGTGAAAATTTTTATCGAGGATGTAAGGCATGTGTACGTGTAGGAAGAGAGGAAAGTGATTGGTTCTCAGTGAATGTAGGTTTGCGGCAGGGGTGTGTGATGTCTCCATGGTTGTTTAATTTGTTTATGGATTGGGTTGTTAGGGAAGTGAATGCAAGAGTTTTGGAAAGAGGGGCAAGTATGAAGTCTGTTGGGGATGAGAGAGCTTGGGAAGTGAGTCAGTTGTTGTTCGCTGATGATACAGCGCTGGTGGCTGATTCATGTGAGAAACTGCAGAAGCTGGTGACTGAGTTTGGTAAAGTGTGTGAAAGAAGAAAGTTAAGAGTAAATGTGAATAAGAGCAAGGTTATTAGGTACAGTAGGGTTGAGGGTCAATTCAATTGGGAGGTGAGTTTGAATGGAGAAAAACTGGAGGAAGTGAAGTGTTTTAGATATCTGGGAGTGGATCTGGCAGCGGATGGAACCATGGAAGCGGAAGTGGATCATAGGGTGGGGGAGGGGGCGAAAATTCTGGGAGCCTTAAAGAATGTGTGGAAGTCGAGAACATTATCTCGGAAAGCAAAAATGGGTATGTTTGAAGGAATAGTGGTTCCAACAATGTTGTATGGTTGCGAGGCGTGGACTATGGATAGAGTTGTGCGTAGGAGGATGGATGTGCTGGAAATGAGATGTTTGAGGATAATATGCGGTGTGAGGTGGTTTGATCGAGTAAGTAACGTAAGGGTAAGAGAGATGTGTGGAAATAAAAAGAGCGTGGTTGAGAGAGCAGAAGAGGGTGTTTTGAAATGGTTTGGTCACATGGAGAGAATGAGTGAGGAAAGATTGACCAAGAGGATATATGTGTCGGAGGTGGAGGGGACGAGGAGAAGAGGGAGACCAAATTGGAGGTGGAAAGATGGAGTGAAAAAGATTTTGTGTGATCGGGGCCTGAACATGCAGGAGGGTGAAAGGAGGGCAAAGAATAGAGTGAATTGGAGCGATGTGGTATACCGGGGTTGACGTGCTGTCAGTGGATTGAATATAGGTATGTGTATGGGGGTGGGTTGGGCCATTTCTTTCGTCTGTTTCCTTGCGCTACCTCGCAAACGCGGGAGACAGCGACAAAGGAAAAAAAAAAAAATATATATATATATATATATATATATATATATATATATATATATATATATATATATATATATATATATGTATATATATATATATATATATATATATATATATATATATATATATATATATACATATATATATATATATATATATATATATATATATATATATATATATATATATATATATATATATATATATATATATACATTATCATCCAAAAGTCTCTCGTGCGCCTATCAATTAACAAGTAGTCCAATAATGCTCTCTTGCCATCTCTCCTACTTACATATGTATACTTATGTATATCTCTCTTTTTTAAACCAGGTATTCCCAATCACCGGTCCTTTTCAGCACATAATTCTACAAGCTCTTCACCATTTCCATTTACAACACTGAACACCCCATGTACACCAATTATTCCCTCAACTGCCACATTACTCACCTTTGCATTCAAATCACCCATCACCATAACCCGGTCTCGTGCATCAAAACTACTAACACACTCACTCAGCTGCTCCCAAAACACTTGCCTCTCATGATCTTTCTTCTCATGTCCAGGTGCATATGAACCAATAATCACCCGTCTCTCTCCATCCACTTTCAGTTTTACCCATATCAATCTAGAATTTACTTTCTTACACTCTATCACATACTCCCACCACTCCTGTTTCAGGAGTAGTGCTACTCCTTCCCTTGCTCTTGTCCTCTCACTAACCCCAGACTTTACTCCCAAGACATTCCTTAACTACTCTTCCCCTTTACCCTTGAGCTTCGTTTCACTAAGAGCGAAAACATCCAAGTTCCTTTCCTCAAACATACTACCTATCTCTCCTTTTTTCTCATCTTGGTTACATCCACACACATTTAGTGTGTGAAAGAAGAAAGCTGAGAGTGGGTGTGGATGGGAGGGAGGTTGTTGGGTGCGGTGGGGTTGGGGGACGGGTCAGCTGGGGGGTCGGTTTGAGTGGGGAGGGGCTGGGGGGGGTGAAGTGCTTTGGTTGTCTGTGAGTTGATTTGGCAGCGGATGGAACCGTGGAGGTGGGGGTGGATCGTGGGGTGGGGGAGGGGGCGAAAGTTCTGGGGGCCTTAGGGGGGTGTGTGGAGGTCGAGAGCATTGTCTCGGAAAGCGGGGGTGGGTGTGTTTGAGGGAATGGTGGTTCCGGCAATGTTGTGTGGTTGCGGGGCGTGGGCTATGGATGGAGTTGTGCGCGGGAGGATGGATGTGTTGGAGGTGAGATGTTTGGGGACAGTGTGTGGTGTGAGGTGGTTTGGTCGGGTGGGTGACGTGGGGGTGGGAGAGATGTGTGGAAGTAGGGGAAGCGTCGTTGAGAGAGCGGAAGGGGGTGTTTTGAGGTGGTTTGGTCGCATGGAGGGGGTGAGTGGGGAGGGGTTGGCAGGGGGTATGTATGTGTCGGGGGTGGGGGGGACCGAGGGGGGGGGGGGAGGCCGGGTTGGGGGTGGAGGGATGGAGTGAGGGGGGTTTTGTGTGATCGGGGCCTGAGCGTGCGGGGGGTGAGGGGAGGGAGGGGAGTGGGGTGGGTTGGAGCGATGTGGTGTGCCGGGGTTGACGCGCTGTCGGTGGATTGAGTCCGGGCGTGTGGGGCGTCTGGGGTAAACCATGGAAAGCTGTGTAGGTATGTATATTTGCGTGTGTGGACGTTTGTATATACATGTGTATGGGGGTGGGTTGGGCCATTTCTTTCGTCTGTTTCCTTGCGCTACCTCGCAAACGCGGGAGACAGCGACAAAGCAAAAAAAAAAAAAGAAAAAAAAAGTATATATATATATATATATATATATATATATATATATATATATATATATATATATATATATATATCCCTGGGGATAGGGGATGAAGAATACTTCCCACGTATTCCCTGCGTGTCGTAGAAGGCGACTAAAAGGGAAGGGAGCGGGAGGCTGGAAATCCTCCCCTCTCGTTTTTTTTTTTTCTTTTTTCTAATTTTCCAAAAGAAGGAACAGAGGGGGGCCAGGTGAGGATATTCCACAAAGGCCCAGTCCTATGTTTTTAACGCTACCTCGCTAATGCGGGAAATGGCGGATAGTTTAAAAGAAAGAAAATATATATAAAAGATTTTGTGTGATCGGGGCCTGAACATGCAGGAGGGTGAAAGAAGGGCAAGGAATAGAGTGAATTGGAGCGATGTGGTATACCGGGGTTGACGTGCTGTCAGTGGATTGAATCAAGGCATGTGAAGCGTCTGGGGTAAACCATGGAAAGCTGTGGAGGTATGTATATTTGCGTGTGTGGACGTACGTATATACATGTGTATGGGGGTGGGTTGGGCCATTTCTTTCGTATGTTTCCTTAACTACCTCGCAAACGCGGGAGACAGCGACAAAGCAAAAAAAAAAAAAAAAAAAATATATATATATATATATATATATATATATATATATATATATATATATATATACATATATATATATATATATATATATATATATATATATGTATATCATCCCTGGGGATAGGGGATTAAGAATACACTCATTCCTCACGTGTCGTAAAAGGCGACTAAAGGGGACGGGAGCAGGGGGCCAGAAACCCTCCCCTCCTTGTATTTTAACTTTCTAAAAGGGGAAACAGAAGAAGGAGTCATGCGAGGAGTGCTCATCCTCCTCGAAGGCTCAGATTGGGGTGTCTAAATGTGTGTGGATGTAACCAAGATAAGAAAAAAGGAGAGATATGTAGTGTGTTTGAGGAAAGGAACCTGGATGTTTTGGCTCCGAGTGAAACGAAGCTAAAGGGTAAAGGGGAAGAGTGGTTTGGGAACGTCTTGGGAGTAAAGTCAGGGGTTAGTGAGAGGACAGGAGCAAGGGAAGGAGTAGCACTACTCCTGAATCAGGAGTTGTGGGAGTATGTGATAGAGTGTAAGAAAGTAAATTCTAGATTGATATGGGTAAAACTGAAAGTTGATGGAGAGAGATGGGTGATTATTGGTGCATATGCACCTGGGCGTGAGAAGAAAGATCATGAGAGGCAAGTGTTTTGGGAGCAGCTGAATGAGTGTGTTAGTGGTTTTGATGCACAAGACCGGGTTATAGTGATGGGTGATTTGAATGCAAAGGTGAGTAATGTGGCAGTTGAGGGAATAATTGTTATACATGGAGTGTTCAGTGCTGTAAATGGAAATGGTGAAGAGCTTGTAGATTTATGTTCTGAAAAAGGACTGGTGATTGGGAATACCTGGTTTAAAAAGCGAGATATACATAAGTATACGTAGGTAAGTAGGAGAGATGGCCGGAGAGCGTTATTGGATTACGTGTTAATTGATAGACGCACGAAAGAGAGACTTTTGGATGTTAATCTGCTGAGAGGTGCAACTGGAGGGATGTCTGATCATTATCTTGTGGAAGCAAAGGTGAAGATTTGTAAGGGTTTTCAGAAAAGAAGAGAGAATGTTGGGGTGAAGAGAGTGGTGAGAGTAAGTGAGCTTGGGAAGGAGACTTGTGTGAGGAAGTACCAGGAGAGACTGAGTACAGAATGGAAAAAGGTGAGAACAAAGGAGGTAAGGGGAGTGGGGGAGGAATGGGTTGTATTTAGGGAAGCAGTGATGGCTTGCGTAAAAGATGCTTGTGGCATGAGAAGCGTGGGAGGTGGGTTGATTAGAAAAGGTAGTGAGTGGTGGCATGAAGAAGTAAGATTATTAGTGAAAGAGAAGAGAGAGGCATTTGAACGATTTTTGCAGGGAAAAAATGCAAATGAGTGCGAGAGGTATAAAAGAAAGATGCAGGAGGTCAAGAGAAAGGTGCAAGAGGTGAAAAAGAGGGCAATGAGAGTTGGGGTGAGAGAGTATCATTAAATTTCAGGGAGAATAAAAAGAGGTTTTGGAAGGAGGTAAATAAAGTGCGTAAGACAAAATGAGCAAATGGGAACTTCAGTGAAGGGGGCTAATGGGGAGGTGATAACAAGTAGTGGTGATGTGAGAGGGAGATGGAGTGAGTATTTTGAAGGTTTGTTGAATGTGTTTGATGATAGAGTATATATATATATATATATATATATATATATATATATATATATATATATATATATATATATATATATATATATATATATATATATATATATATATATATATATATATATATATATATATATATACATGTATATATATATATATATATATATATATATATATATATATATATATATATATATATATATATATATATATATATATATATATATATATATATATATATATATATATATATATATATATATATATATATATATATATATATATTATCCCTGGGGTTAGGGGAGAAAGAATACTTCCCACGTATTCCCTGCGTGTCGTAGAAGGCGACTAAAAGGGAAGGGAGCGGGTGGCTGGAAATCCTCCCCTCTCCTTTTTTTTTTTCCAAAAGAAGGAACAGGGAAGGGGGCCAGGTTAGGATATTCCCTCAAAGGCCCAGTCCTCTGTTCTTAACGCTACCTCGCTAACGCGGGAAATGGCGAATAGTTAAAAAAAAAAAAAGAAATATATATATATATATATGAACAAAGTGCATATGAACGCGGACCTTCACAGAACATACAAACCTATAATAGCCAGGATCGAACCCAGGACCCCTCTGCAACAGGCGTGAGCGCTACCGCTAGGGTATAATCACCCCTAGGGAAATGACTATTCGAATACTATGTACTCGAATACCCGTCGTCTCACGCTGGTAAGCATTTCCCTAGGGGCGATCATAGCTTAGCTGTAACTCTCCCGCCTGTTGCACAGGGGTCCCGGGTTCGATCCAGGATGTTGGAGGTGTGTTTGTTATATAAAGGTACGGTTTCATATGCACTTTGTTCGTATTTATATACCTCCGCGTTGTACAGTTAGGCACGGTAAAATGCTATCCACTGGATGTGTGAGCCTGATGGGAAATGACCGGTGTAGACCCCGTTCCTCACCAACGTGAGACGAAGGGTATTCGAGTACATAGTATTCGAATAGTCATTTCCCTAAGGGCGATCATACCATAGCGGTAGCACTCCCGCCTGTTGCACAGAGGTCACGGATTTGTTCCTGGCTGTTGGAGGTTTGTGAGTTACATATGCATATATATATATATATATATATATATATATATATATATATATATATATATATATATATATATATATATATATATATTTTTTTTTTTTATACTTTGTCGCTGTCTCCCGCGTTTGCGAGGTAGCGCAAGGAAACAGACGAAAGAAATGGCCCCACCCCCCCCCCCCCATACACCTGTATATACATACGTCCACACACGCAAATATACATACCTACGCAACTTTCCATGGTTTACCCCAGACGCTTCACATGCCTTGATTCAATCCACCGACAGCACGTCAACCCCGGTATACCACATCGCTCCAATTCACTCTATTCCTTGCCCTCCTTTCACCCTCCTGCATGTTCAGGCCCCGATCACACAAAATCTTTTTCACTCCATCTTTCCACCTCCAATATGGTCTCCCTCTTCTCCTCGTTCCCTCCACCTCCGACACATATATCCTCTTGGTCAATCTTTCCTCACTCATTCTCTCCATGTGCCCAAACCACTTCAAAACACCCTCTTCTGCTCTCTCAACCACGCTCTTTTTATTTCCACACAACCCTCTTACCCTGACATTACTCACTCGATCAAACCAACTCACACCACACATTGTCCTCAAACATCTCATTTCCAGCACATCCATCCTCCTGCGCACAACTCTATCCATAGCCCACGCCTCGCAACCATAAAACATTGTTGGAACCACTATTCCTTCAAACATACCCATTTTTGCTTTCCGAGATAATGTTCTCGACTTCCACACATTCTTCAAGGCTCCCAGAATTTTCGCCCCCTCCCCCACCCTATGATCCACTTCCGCTTCCATGGTTCCATCCGCTGCCAGATCCACTCCCAGATATCTAAAACACTTCACTTCCTCCAGTTTTTCTCCATTCAAACTCACCTCCCAATTGACTTGACCCTCAACCCTACTGTACCTAATAACCTTGCTCTTATTCACATTTACTCTTAACTTTCTTCTTCCACACACTTTACCAAACTCAGTCACCAGCTTCTGCAGTTTCTCACATGAATCAGCCACCAGCGCTGTATTATCAGCGAGCAACAACTGATTCACTTCCCAAGCTCTCTCATCCCCAACAGACTTCATACTTGCCCCTCTTTCCAAAACTCTTGCATTTACCTCCCTAACAACCCCATCCATAAACAAATTAAACAACCATGGAGACATCACACACCCCTGCCGCAGACCTACATTCACTGAGAACCAATCACTTTCCTCTCTTCCTACACGTACACATGCCTTACATCCTCGATAAAAACTTTTCACTGCTTCTAACAACTTGCCTCCCACACCATATGTTCTTAATATCTTCCACAGAGCATCTCTATCAACTCTATCATATGCCTTCTCCAGATCCATAAATGCTACATACAAATCCATTTGCTTTTCTAAGTATTTCTCACATACATTCTTCAAAGCAAACACCTGATCCACACATCCTCTACCACTTCTGAAACCACACTGCTCTTCCCCAATCTGATGCTCTGTACATGCCTTCACCCTCTCAATCAATACCGTCCCATACAATTTACCAGGAATACTCAACAAACTTATACCTCTGTAATTTGAGCACTCACTCTTATCCCCTTTGCCTTTGTACAATGGCACTATGCACGCATTCCGCCAATCCTCAGGCACCTCACCATGAGTCATACATACATTAAATAACCTTACCAACCAGTCAACAATACAGTCACCCCCTTTTTTAATAAATTCCACTGCAATACCATCCAAACCTGCTGCCTTGCCGGCTTTCATCTTCCGCAAAGTTTCACTACCTCTTCTCTGTTTACCAAATCATTTTCCCTAACCCTCTCACTTTGCACACCACCTCGACCAAAACACCCTATATCTGCCACTCTATCATCAAACACATTCAACAAACCTTCAAAATACTCACTCCATCTCCTTCTCACATCACCACTACTTGTTATCACCTCCCCATTTGCGCCCTTCACTGAAGTTCCCATTTGCTCCCTTGTCTTACGCACTTTATTTACCTCCTTCCAGAACATCTTTTTATTCTCCCTAAAATTTAATGATACTCTCTCACCCCAACTCTCATTTGCCCTTTTTTTTACCTCTTGCACCTTTCTCTTGACCTCCTGTCTCTTTCTTTTATACATCTCCCACTCAATTGCATTTTTCCCTGCAAAAATCGTCCAAATGCCTCTCTCTTCTCTTTCACTAATACTCTTACTTCTTCATCCCACCACTCACTACCCTTTCTAATCAACCCACCTCCCACTCTTCTCATGCCACAAGCATCTTTTGCGCACTCCATCACTGATTCCCTTAATACATCCCATTCCTCCCCCACTCCCCTTACTTCCATTGTTCTCACCTTTTTCCATTCTGTACTCAGTCTCTCCTGGTACTTCCTCACACAGGTCTCCTTCCCAAGCTCACTTACTCTCACCACCCTCTTCACCCCAACATTCACTCTTCTTTTCTGAAAACCCATACAAATCTTCACCTTAGCCTCCACAAGATAATGATCAGACATCCCTCCAGTTGCACCTCTCAGCACATTAACATCCAAAAGTCTCTCTTTCGCACGCCTGTCAATTAACACGTAATCCAATAACGCTCTCTGGCCATCTCTCCTACTTACATAAGTATACTTATGTATATCTCGCTTTTTAAACGAGGTATTCCCAATCATCAGTCCTTTTTCAGCACATAAATCTACAAGCTCTTCATCATTTCCATTTACAACACTGAACACCCCATGTATACCAATTATTCCCTCAACTGCCACATTACTCACCTTTGCATTCAAATCACCCATCACTATAACCCGGTCTCGTGCATCAAAACCACTAACACACTCATTCAGCTGCTCCCAAAACACTTGCCTCTCATGATCTTTCTTCTCATGCCCGGGTGCATATGCACCAAAAATCACCCACCTCTCTCCATCAACTTTCAGTTTTACCCATATTAATCGAGAATTTACTTTCCTACATTCTATCACATACTCCCACAACTCCTGTTTCAGGAGTATTGCTACTCCTTCCCTTGCTCTTGTCCTCTCACTAACCCCTGACTTTACTCCCTAGACATTCCCAAACCACTCTTCCCCTTTACCCTTGAGCTTCGTTTCACTCAGAGCCAAAACATCCAGTTTCCTTTCCTCAAACATACTACCTATCTCTCCTTTTTTCACATCTTGGTTACATCCATATATATATATATATATATATATATATATATATATATATATATATATATATATATATATATATATATATATATATATATATATATATATATCTTTTTTTTCTTTTAAACTATTCGCCATTTCCCGCGTTAGCGAGGTAGCGTTAAGAACAGAGGACTGGGCCTTTTTTGGAATATCCTCACCTGGCCCCCTCTGTTCCTTCTTTTGGAAAAAAAAAAAAAAAAGAGAGGGGAGGATTTCCAGCCCCCCGCTCCCTCCCCTTTTAGTCGCCTTCTACGACACGCAGGGAATACGTGGGAAGTATTCTTAATCCCTTATCCCCAGGGATGATATATATATATATATATATATATATATATATATATATATATATATATATATATATATATATATATTGGGAAGAATCACAATTTTGCGAGTGATCAAGATATTCCTATGAGTCCACGGTGAAAATGAAACAAGATAAGATTCCCAAGTGAACTTTCGTGTAATAATTACATCATCAGGGGACACAAGAGAGAAATGTAAGTCAGTTGATATACTGATATACATCGAAGAGACGAAGCTAGGCCGCCATACGGTAAACATATATATATATATATATATATATAAATATATATATATATATATATATATATATATATATATATATATATATGTATATATATATATATATATATATATATATATATATATATATATATTCATATATATATTTTTTTTTCTTTTTTATTATTTGCTTTGTCGCTGTCTCCCGCGTTTGCGAGGTAGCGCAAGGAAACAGACGAAAGAAATGGCCCAACCCACACCCATACACATGTATATACATACACGTCCACACACGGAAATATACATACCCATACATCTCAATGTACACATATATATACACACACAGACACCTACATATATACACATGCACGCAACTCACACTGTCTGCCTTTATTCATTCCCATCGCCACCTCGCCACACATGGAATAACATCCCCCTCCCCCCTCATGTGTGCGAGGTAGCGCTAGGAAAAGACAACAAAGGCCCCATTCGTTCACACTCAGTCTCTAGCTGTCATGCAATAATGCCCGAAACCACAGCTCCCTCTCCACATCCAGGCCCCACAGAACCTTCCATGGTTCACCCGAGACGCTTCACATGTCCTAATTCAATCCATCGACAGCTCGTCAACCCCGGTATACCACATCGCTCCAATTCACTCTATTGCTTGCCCGCCTTTCAATCTCCTCCATGTTCAGGCCCCGATCACTTAAAATCTTTTTCACTCCATCTTTCCACCTCCAATTTGGTCTCCCACTTCTCGTTCCCTCCACATCCGACACATATATCCTCTTGGTCAATCTTTCCTCACTCATTCTCTCAATGCGCCCAAACCATTTCAAAACACCCTCTTCTGCTCTCTCAACTACGCTCTTTTTATTTCCACATATCTCTCTTACTCTTACATTACCTACTCGATCAAACCACCTCACACCACACATTGTCCTCAAACATCTCATTTCCAGCACATCTATCCTCCTGCGCACAACTCTATCCATATCCCACGCCTCGCAACCATACAACATTGTTGGAACCACTATTCCTTCAAACATAGCCATTTTTGCTTTCCGAGATAATGTTCTCGACTTCCACACATTCTTCAAGGCTCCAAGGATTTTCGCCCCCTCCCCCACCCTATGATTCACTTCCACTTCCATGGTTCCATCCGCTGCCAGATCCACTCCCAAATATCTAAAACACTTTACTTCCTCCAGTTTTTCTCCATTCAAACTTACCTCCCAATTAACTTGACCCTCGACCCTACTGTACCTAATCACCCTGCTCTTATTCACATTTACCCTTAACGTTCTTCTTTCACACAATTTACCAAACTC
Organism: Panulirus ornatus; assembly: GCF_036320965.1. Lineage (NCBI taxonomy): Eukaryota > Metazoa > Arthropoda > Malacostraca > Decapoda > Palinuridae > Panulirus > Panulirus ornatus. The sequence goes on from NC_092287.1 coordinate 13,933,702, forward strand.
AATCACCAGCTTCTGCAGTTTCTCACATGAATCAGTCACCAGCGCTGTATCATCAGCGAGCAACAACTGACTCACTATATATATATATATATATATATATATATATATATATATATATATATATATATATATACGAATAAAGTGCATATGAACACGCACCTTCATAGAGCATACAAACCTCCAACAGCCAGGATCGAACCCGGGACCCCTGTGCGAGAGGCAGGCATGCTAACCGCTTGGCTATGGGACAGTCCCATAGCCTAGCGGTTAGCATGCCTGCCTCTCGCACAGGGGTCCCGGGTTCGATCCTGGCTGTTGGAGGTTTGTATGTGATATATATATATATATATATATATATATATACGAATAAAGTGTATATGAACGCGCACCTTCATAGAACATACAAAGCTCCATCAGCCAGGTTAGCGTTTAGCATGCCTGCCTCTTGCACAAGGGGTCCCAGGTTCGTTCCTGGCTGATGGAGCTTTGTATGTTCTATGAAGGTGCGCGTTCATATACACTTTATTCGTATTCATATAACTCCGCGTTGTACAGTCAGGTTCGGTAAAACGCTATCAGCTGGCTATGTGTTCTGTTCGGATACAACCGATAGACCCCGCTTCTCACCATAGTGAGACGAAGGGTATTCGAGTACTTAGTATTTCGAATAGTTGTTTCCTATTATACAGTCCCTTAGCCTAGCGGTTAGCATGCCTGCCTCTTGCACAAGGGGTCCCAGGTTCGATCCTGGCTGATGGAGCTTTGTATGTTATATATATATATATATATGTATATTATCCCTGGGGATAGGGGAGAAAGAACTCTTCCCATGCATTATTCACGTGTCGCAGAAGGCGACTAAAGTGGACGGGAGCGGTGGCTAGAAACCCTGCCCTCCTTGTATCTTAAATTTCTAAAAGGGGAAACAGAAGAAGGAGTCACGCGGGGAGTGCTCATCCTCCTCGAAGGCTCAGTTTGTGGGTGTAACCAAGATGAGAAAAAAAGGAGAGATAGTAGTATGTTTGAGGAAAAGAACCTGGATGTTTTGTCTCTGAGTGAAACGAAGTTCAATGATAAAGGGGAAGAATGGTTTGGGAATGTCTTGGAAGTAAAGTCAGGGGTTATTGTGAGAACGAGAGCAAGGGAAGGAGTAGCACTACTCCTGAAAGTGGAGTGGTGGGAGTATGTGATAGAGTGTAAGAGAGTAAACTCTATATTGATATGGGTAAAACTGAAAGTGGATTGAGAGAGATGTGTGATTATTGGTGCCTATGCACCTGTGCATGAGAAGAGAGAGCATGAGAGGCAAGTGTTTTGGGAGCAGCTGAGCGAGTGTGTTAGTAGTTTTGATACAAGAGACCGTGTTATAGTGATGTGTGATTTTGAATGCAAAGGTGAGTAATGTGGTAGTTGAGGGAATAATTGGTACACATGGGGTTTCAGTGCTGTGAATGGAAATGATGAAGAGCTTGTAGATTTGTGTGCTGAAAAAGGACTGGTGATTGGAAATACCTGGTTTAAAAAGAGAGATATACATAAGTATACGTATGTAAGTAGGAGAGATGGCCAGAGAGCGTTATTGGATTGCGTGTTAATTGATAGGCGCGCGAAAGAGAGACTATTGGATGTTAACGTGATGCGAGGTGCAACTGGAGGGATCTCTGATCATTATCTTCTGGAGGCGAAAGTGAAGATTTGTAGAGGTTTTCAGAAAGGAAGAGAGAATGTTGGGGTGAACAGTGTAGTGAGAGTAAGTGAGCTTGCGAAGGAGACTTGTGTGAGAAAGTACCAGGAGAGACTCAATACAGAATGGAAAAAGGTGAGAACAAAGGATGTAAGGGGAGTGGTAGAGGAATGGGATGTATTTAGGGAAGCAGTGATGGCTTTTGCAAAAGATGCTTCTGGCATGAGAAACGTGGGAGGTGGGCAGATTAGAAATGGTAGTGAGTTGTGGGATGAAAAAGTAAGATTATTAGTGAAAGAGAAGAGAGAGGCATTTGGATGATTTTTCCAGGGAAATACTGCAAATGAGTGGGAGATGTATAAAAGAAAGAGACAGGAGGTCAAGAGAAAGGTGCAAGAGGTGAAAAAGAGGGCAAATGAGAGTTGGGGTGAGAGAGTATTATTAGATTTTATGGAAAATAGAAAGATGTTTTGAAGGAGGTAAATAAAGTGCGTAAGACAAGGGAACAAATGGGAACATCGGTGAATGGGGCTAATGGGGAGGTGATAACAAGTAGTGGTGATGTGTGAGGTGATGGAGTGAGTATTTTGAAGGTTTGTTGAATGTGTTTGATGATCGAGTGGCAGATATAGGGTGTTTTGGTCAGGTGGTGTGCAAAGTGAGAGGGTAGGGAGAATGATTTGGTAAACAGAGAAGAGGTAGTAAAAGCTTTGCGGAAGATGAAAGACGGCAAGGCAGCGGGTTTGGATGGTATTGCAGTGGAATTTATTAGAAAAGGGGGTGACTATGCTGTTGACTGGTTGGTAAGATTATTTAATTTATGTATGACTCATGGTGAGGTGCCTGAGGATTGGCGGAATGCTTAAATAGTGCCATTGTACAAAGGCAAAGGGGATAAAAATGAGTGCTCAAGTTACAGATATATAAGTTTGTTGAGTATTCGTGGGAAATTATATGGGAGGATATTGATTGAGAGGGTGAAGGCATGTACAGAGCATCAGACTGGAGAAGAGCAGTGTGCTCTCAGAAGTGGTAGAGGACGTTTGGATCAGCTGTTTGCTTTAAAAAATGTATGTGAGAAATACTTAGAAAAGCAGATGGATTTGTATGTAGCATTATTCATCTAGAGAAGGCATATGATAGAGTTGATAGAGATGCTCTGTTAAAGGTATTAAGAATATATGGCGTGGGAGGTAAGTTGTTAGAAGCAGTGAAAACTTTTTATTGAATATTTAAGACATGTGCACGTGTAGGAAAAGAGGAAACAAGAACTGACTCACTTCCCAAGCTCTCTCATCCACAACAGACTGCATACTTGCCCCTCTTTCGAAAAGTCCTGCATTCACCTCCCTAACAACCCCATCCATAAACAAATTAAACAACCATGGAGACATCACACACCCCTGCCGCAAACCTACATTCACTGAGAACCAATCACTTTCCTCTCTTCCTACACGTGCACATGCCTTACATCCTCGATAAAAACTTTTCACTGCTTCTAACAACTTGCCTCCCACACCATATATTGTTAATACCTTCCACAAAGCATCTCTATCACCTCCATCATATGCCTTCTCCAGATCTATAAATGCTACATACAAAACCATTTGCTTTCCTAAGTATTTCTCACATACATTCTTCAAAGCAAACACCTGATCAACACATCCACTACCACTTCTGAAACCACACTGCTCTTCCCCAGTCTGATGCTCTGTACGTGCCCTCACCCTCTCAATCAATACCCTCCCATATAATTTCCCACGAATATTCAACAAACTTATATATCTGTAACTTGAGCACTCATTTTTATCCCCTTTGCCTTTGTACAATGGCACTATGCAAGCATTCCGCCGATCCTCAGGCACCTCACCATGAGTCATACATACATTAAGTAACATTACCACCCAGTCAACAATACAGTAACACCCTTTTTAATAAAGTCCACTGGAATACCTTCCAAACCCGCTGGCTTACCAGCTTTCATCCTCCGCAAAGCTTTTACTACCTCTTCTCTGTTTACCAAATCATTCTCCCTAACCCTCTCACTTTGCACACCACCTCGACCAAACACCGTATATCTGGCACTCTATCATCAAACACATTCAACAAACCTTCAAAATACTCACTCCTCTTTCTCACATCACTACTACTTGTCATCACCTCCCCATTAGCTCCCTTCACTGATGTTCCCATTTATTCCCTTGTCTTACACACTTTATTTACCTCCTTCTAAAACATCTTTTTATCCTCCCTAAACTTTAATGATATTCTCTCACCGCAACTTTCATTTACCCTCTTTTTCACATCTTGCACCTTTCTCTTGACCTCCTATCTCTTTCTTTTATACATCCTCCAGTCATTTGCATTATTTCCTTGCAAAAATCGTCCAAATGCCTGTCTCGTCTCTTTTAGTAACAATCTTACTACTTCATCCCACTACTCACAACCCTTATACATAAATATATATATATATATATATATATATATATATATATATATATATATATATATATATATATATATATATATATATACGATTTTTGCAGGGAAAAAATGCAATTGAGTGGGAGATGTATAAAAGAAAGAGACAGGAGGTCAAGAGAAAGGTGCAAGAGGTGAAAAAAAGGGCAAATGAGAGTTGGGGTGAGAGGGTATCATTAAATTTTAGGGAGAATAAAAAGATGTTCTGGAAGGAGGTAAATAAAGTGCGTAAGACAAGGGAGCAAATGGGATCTTCAGTGAAGGGCGCAAATGGGGAGGTGATAACAAGTAGTGGTGATGTGAGAAGGAGATGGAGTGAGTATTTTGAAGGTTTGTTGAATGTGTTTGATGATAGGGTGTTTTGGTCGAGGTGGTATGCAAAGTGAGAGGGTTAGGGAAAATGATTTGGTAAACAGAGAAGAGGTAGTGAAAGCTTTGCGGAAGATGAAAGCCGGCAAGGCAGCAGGTTTGGATGGTATTGCAGTGGAATTTATTAAAAAAGGGGGTGACTGTATTGTTGACTGGTTGGTAAGGTTATTTAATGTATGTATGACTCATGGTGAGGTGCCTGAGGATTGGCGGAATGCGTGCATAGTGCCATTGTACAAAGGCAAAGGGGATAAGAGTGAGTGCTCAAGTTACAGAGGTATAAGTTTGTTGAGTATTCCTGGTAAATTATATGGGAGGGTATTGATTGAGAGGGTGAAGGCATGTACATAGCATCAGATTGGGGAAGAGCAGTGTGGTTTCAGAAGTGGTAGAGGATGTGTGGATCAGGTGTTTGCTTTGAAGAATGTATGTGAGAAATACTTAGAAAAGAAAATGGATATGTATGTAGCATTTATGGATCTGGAGAAGGCATATGATAGAGTTGATAGAGATGCTCTGTGGAAGGTATTAAGAATATATGGTGTGGGAGGAAAGTTGTTAGAAGCAGTGAAAAGTTTTTATCGAGGATGTAAGGCATGTGTACGTGTAGGAAGAGAGGAAAGTGATTGGTTCTCAGTGAATGTAGGTTTGCGGCAGGGGTGTGTGATGTCTCCATGGTTGTTTAATTTGTTTATGGATGGGGTTGTTAGGGAGGTAAATGCAAGAGTTTTGGAAAGAGGGGCAAGTATGAAGTCTGTTGGGGATGAGAGAGCTTGGGAAGTGAGTCAGTTGTTGTTCGCTGATGATACAGCGCTGGTGGCTGATTCATGTGAGAAACTGCAGAAGCTGGTGACTGAGTTTGGTAAAGTGTGTGGAAGAAGAAAGTTAAGAGTAAATGTGAATAAGAGCAAGGTTATTAGGTACAGTAGGGTTGAGGGTCAAGTCAATTGGGAGGTGAGTTTGAATGGAGAAAAACTGGAGGAAGTGAAGTGTTTTAGATATCTGGGAGTGGATCTGGCAGCGGATGGAACCATGGAAGCGGAAGTGGATCATAGGGTGGGGGAGGGGGCGAAAATTCTGGGGGCCTTGAAGAATGTGTGGAAGTCGAGAACATTATCTCGGAAAGCAAAAATGGGTATGTTTGAAGGAATAGTGGTTCCAACAATGTTGTTTGGTTGCGAGGCGTGGGCTATGGATAGAGTTGTGCGCAGGAGGATGGATGTGCTGGAAATGAGATGTTTGAGGACAATGTGTGGTGTGAGGTGGTTTGATCGAGTAAGTAACGTAAGGGTAAGAGAGATGTGTGGAAATAAAAAGAGCGTGGTTGAGAGAGCAGAAGAGGGTGTTTTGAAGTGGTTTGGGCACATGGAGAGGATGAGTGAGGAAAGATTGACCAAGAGGATATATGTGTCGGAGGTGGAGGGAGCAAGGAGAAGAGGGAGACCAAATTGGAAGTGGAAAGATGGAGTGAAGAAGATTTTGTGTGATCGGGGCCTGAACATGCAGGAGGGTGAAAGGAGGGCAAGGAATAGAGTGAATTGGAGCGATGTGGTATACCGGGGTTGACGTGCTGTCAGTGGATTGAATCAAGGCATGTGAAGCGTCTGGGGGAAACCATGGAAAGCTGTGTAGGTATGTGTATTTGCGTGTGTGGACGTGTGTATATGCATGTGTATGGGGGTGGTTGGGCCATTTCTTTCGTCTGTTTCCTTGCGCTACCTCGCAAACGCGGGAGACAGCGACAAAGTATAAAAAAAAAAAGAAAAAAAAAAAAAAAATATATATATATATATATATATATATATATATATATATATATATATATATATATATATATATATATATATATATATATATATATATATATATATATATATATATATATATATATATATATATATATATATATATATATATATATATATATATATATATATATATATATATATATATGGTATTTTTGCAACAACACAATACATGGAATCGAAATGATTAGGAATCAAATTTGTCACACTGATTAACATATATTTCATATTATCTCGACGTTTGCATCTTTGAGGTGTTATCTTACTGATAGAGTGAAATACATGTGAGATAAGAAACTGATATTCTAACGAGTATCATATCTGGGATATCAGTGGCCAGCCCAACCACCTTCACTGGCAATTACTTGCTGTAATCGCTCAGGGACCGGCGCTACACTCGCTCAAGTTGTCTCCTCAACACCTCTCATTCCTGTCTCGCGTGCTGCAGCAGCTGTTGGGACGTCCTCTCCTGAACTGGCTCCCACAAGTTTGCCCAAATGTTCACCATAGAGGGTTCATCTCACAGCCTTTACTTGACCAGTCCAGAAGGTCTAAGTTCCTCTGCTCCTCTCATCAGCGCGTGACGACCCTGGCCGTGAGAATGGGGCAGTTGTCGTGCATAAAGACGATTCTCTCAGGGAAAGGGGAAAGTATATGTCTACACGGAGGGAAGCATTGCTTCTTTAACTGTTGCTAAGTATTGGTCGGCTATGAGTCTTCCCTCTGTTTCGGTTAACTCCCCTACGACATGCAGGTATGTCCAGCCCCCCCCCCCCACACATTGCTGGTAACATGACCGCTCCTCGTCTATTCATGGCATGTCCCTGTGCATACCTGAAATTGTTTCCTGTCCAGCACTGAAGTTTGCCATGGGAGGTTGAGCAGAGGGTTTTCTCGTCTGGCCACAAGACGCTGCCCCAAAAGTCGAGCCCTTCACTTATGTGTTACCTGGCAAATGTTAACGATGTATATGTGTTGAAATTCTATTTTGCAATTGGTTTCTTGTGGTGTATTGAAGTTCCATGCTGGCCTATAGCTTACAATCCTTGCCGTCATGCGAAAGTGATAATGGTCTTTGACGCGAAGGCTTTGGTGAATAGGTTAGCTTAGACAGCTTCTCGTATCTGATCGTTAACAGCAGTAGTCATCCTGGATGCACTTGGGTCTGTACCGATCTTGGAGATATCTCCCTCATTCCACCTCGTCAAGTAACAGTTCACAGTAGATCAAGAAAATCCACGTTCTCTCATGATTTTCAATTGGGGAGAGGCTGGTCTGGCTAACGTCAACATTTGGTCCCCGCTGTGCGAGTTTAGCTTGCTTGGGAACGATCCATTTTGGGTTCGTGGAATAAGTGAGAGCGACCCTGGAGCAGCAGTGTAGTTAACCCATCGGTTGGCTGGGGCTTCACGTTATCTCCTTGCATTTGAGTGGAAATGAACTCGTATCATCATCATTCAGTATGGCCTAGAATTCTTAACACGAGGGGGCCTTTTCTCTTACAATGAATGTATGTAGCCTTGGGAAGACTTATATTAATGTGTCCTTAATGATCACATCTCGGTGGCAGAACCTCCATAAGTCCATCTATGTGTTTCTGGAAGTACGAGAGTTTAGGAGTAACTTAGCATCATATCAAATACACGTGAATATGTTTTTGTAGTTAGTGACATCTGCATGGAAGTGATTGCTATACAGAGTGTAAGTGTGGTATGTAAAATATAATGCTTTTCTCTTCTTCCATATATCTTCTGTTTACCTAATGGCCGATGTATGATACCTATTAGCAACAAACGATCCGTAATTCATTTCCATGACGCTTTCTCTTGCTTTTGTTCTGAGGCTTTGTGAATCACCACATTTACAAACGAAAATTATGGAGACACATTTTTTACTGTTAACTTGTGTATGCATAACTGGATATTGCTGAAAATATAAGAGACAAGCAATTCTCGTCAGCCAGGCAAATGGAAACGCTAACTGGTTCACTGAAAATTTTTACTACATATTACATGTGTAACATCAGAGAGCTTGCGGATGCTTCAGCATGCTACCACAATGTGTCTCGTTATCTTTTCCTCCGCTACTGAAACTCTGCACCAGACAAGGAGGGAAGGTGCAGCAGCTACGTGTGTTTCAACTGAGGAAAATATTTGCAAATGTACCACCACCATCTAAGGAGCGGGGACACGGTAGGTAGAATTGAAGCAGCTGAGGGAAAGTGATGCAATAATTACATCTAAATCAGTTAAGGAAAAAAATGGTACATCAGGGTCAGGTATGTATATATGGGTTAGCTGAAAGAAGGTAAGACGGCTGGTATATCTCGACCAACTAAAGGAAGGTGATGTGGTAGGCACATTTGAACCAGGTGAGGATAAGTGATACAGTAAATACATCTAGACCAGCTGCTGAGAGGTAATACGGTGGTACATCTGGACCAGCTTAGAGCTGAGCTGATACAATAGATACACCTAAAACCAGCTGAGGGGAAGTGATAGAGTCAGTATAGTGGGGCCCAGCTGGGCGGAGATGATGCAGCTGGCACATAAAATTCAGCTCAGGAGATCTAGTGCAGCTGGAACATATGACTCAGTCCTGGAAATCTAATGCAGCTGGTGCATCTGGGCCAACCAAGAGCAGGTGAAATATACTACAGATATATACTACAGATATATTATGGATCACTGAGAGAACGGTGAACAGACTCGGTCTAAATGAAAATTTATTAAAGTATATGCTTCTGGTCTGACTACAAGGAAGAAGGGAACTTCCAGTGGCAAATGATGGAACAGACGCTTATGTTCCATTGTCAGGATGACTAGAGGGATGGGTGATGGATAGCCTTCCGGTATCATTCATAAAGGGACTATCTCATCACCCTTGTTTATAATGACGTTAACTGGCCATTGTCTAATGAACGTTGTGTTGTGGGGTAGGATCAACTGTTGAGTGCTCGGGACCATTGATATAAACGCCCGTCGCTGACCCTAACACTGGATTTATATCAGGTTTGCCTCCGTTATTGATGACAGACACCTCACACTGTTAGCAACTTTCGCTTGCGAATCTCACTTCTCAACAGAACGATGAACACAAAAGAAGGAAAAAACAATAGAAGACAACACTGTTAGATGTCGAACAAACAAAATAGTGTCACCATAATTAGTAGTGACAATATTATAATCGTGGAAGCGTTTAAGACATTACCATCAGATACTCCTCCATCTGGCTCACTCTACGGTATCTCACCAAACTTTTATAAAGAAACCCTAAGAACTATTTTCTCAAAGAAACCCTAAGAATTATTTTCCCTTCTTCCTGAAGAGTCTAAAAATATGGTAATGTTGTGTGAGTTCTCTATGAGCGTGTCCGAGTCTGCTGGCGTATCATTTGTGTGTGTGTGTGTGTGTGTGTGTGTGTGTGTGTGTGTGTGTGTGTGTGTGTGTATGTGCGTGTGTGTGGCTGGCCTACCTGTCTCCATCCTGTATGTGAGCGTGTGTTGAATGGGTAAGTTCGCGAGCTCGTCTCGTAAAGCCTTGGCTATGGCCGTGCCTCAACTCGGCGTCTCTGCTGGATGTCTCTTTCTCTCTCTTGTCCGTTTATTGCAACACATCCAGAATGGTTGGGGAGGGGGAATCATGCACAACAGTATATGAAGGTGTTATGATTTTCCTCCTACAGTAATCACCTTATCTTATCTTGTTCATTGTAGCCTCTCACGAAAGAGGATATGATTTGATATTTTGCTGCACATTTATTTTCAATCTCTTTTAAAACTAATGATTTACGTTTTGTTAATTATTGAACACCGTAACATTGTTTGGTATAGACGGCATCAAAATTGTACTTCAACTGTTTATGCTGTTTATGCGCATTCCCTAGCCCAGTAGACGCCTCTTGCATTTAAGATATCTCTGTTGTAATCATTGCTGAACGCTGACCTGGCCTTGATCATCTCATCTAACAGACACTCGGACCTACGGTAGTACTCTGGGGTAAGTGGGGTCTGCGAAAACATAATTGACCCTAGGGTCCCTGTGAGGTTGATTGCGGTAGAACAGAGCTGACAGCTGACACTGCTCCTTCGTGCTGACACCCTAGACTTGTTTATCTCACTGACCCTTACTGCTGACACCCTCACCATGCGCAACTCAACGGTGCGTCCTACTGATAGAATCCCATCCTTCATATTGATAAATTACTTATATTCCTAGTTGATATTTGCACATGATTTACATTCGTACCTCAATGGTCTGCACTGAAGAAATCCTTTCTTCGCTGCAGTCACAGCTCAATGGATCGTAGTGCTGAAAAGCGCGAACTGGTCACATTCGTGCCTTACTGATGAGTACCGATGAATCCCGTACATTCGGTACGTTCGTGCCTCACTCGTTCGTGTTCCTCAAACTTGTGCATTCGTTCTTTTCGAGTTCACTGGTTCGTAGTGCTGAACCCTGAGCATTCGTTGTATTCGAATCTCACTGGTTCGTATCGCTAAAACTTGTGCATTCGTTATATTCGAATCTCATTGGTTCGTATTGTTGAAACCCGTGTTTTCATATCCTTTCGTTTGTTGTATTTAAATTTCACTGTTCCGTAAGGTTAGTTTTACGTCCCTTCAGAATGTCACCCTACAATTCCCTATTAATGATACTCTCATTCACGTTATATTCACTGTTCAGTGCATCGTCCACCTCCTCTTGTGAATCCTTGAGTCTTAGTAGTTGCAGACTGTCTCACGTCCCTACTGCAGCTTACCTACCTCGCTCACCCTCACGCACTATCCTTGAATCCAACTGTTGACCATCCTTTACACCTGTGTCTCATAACTGTCCCTCCATCACACCTGCCTCGACACTAACCTCAAGTGGGTGTTCGGTCCCAGCCACTCCAGAGCTGCCATTCCCGTGTGAAGACCCCCACCTCGACACTGCGTTATGTTGTGGTACAAACCACTTGGCACAAAGCCCAGTTCCTCACTCCTCATCATATCCACTCTGCCAGCCCTACTACATCTCCCTGCCACACGAAGACTCTCGTCTGTTTCGCTATCTGCTACTCATTTAGCTGGCTGCATCACAACACATCACAATCACCAGACGTCACAACCTTCGTACTTTAGAAACTGCACATATCACAACCACAAGTCATCACAATCTCCACACGTCACAAGAATCATACGTCACAACATTCGCACGTCAGAAACACCACATATGACAACCACAGCTCATCACAACCTTCACACGTCACAACCACCACACATTACAGCCACCAAACGTCACCCTTTCATCGAACGCACTCTACAGTTCCTAAGAATGTTCACTTCATTTCCTTAAAAGTTTGATCCAAAGAGCCGAGAAATGAGATAGTTACGTCTTTGACTGCTCCTTTTGATAAACCACTTGTGGGGAAGTTCCAGGGGAATGGAAGTTTGCCAGTGTAACACCAGTGTTTGGAAAAGGTAGCAAATCGCTGACCGGATATTATCGCCCAATATACTTAACGTCTGTAGTCGGTAATTTTATAGAAACCATTGTTCAGAACGAGATTGTAAACCAATTAGAGGATCACTACTTAATGAACGATTCTCAACATGGTTTTCGACGAAATCGTTCATGTCTGACAAAAATGCTTGATTTTTCTTTTTTTTATCAATATAATCAACGTGTGTGATGAGAGTAAAGCAAAAGAATGAGCCACATGGTATAGATGGGGTTGTAATTTGAGGGTTAGGAAATTAGTTGACTGGCTATAGGCAAAGAGGGCTGATTAATGGCCAAGCCTTAGAATGGTTAAACGTAATAATTGTTGTGCCTCAGGGATCAGTCTTGGGACCGGCTCTGTTTCCCAAATATGATGATGGGCTGTATTGTAAGATATCAAAATTCGCAGACGATACTAAGCTGGGAAATAAATGTACAACAGAGGTAAAGCGTATACAGCTCCAAAGTGACATTGAGAAACCGATGGACTGGGCTTATAGGTGGCAAATTATTTTGATATGATAAGTGCAAAGCTCTATAATTTGGTGGTAAACACGAGAAGGTAAGCTGCAGTACGAATTCTTCTAAGCTACAAAGGGTGATTAAGAAGACTTGAACTAATAATCACTAATGACCTAAAACCAAGTAAGCGGTGTGGAGTAAAAAATGAAAAAAGATTAGATTCATAGGTAGGGTTCTTGAATTTGTTTTGTGAAGTTATCCTTACTCTTTACAATATATTCTTGCGTTCCCACCTTGAACATTTTCCTCAATTTTCTCCCCCGTTTGAAAAGTAACATGTTTAGAACGGAGAGAGTGAAGCTTGAAGCCACAGAAGTTACTTACAAAATAAGAAGCAATTATGAAAGCCGACTAAACGACTTGATTTCACTAAGCATAAATAAGAGGAATTAGGGAGTTGATCTCATACAGGTGCGCAAGATTATCAAAGGCACTGAATATTTTGGTTTAACGAGCTATATAAGCTAGATTCGTTTGACTTCGCGAGTAGTAATGGGTACAAACTCGTGGGCCAATGTTTTTACCTCGAATGAGGTGAAGTACTTTATCAGCAAGAGGATTGATAACACTTGGAATTATGTACCAGTTACACTAGTTGAAAGCAGTACCACAGATAGATACGTTTAAGAAAAGAAATAATAGATATCTCGTTTCTTATCCACAACGACCTCATCTACGCCTTCTTGATTACATGAAAAGCTTAAAGTATATTCTGCATGAAATATCTGTACTCCTTTTCTATTCTTACGTCATTAATCTATGAGGATCGAATCTCTTCTATAACCACAAACCGACTCGAAAAGAACCAGTCGTCTATTGCTGTTTAAATGCCTTTTTCTTTATTCACCTAATCGCCACTTGTTACTACTTCTCAACCTGCCCTTTCTTGTTCTCTTCATTCTGTTAACCTTCTTCCAAAACATTTTCTTATTCTACGTGAAGTCTAGGGATACTCTGTCACCACGGCTCTCATTTGCTCTCTTTTTCATTCCCTACACCTTTCTCTTGACCTCCTGACGCATTCTCTTGTAATGTCTCTCACACTCGCACTCCTTCCTTGCAAGTAACGTCCATACACCTCTTTTTTCTCTTTCGCCAGCAACATAACTTCGTCTTCCCATCACTAACTGTCCTTGCTCACACACCTCTCTCTCACCTCGCGCAGTCCACATTCTTCGCCCACTCCCCTGGTTTCATTTGTTTTCGCCTTTTGCCATTCTTCGCCCAAGAAATCCCTTCACACATGCTTACACATTTTCATCACCCTCCTCCCACCCGCGTCATTATCACTTTTCTTAAACCCTCTCCAGACATTCTCTCTCGCTCCACCAAATTCTGACCAGACATTCGACAAAATAATCCTCTCTGTGCATCCCCAAATGGAACTTGCTGATAGCATTAGCCACACAGACACTCCTCATATGCTCTGATTATTCTGAATGTCACACAGAACTAGAATCATGGAATAGATTCGAACATGAACGGCTTCCCTCCAGAACTTTGTTAATGCCTATATTGTTAAGACACTAAGGAGATTGCTGTGTTCGTCAATGAAGCCACCATCTGTGGCTTGGGACGTAATCTGCTTGCCTGTTCCGTTTACTGGGAAAGGAAATTAATCTCTTGGTAAACGATTAGATATCTTCTGCTCTGAATTCAATTCTTAGGTTATCCCATAAAGTGGCTGTCAGGACAAACAAACAGAATCCAAACCATATCTTTTTTAGCTCAAGGACGTTATACCTGAGGAACTTCAGTAATCTACTGTTTGCCGGTACAGATGCAGCGGCTATAATGCTGGTTATACTGGCCAGACGAAGTCACACCCCAGGACACACATCCACACGAACACATCCGGCAATCAACACGGACCAACTGGCCAATCGTCAAACTCCCTCTCTCAGCAGTACGTAATCACGCTCACGACAATGACCACCCTACGTCGGTGAGGTGTTTCTCTCTCTGTGTGTTTGGCCAGTAGCCCATTACAGAGTGAACTGTTGATGTTAGAGTCACCCCACTCCAACAGGAATAAGCCTGCAGTAGGTACCTATGAGGTACTCTACACGGAGATGATGTGTTGTTGTGTGTACAAGTTATGATTAAGTATTAGGATATTAACCTGTGAACCGTTGGATTATATTCTTTGCTAGGAATTGTTGCCTGTTCTTAATCCATAGCTATCAATGTCGTCGCATTTGAAAGTATCATTTCCAAGAAAAGGTTTTATATATATATATATATATATATATATATATATATATATATATATATATATATATATATATATATATATATATATATATGTGTGTGTGTGTGTGTGTGTGTGTGTGTGTGTGGTCAGATAACGATAGCTTAAAGTATTGCAAAACACGAAATCATATCCATTTTCAGTAGTAATGTCACATTAGTTGCTCTAATAGTTAACAATATTTACAATATAACTATGTAGCACAACAGAAGTATCAGATTGAAGTCACTGGTTATTTCAATTACCGGTCGAATATGACGCTGGCAATGCCAAAAGAGGCAACTGGATAATCGGACTGTTAGTAATGTCATGGTGTATTTGGAAGGGTCGCGAAGCAACGTGCTTATGGCAGTAGTGTAATTGGTAGGGTCTTGACGAAGCACAGTGCTTGTGGTAACATTTGCAGTCGGAGGGCTGTGAACACCACACTTTTGGCGGCATTGTGGTGGGAGGGTAATGAGGCACCGTGCTTGTGGCAGTATTTTAGTTGGGTAGTCATGAAGAAGCATCATGCTTGTGATAACAGTGTTGATCTGGAGGGTTGTGAGTCCCCGTGATTGTGACAAAGGTGTGATGGACACCTCAAGCAGCATTGTGTTTGTGGCAATAGTTGCGGTGGAATCCTCAAGAAGCACCGTGCTTGTGGCAGACTTTCTTAAAGAATCCTCAGAAAGTTCGTGTTGGTCCATACATGTTACGAACCTTCCTGTTGGTGTCGCAGTGTACCGCCAGGCTCATGATGCCCTTAGCTCGTGTTACCACCATAGGGCAAGGATCAGGGAGACACCAGACCAACACCATCAGTAAGCCGATGGCCCGGAAGGGCCCCACGCTAGTGCCACATATACAACAATGTCTGGCGCGAGGCACCGGAAGTCCTATGCAGCTGGTGCCAGTAAAAATATGGTGTTTGTTAGAGCTTTTGGACTTCCATTATGGTTCGCAAAAAAGGAATGCATTGTTGTAGGAAGGATATGTTGTTCCCTTCTGGTACCACATGTGGTGTTGTAGGATGGTGAGTACAGGTTAGTCTCTGATGGTGCAAATAGATGTGATGGAAATTGGTACAGGTTTGAGATGGTCCGTTCTGGTGCCAGTAATAGTGTTGTGGTGCTATAAGGGGAAAGGTAGGTTCCTGCGGTGCCTAGAGTGTCTCGTGGTGAGGGTAAGTAAGCTTCCGTTGGTGCCAACAATGTGGTGTGGTGTGGTGAGGGCTGAAGAGGGTACCCCCTGGTTCAAAGTGTGGTATAGTGTGGTTTGGTGTGAGGGTTTAGATGGGTTCCAGCTAAAGCCAACAGTATGATAGGATGAAAGGGGGAGTGGGTTAAGGTGGGTCCCTGGTGGTGCCAATAAAGATTTTGGCACGTCAGAGATCTCTGGAATCTTGGAGTTAGTGCCAGCATTAAGTTTGGCGCGTCTGTCTTCGGAATGAGTAATGACCTTCCCTCACCATCACCAATGCACCTTGCAAGGAAGAGGCATGTATATTTACCTTCTCTCTCCCCTAGTGGTTGAATCTGGGGAGGCATTAAGTGGTTTTACCGTATCATAAACATGGGAACGACCTCCACCTGACTGACTTAAGATGTTTTTATCAGTCATGTTGATGTGTCATAAAGGTGTCAGTAACGACCCTTGTATGGCTGGCTAAGGCTAGTCTGGTGTACCTGGTGTCACCGGTGTTGAGATCAGTCTTCATGTGGATGGATGTGTGGGGGGGCTGCCACCACATGTCGACCCGGTCCAGACTTAATGAACTTTATTGCGCTGAGGGATTAGCTCTTTCCGCCGTACGGTTTTCCTGGAGGTCACTGTCGGAGCAGAAATACGTTTCTTTTTTAGCGACAGGAAACGGCTGCACGTGGAAGGGTCGTGAAGAGCGGAAGTGTCTTGCTAGATGATGGTGGACGGCACACTAGGAAGTGGAGGAGTAAGAGAGTGAGATGGTAGATTCTGGGCTCACTAGGTATGATGGAGGAACCGGATGGTGGATGAAGATGTGGAGGAATTCGGGCGAGAGATGAAGATCGTTGAAGAGGTGGAGGATCATGAGCGATGAAGGGATACAGAGGAAGAAGTAGAAGGAAAAGGAGGCAAGTGAAGAAGGGGCAGAAGAAGAAGAAGAAGAAGAAGAAGAAGAAGAAGAGAGAAAGAGAGAGAGAGAGAGAGAGAGAGAGAGAGAGAGAGAGAGAGAGAGAGAGAGAGAGAGAGAGAGAGAGAGAGAGAGAGAGAGAGAGAGAGAGAGAGAGAGAGAGAGAGAGAGAGAGAGAGAGAGAGAGAGAGAGAGAGAGGGGGGGGGGGGGGGGCGGGGGAGAGTCTTAGAGACTAGAGATGAAGTAGAGACCGTTCAGTATCGGGCTTTAGAATTGAAGGGACCTGAGCTAAGGTTGATAGGGTCATGTTTGGGTTGGAGAGGTTCTGCCCTTGGAGAAGCAACTTAGATTTGAAGATAAAGGTGTTATGGCGGGGATGAAGAGGTTGGAGCCGAGGGTTGTAGAGATAAGAGATCCCGGTTGAGTGACCAGTCTTAGAATTTGAAGGGGCCTGGCTCTCTGGTGGGGGAAATCTGATTAGAGTAGAGGCAGGAGAAAAGCTAAGGGTGTCAAGTTAATAGGATGTGGAGTTAGGTTGGCAGGGGAGCAAACAGACCAGTAATGGAGATGGTAGCTTACAGGAGAGACAGTGGCCCGGGGTGCAGGATCTGAGATTGGATAGATAAGTCTAGGGGCGGAGGGGCTGAAAATAGAGGTGTCTTATTGCTCATAGATCGTTGAAGGAGACCGGCCTGGGATAGCAAGGACGGGCAAGGAATGGGAGGGCAAGGCCAATTTACGGAAGGAAAAAGATTAAGGCTACTTGGATCAAGGGCTGAACCGAGGACTGGTTCACAGATAGACTGGCTGGTCTAGTGGAGGAAGGACCCTGCAAACGTGGTGGCAAGGAGGAAACTAGGAAGGACTCGAAAAGGCAAATCGTGGGTGAAAGAGGCTAGAGTTTCGACGGGTAAGTCTGAGTTGAAAATGGAGAGGAGAGTGACTAGACAGGTGTAGGGGGCAAGATATCATACTGAGATTTGTCGATCACGGAGCGGTTGAGAATTCCATGCGTGGAGTCCCTTGCATAGACCCCAGCCAGCCGGAAGAGGATGCAGGCGCAACCAAAGAACTTGCCGTGAATGACGTCGTTCCTAGGATAGGAAGGCACAGGGTCTCGATTATAGCTACATTTAAAGTTTCTAGCAAAAAAGAAAATATACATATATATATATATATATATATATATATATATATATATATATATATATATATATATATATATATATATATATATATATATATATATATATATATATATATATTGGAAAGGATCACAATTTTGCGCGTGATCAAGATATTCCTATGAGTCCACGGGGAAAATGAAACACGAAAAGTTCCCAAGTGCACTTTCGTGTAATAATCACATCATCAGGGGAGACACAAGAGAGGAATATAACAGTCAGTTGATATACATCGAAGAGACGAAGCTAGGACGCCATTTGGTAAACATGTGATTGTCCAAAACATACAACGAGCGTTCATAAACTTATCACTTTACAAATCTTATCAACAATAAAGTTATCTAATTTGTACAGACCATCACTGATAATAAGATTATAATTCTTTGTGTATTTAATAATAGAAGATTCAATGATATTTCTCTTGGTAATAGAGTTAGAGTTAACAACTGAGATGGCGTTACTCCAGTCAATACAATGATCATAGATTTTAACATGATTAAACAAGGCATTTGATTCTTGTCCCGTTCTTATACTATATTTATGTTGCTTAAGTCTAACAGAAAGATCCTTACCAGCCTGACCAACATAAAATTTATCACAGTTTCCACAGGGAACTTTATAGATGCAACCAAGAGAATTTTCTGGTGAATTCCTGATTAAGATATTCTTTATAGTATTATTGTTGCTAACGGCAACATTTACATTAAAGGATTTAAGCAACATGGGAAGCAAAGTGAAATTATTATTAAAAGGGAGAACTAAAAGATTCTTGGTGCCAATGGGAGGTTTGGGCTCAACTCTATTAAATGATTTCTTTGCTAACTTAAGGGATTTATCAATGAAAGATCTAGGGTACTTTAACTTAGATCCAATGGAATATATCTTCTCAAACTCATCATCAATAAACTCTGGACTGCAAATACGTAATGCCCTAAGGAACATAGATTGAAATGATGATAATTTAACTCTGTCATGTTGAGATGAGTAATAATGGATATATGAGCATCCATTGGTGGGGTTTCTATATATGCTAAACTTAAACTTGTTTCCTTGTCTATGGATCATGCAAATGTAAATGTAAATGTAAATGTAAATGTTGCCTTTAGCAACAATAATACTATAAAGAATATCTTAATCAGGAATTCACCAGAAAATTCTCTTGGTTGCATCTATAAAGTTCCCTGTGGAAACTGTGATAAATTTTATGTTGGTCAGGCTGGTAAGGATCTTTCTGTTAGACTTAAGCAACATAAATATAGTATAAGAACGGGACAAGAATCAAATGCCTTGTTTAATCATGTTAAAATCTATGATCATTGTATTGACTGGAGTAACGCCATCTCAGTTGTTAACTCTAACTCTATTACCAAGAGAAATATCATTGAATCTTCTATTATTAAATACACAAAGAATTATAATCTTATTATCAGTGATGGTCTGTACAAATTAGATAACTTTATTGTTGATAAGATTTGTAAAGTGATAAGTTTATGAACGCTCGTTGTATGTTTTGGACAATCACTTGTTTACCAAATGGCTTCCTAGCTTCGTCTCTTCGATGTATATCAACTGACTGTTATATTCCTCTCTTGTGTCTCCCCTGATGATGTGATTATTACACGAAAGTGCACTTGGGAACTTTTCGTGTTTCATTTTCCCCGTGGACTCATAGGAATATCTTGATCACGCGCAAAATTGTGATCCTTTCCAACATGGATTCCACACGGCTCTTCTATTACTTCTCTACAAGCTGTCCTGGACTTTCTCCTTTCGTTACTGCTTTCTCCAAACCGATAATGAAGACTCACCAACTGAAGTTACGATTTGAATTCCTTAGGAAATGCCTTGATGAACAAGTGATGCCAAGATCTGTCCTACCTCAACGTTTGTTGCAGCTATCTGGTCGACCATTTGACCAATTTCAAAATATTATTTTAAAGAAAAACATTGAATTAAAGAAACTTGAGATGGAGGAGGCTTTTCGTATTTCAAGAGAGAAGAAACGTGCCTTTCAAATGACAATACCGACACACTGGAAGAACCGGATGTTGGACTATTGATGTGATAAATTAAGGAAAGTACGCAATAGGCTACAAGTGTCACTAAATCGTAAGTTGGACCATCTTACTGAAAACAGCGACTGGACCAAGAACACAAACCCATCTTTTGTGGTAAACCTGTCTAATAAACAACTAGATAAAGATTCCTTGTGTGCATTAGGCTATGGTTTAAGTTTTGTATGCTCTAACAGAGAAGCCAGCTGTGCTGATGTCACAGTCTTTTTGTAATTTAGAAAAATACAGTAATTTAAGTAATGATGATTTTATTATTTGCAAGGGTTTAGTGTATGCCAGTTTGTCAAAACCAGTGAAAGCTAATTGCCCTAAAAGATTCATAACAGCTATTAACACCTTAAAAAAAGACAAGGATATACATATTACTAAACCAGATAAGGCTAACACGGCTGTGATTTTAGACAAAAGTATCTATTTATCTAAAATGAATGATCTTCTAAATGATAACACAACATATTCTAAACTTAGTAAAAATCCCTTAGAAGCAGTTAATTCTCACTTCAATAAAGAAATGAAGTTGTTGTTGAAAGGTAACATTTCTCTTATCAAAAATTTGTCATCTTTGTCCCCTTCATTGCCATATATGTATGGACTTATCAAAACACATAAACAAAATTTTCCAGCAAGATCTATAGTTAGTTCAGTAGGCTCCATCACATATAAATTATCAAAATGGTTAGTTTCCTTATTAAGCCCTTTAGTGGGTAAGGTATCAAATTCTAATATCATGAACAACGTGGATTTAGTCAACAAGCTAAACAATATCAATCGAAATTCTGATTTCAAACTAGTTAGCTTTGATGTTTCCTCACTTTTCACTAAAGTTCCAGTTGATGACCTTTTAGAATATTTATTTCATGTCTTGGATGATATTCAATTGCCTGTTTCAAAGTCTAATTTCATTGAACTGATAAAATTGTGTATAAAAGACTGTGTATTTCAATTTAATGGAGATTATTATGCTCAAAAATTTGGTATGGCAATGGGTAATCCTCTTTCACCTGTTCTAAGTAATCTTTATATGGAATTTTTTTAAACAAAATTACTAAAGGATATCTTACCTTCTAATGCAATTTGGTTTAGGTATGTAGATGATGTTCTTTGTGTTTGGCCAACAAATGAAAATTTACAAATATTTCTCCCCTTACTTAACAATTTAGTACCTTCCATCAAATTTACTGTAGAGGATGAAAATAATGGTATGTTACCATTTTTACATTGCATGATCCATAGACAAGGAAACAAGTTTAAGTTTAGCATATATAGAAAACCTACCAATGTATGCTCATATATCCATTATTACTCATCTCAACATGGCAGAGTTAAATTATCATCATTTCAATCTATGTTCCTAAGGGCATTACGTATTTGCAGTCCAGAGTTTATTGATGATGAGTTTGAGAAGATATATTCCATTGGATCTAAGTTAAAGTACCCTAGACCTTTCATTGATAAATCCCTTAAATTAGCAAAGAAATCATTTTATAGAGTTGAGCCCAAACCTCCCTTTGACACCAAGAATCTTTTAGTTCTCAATTTTAATAATAATTTCACTTTGCTTCCCATATTGCTTAAATCCTTTAATGTAAATGTTGCCTTTAGCAACAATAATACTATAAAGAATATCTTAATCAGGAATTCACAAGAAAATTCTCTTGGTTGCATCAATAAAGTTCCTTGTGGAAACTATGATAAATTTTATGTTGGTCAGACTGGTAAGGATCTTTCTGTTAGACTTAAGCAACATAAATATAGTATAAGAACGGGACAAGAATCAAATGCCTTGTTTAATCATGTTAAAAACTATGATCATTGTACTGACTGGAGTAACGCCATCTCAGTTGTTAACTCTAACTCTATTACCAAGAGAAATATCATTGAATCTTCTATTATTGAATACACAAAGAATTATAATCTTAATATTAGTGATGGTCTGTACAAATTAGATAACTTTATTGTTGATAAGATTTGTAAAATGATAAGTTTATGAACGCTCGTTGTATGTTTTGGACAATCACATGTTTACCAAATGGCGTCCTAGCTTCGTCTCTTCGATGTATATCAACTGACTGTTATATTCCTCTCTTGTGTCTCCCCTGATGATGTGATTATTACACGAAAGTGCACTTGGGAACTTTTCGTGTTTCATTTTCCCCGTGGACTCATAGGAATATATATATATATATATATATATATATATATATATATATATATATATATATATATATATATTCCCTGCGTGTCGTAGAAGGCGACTAAAAGGGGAGGGAGTGGGGGGCTGGAATTCCTCCCCTCTCGTTTTTTTTTTTTTTAATTTTCCAAAACAAGGAACAGAGGGGGGCCAGGTGAGGATATTCCAAAAAAGGCCCAGTCCTCTGTTCTTAGCGCTACCTCGCTAATGCGGGAAATGGCGAATAGTTTAAAAATATATATATATATATATATATATATATATATATATATATCTTTTCTTCTTTCATACTATTCGCCATTTCCCGCATTAGCGAGGTAGCGTTGAGAACAGAGGACTGGGCCCTTGAGGGAATATCCTCACCTGGGCCCCTTCTCTGTTCCCTCTTTTGGAAAATTAAAAAAAAAAAAAAAAAAAAAAAAAAAAAAAAAAAAAAAAAGTGAGAGGGGAGGATTTCCAGCCCCCCGCTCCCTCCCCTTTTAGTCGCCTTCTACGACACGCAGGGAATACGTGGGAAGTATTCTTTCTCCCCCATCCCCATATATACATATATTTATGCATATATTCTTGGAAGTAACACAATTTTGCGCGTGATCAAGTATAACTCTATGAGTCCACGAGGAAAATGAAACACGATAAGTTTCCAAATGCACTTTCGTATGATAATCATATCATCAGGGGAGACACAAAAGTGAAATAACAGTCAGTTGATATACAACGAAGAGACGTAGCTAGGACGCCGTTTGGTTAATATGCGATTCAATCACATGTTACCAAATGGCGTCTTAGCTACGCTTCTTCATTGTATATCAACTGACTGTTATTTCACTTTTGTGTTTCCCCATATGATGTGATTATCACACAAAAGTGCACTGGGGAAATCATCGCCTTTCATTTTCCCCGTGGACTCATAGGAAAAAAAAAACATATATATATATATATATATATATATATATATATATATATATATATATATATATATATATATATATATATATATATATATATATATATATATATATATATATATATATATATATATATATATATATATATTTTTTTTCTTTTTTTTTTTTTTTGCTTTGTCGCTGTCTCCCGCGCATGCGAGGTAGCGCAAGGAAACAGACGAAAGAAATGGCCCAACCCACCCCCATACACATGTATATACATACGTCCACACACGCAAATATACATACCTACACAGCTTTCCATGGTTCACCCCAGACGCTTCACATGCCCTGATTCAATCCACTGACAGCACGTCAACCCCGGTATACCACATCGCTCCAATTCACTCTATTCCTTGCCCTCCTTTCACCCTCCTGCATGTTCAGGCCCCGATCACACAAAATCTTTTTCACTCCATCTTTCCACCTCTAATTTGGTCTCCCTCTTCTCCTTGTTCCCTCCACCTCCGACACATATATCCTCTTGGTCAATCTTTCCTCACTCATTCTCTCCATGTGCCCAAACCATTTCGAAACACCCTCTTCTGCTCTCTCAACCACGCTCTTTTTATTTCCACACATCTCTCTTACCCTTACATTACTTACTCGATCAAACCACCTCACACCACACATTGTCCTCAAACATCTCATTTCCAGCACATCCATCCTCCTGCGCACCACTCTATCCATAGCCCACGCCTCGCAACCATACAACATTGTTGGAACCACTATTCCTTCAAACATACACATTTTTGCTTTCCGAGATAATGTTCTCGACTTCCACACATTCTTCAAGGCTCCCAGAATTTTCGCCCAATCCCCCACCCTATGATCCACTTCCACTTCCATGGTTCCATCCGCTGCCAGATCCACTCCCAGATATCTAAAACACTTCACTTCCTCCAGTTTTTCTCCATTCAAACTCACCTCCCAATTGACTTGACCCTCAACCCTACTGTACCTAATAACCTTGCTCTTATTCACATTTACTTTTAACTTTCTTCTTTCACACACTTTACTAAACTCAGTTACCAGCTTCTGCAGTTTCTCACATGAATCAGCCACCAGCGCTGTATCATCAGCGAACAACAACTGACTCACTTCCCAAGCTCTCTCATCCCCAACAGACTTCATATATATACATATATTTTCTATCCCTGGGGATAGGGCAGAAAGAATACTTACCACGTATTCCCTGAGTGTCGTAGAAGGCGACTAAAAGGGAAGTGAGCAGGGGGCTGGAAATCCTCCCCTCTCGTTTTTAGTTTTCCTATTGAAGGAACAGACGAGGGGGCCAAGTGAGGATATTCCCTCAAGGACTAAGTCCTCTGTTCTTAACGCTACCTTGCTGACGCAGGAAATGGAGAATAGTATGAAAAAGGAAAAAGATATATATATATATATATTATATATATATATATATATATATATATATATATATATATATATATATATATATATATATATATATATATATATATATATATATATATATATATATATATATATATATATATATATATATATATATATATATATATATATATATATATATATGTATATTATTTTTTTATTTTTTTTTATTATACTTTGTCGCTGTCTCCCGCGTTTGCGAGGTAGCGCAAGGAAACAGACGAAAGAAATGGCCCAACCCACCCCCATACACATGTATATACATACGTCCCCACACGCAAATATACATACCTACACAGCTTTCCATGGTTTACCCCAGACGCTTCACATGCCTTGATTCAATCCACTGACAGCACGTCAACCCCGGTATACCACATCGCTCCAATTCACTCTATTCCTTGCCCTCCTTTCACCCTCCTGCATGTTCAGGCCCCGATCACACAAAATCTTTTTCACTCCATCTTTCCACCTCCAATTTGGTCTCCCTCTTCTCCTCGTTCCCTCCACCTCCGACACATATATCCTCTTGGTCAATCTTTCCTCACTCATTCTCTCCATGTGCCCAAACCACTTCAAAACTCCCTCTTCTGCTCTCTCAACCACGCTCTTTTTATTTCCACACATCTCTCTTACCCGTACGTTACTCACTCGATCAAACCACCTCACACCACACATTGTCCTCAAACATCTCATTTCCAGCACATTCATCCTCCTGCGCACAACTCTATCCATAGCCCACGCCTCGCAACCATACAACATTGTTGGAACCACTATTCCCTCAAAAATACCCATTTTTGCTTTCCGAGATAATGTTCTCGACTTCCACACATCCTTCAAGGCCCCCAGAATTTTCGCCCCCTCCCCCACCCTATGATCCACTTCCGCTTCCATGGTTCCATCCGCTGCCAGATCCACTCCCAGATATCTAAAACACTTCACTTCCTCCAGTTTTTCTCCATTCAAACTCACCTCCCAATTGACTTGACCCTCAACCCTACTGTACCTAATAACCTTGCTCTTATTCACATTTACTCTTAACTTTCTTCTTCCATACACTTTATCAAACTCAGTCACCAGCTTCTGCAGTTTCTCACATGAATCAACCACCAGCGCTGTATCATCAGCGAACAACAACTGACTCACTTCCCAAGCTCTCTCATCCCCAACAGACTTCATACTTGCCCCTCTTTCCAAAACTCTTGCATTTACCTCCCTAACAACCCCATCCATAAACAAATTAAACAACCATGGAGACATCACACACCCCTGCCGCAAACCTACATTCACTGAGAACCAATCACTTTCCTCTCTTCCTACACGTACACATGCCTTACATCCTCGATAAAAACTTTTCACTGCTTCTAACAACTTTCCTCCCACACCATATATTCTTAATACCTTCCACAGAGCATCTCTATCAACTCTATCATATGCCTTCTCCAGATCCATAAATGCTACATACAAATCCATTTGCTTTTCTAAGTATTTCTCACATACATTCTTCAAAGCAAACACCTGATCCACACATCCTCTACCACTTCTGAAACCACACTGCTCTTCCCCAATCTGATGCTCTGTACATGCCTTCACCCTCTCAATTAATACCCTCCCATATAATTTACCAGGAATACTCAACAAACTTATACCTCTGTAATTTGAGCACTCACTCTTATCCCCTTTGCCTTTGTACAATGGCACTATGCACGCATTTCGCCAATCCTCAGGCACCTCACCATGAGTCATACATACATTAAATAACCTTACCAACCAGTCCACAATACAGTCACCCCCTTTTTTAATAAATTCCACTGCAATACCATCCAAACCTGCTGCCTTGCCGGTTTTCATCTTCCGCAAAGCTTTCACTACCTATTCTCTGTTTACCAAATCATTTTCCCTAACCCTCTCACTTTGCACACCACCTCGACCAAAACACCCTATATCTGCCACTCTATCATCAAACACATTCAACAAACCTTCAAAATACTTACTCAATCTCCTTCTCACATCACATTGACAGGCGCGCGAAAGAGAGACTTTTGGATGTTAATGTGCTGAGAGGTGCAACTGGAGGGATGTCTGATCATTATCTTGTGGAGGCTAAGGTGAAGATTTGTATGGGTTTTCAGAAAAGAAGAGTGAATGTTGGGGTGAAGAGGGTGGTGAGAGTAAGTGAGCTTGGGAAGGAGACCTGTGTGAGGAAGTACCAGGAGAGACAGAGTACAGAATGGAAAAAGGTGAGAACAATGGAAGTAAGGGGAGTGGGGGAGGAATGGGATGTATTTAGGGAATCAGTGATGGATTGCGCAAAAGATGCTTGCGGCATGAGAAAAGTGGGAGGAGGGTTGATTAGAAAGCGTAGTGAGTGGTGGGATGAAGAAGTAAGAGTATTAGTGAAAGAGAAGAGAGAGGCATTTGAACGATTTTTGCAGGGAAAAAATGCAATTGAGTGGGAGATGTATAAAAGAAGGAGACAGGAGGTCAAGAGAAAGGTGCAAGAGGTGAAAAAAAGGGCAAATGAGAGTTGGGGTGAGAGAGTATCATTAAATTTTAGAGAGAATAAAAAGATGTTCTGGAAGGAGGTAAATAAAGTGCGTAAGACAAGGGAGCAAATGGGAACTTCAGTGAAGGGCGCAAATGGGGAGGTGATATATATATATATATATATATATATATATATATATATATATATATATATATATATATATATATATATATATATATATATATATATATATATATATATATATATATATATATATATATATATATATATATATATATATATATATATATATATATATATATATACATATATATATATGTATATATATATATATATATATATATATATATATATATATATATATATATATATATATATATATATATATATATATATATATATATATATATATATATATATATATATATATATATATATTTATATATATATATATATATGTTCTGGAAGGAGGTAAATAAAGTGCGAAAGACAAGGGAGCAAATGGGAACTTCAGTGAAGCGGGTTAATGGGGAGGTGATAACAAGTAGTGGTGATGTGAGAAGGAGATAGAGTGAGTATTTTGAAGGTTTGTTGAATGTGTTTGATGATAGAGTGGCAGATATAGGGTGTTTTGGTCGAGGTGGTGTGCAAAGTGAGAGGGTTAGGGAAAATGATTTGGTAAAACAGAGAAGAGGTAATAAAAGCTTTGCGGAAGATAAAAGCCGGTAAGGGAGCAGGTTGGAATGGTATTGCAGTGGAATTTATTAAAAAGGGGGTGACTGTATTGTTGACTGGTTGGTAAGGTTATTTAATGTATGTATGATTCATGGTGAGGTGCCTGAGGATTGGCGGAATGCTTGCATAGTGCCATTGTACAAAGGCAAAGGCGATAAGAGTGAGTGTTAAAATTACAGAGGTATAAGTCTGTTGAGTATTCCTGGTAAATTATATGGAAGGGTATTGATTGAGAGGGTGAAGGCATGTACAGAGCATCAGATTGGGGAAGAGCAGTGTGGTTTCAGAAGTGGTAGAGGATGTGTGGATCAGGTTTTTGATTTGAAGAATGTATATAAGAAATACTTAGAAAAGCAAATGGATTTGTATGTAGCATTTATGGATCTGGAGAAGGCATATGATAGAGTTGATAGAGATGCTCTGTGGAAGGTACTAAGAATATATGGTGTGGGAAGCAAGTTGTTAGAAGCCGTGAAAAGTGTTTATCTAGGATGTAGGGCATGTGTACGTGTAGGAAGAGAGGAAAGTGATTGGTTCTCAGTGAATGTAGGTTTGCGGCAGGGGTGTGTGATGTCTCTATGGTTGTTTAATTTGTTTATGGATGGGGTTGTTAGGGAGGTGAATGCAAGAGTTTTCGAAAGAGGGGCAAGTAAACAGTCTGTTGGGGATGAGAGAGCTTGGGAAGTGAGCCAGTTGTTGTTCGCTGATGATACAGCGCTTGTGGCTGATTCATGTGAGAAACTGCAGAAGCTGGTGACTGAGTTTGGTAAAGTGTGTGAAAGAAGAAAGTTAAGAGTAAATGTGAATAAGAGCAATGTTAGTAGGTACAGTAGGGTTTAGGGTCAAGTCAACTGGGAGGTAAGTTTGAATGGAGAAAAACTGGAGGAAGTAAACTGTTTTAGATATCTGGGAGTGGATCTGGCAGCGGAAGGAACCATAGGAGCGGAAGTGATTCATAGGGTGGGGGAGGGGGCGAAAATCCTGGGAGCCTTGAAGAATGTGTGGAAGTCGAGAACATTATCTCGGAAAGCAAAAATGGGTATGTTTGAAGGAATAGTGGTTCCAATAATATTGTATGGTTGCGAGGCCTGGGCTATGGACAGAGTTGTGCGCAGGAGGGTGGATATGCTGGAAATGAGATGTTTGAGGACAATATGTGTTGTGGGGTGGTTTGATCGAGTAAGTAATGTAAGGGTAATAGAGATGTGTGGAAATAAAATGAGCGTGGTTGAGAGAGCAGAAGAGGGTGTTTTGAAATGGTTTGGGCACATGGAGAGAATGAGTGAGGAAAGATTGCCCAAGTGGATATATGTGTCGGAGGTGGAGGGAACAAGGAGAAGTGGGAGACCAAATTGGAGGTGGAAAGCTGGAGTGAAAAAGATTTTGAGTGATCGGGGCCTGAACATGCAGGAGGGTGAAAGGCGTGCAAGGAATAGAGTGAATTGGATCGATGTGGTATAACGGGGTCGACGTGCTATCAATGGATTGAATCAGGGCATGTGAAGCGTCTTGTGTAAACCATGGAAACTTCTGTGGGGCCTGGATGTGAAAATGGAGCTGGGGTTTCGGGCATTATTACATGATAGCTAGAGACTGAGTGTGAACGAATGGGGCCTTTGTTGTCTTTTCCTAGCGCTACCTCGCACACATGAGGGGGGGAGGGGGATGATATTCCATGTGTGGTTAGGTGGCGATGGGAATAAATAAAGGCAGACAGTATGAATTATGTACATGTGTATATATGTATATGTCTGTGTGTGTATATATATATGTACATTGAGATGCATAGGTATTCATATTTGCGTGTGTGGACGTGTGTATATATACATGTGTATGGGGGTGGGTTGGGCCATTTCTTTCGTCTGTTTCCTTGCGCTACCTCACAAACGCGGGAGACAGCGACAAAGCAAAATATAAATAACAAAAATATATATATATATGTACTTTGTCGCTGTCTCCCGCGTTAGCGAGGTTGCCCAAGGAGACAGTGGATAAATTGGCCCAACCCACCCACATACATATGTATATACATACACGCCCACAAATGCACATATACCTACCTATACATTTCAATGTATACATACATATACATACATAGAAAAGTACATATATATACACATGTATATATTCATACCTGCTGCCCTCAGCCATTTCCGTCGTAACCCCGCCACATATGAAATAGCACCCTTTCTCCCCCCGCACGCTCACGTGGTAACGCAAGGAAAAGACAACAAGGGCCATATTCGTTCACACACAGTCTCTAGTTGTCATGTGTAATTCACCGAAACCACAGCTCCCTTTCCACATCCAGGCCCCACAAAACATTTCATGGTTTACCCCAGATGCTTCACGTGCCCTGGTTCAATCCATTGACAGCACGTCGACCCTGGTATACCACATCGTTCCAATTCACTCTATTCCTTGCACACCTTTCACCCTCTTGCATGTTTAGGCCCTGATCAATCAAAATCTTTTTCACCCCAACTTTCCACCTCCAATTTGGTCTAACACTTCTCCTCGTTCCCTCCACCTCTGACACATATACCCTCTTAGTCAATCTTTCCTCACTCATTCTCTCCATGTGATCAAACCATTTCAAAACACCCTCTTCTGCTCTCTCAACCACACTCTTTTTATTACTACACATCTCTCTTACCCTTTCATTACTTACTCGATCAAACCACCTCACACCACATATTGTCCTCAAGCATCTCATTTCCAACACATCCACCATCCTCCGCATAACTCTAACTATAGCCCCACGACTCGCAACCATATAACATTGCTGGCACCGCTATTCCTTCAAACATACACATTTTTGCTTTTCAAGATAACGTTCTCGACTTCCACACATATTTCAACGCTCCCAGAACTTTCGCCCCCTCCCCCACCCGATGATTCACTTCCGCTTCCATGGTTCCATCCTTCGCCAAATCCACACGCAGATATCTAAAACACTTCACTTCCTCCAGTTTTTCTCAATCCAAACTCACCTCCCAATTGACTTGACCCTCAACCCTACTGTACCTAATAACCTTGCTCTTATTCACATTTACTTTCAGCTTTCTTCTTTCACAAACTTTATCAAACTCAGTCACCAGCTTCTACGGTTTCTTACCCGAATCAGCCACCAGCGCTTTATCATCAGCGAACAACAACTGACTCACCTCCCAAGCTCTCTCATCCACAACAGACTGCATACTTGCCCCTTTTTCCAACGCTCTTGCATTCACCTCCCTAACAACCCCATCCATAA
>NC_092287.1:13969699-13987199 GCF_036320965.1 Panulirus ornatus
TATATATATATATATATATATATATATATATATATATATATGTATATATACATATATATATATATATATATATATATATATATATATATATATATATATATATATATATATTTTTTTTTTTTTTTTTTTATACTTTGTCGCTGTCTCCCGCGTTTGCGAGGTAGCGCAAGCAAACAGACGAAAGAAATGGCCCAACCCCCCCCCCCATACACATGTATATACATACGTCCACACACGCAAATATACATACCTACACAGCTTTCCATGGTTTTCCCCAGACGCTTCACATGCCTTGATTCAATCCACTGACAGCACGTCAACCCCGGTATACCACATCGCTCCAATTCACTCTATTCCTTGCCCTCCTTTCACCCTCCTGCATGTTCAGGCCCCGATCACACAAAATCTTTTTCATTCCATCTTTCCACCTCCAATTTGGTCTCCCTCTTCTCCTCGTTCCCTCCACCTCCGACACATATATCCTCTTGGTCAATCTTTCCTCACTCATTCTCTCCATGTGCCCAAACCACTTCAAAACACCCTCTTCTGCTCTCTCAACCACGCTCTTTTTATTTCCACACATCTCTCTTACCCTTACGTTACTCACTCGATCAAACCACCTCACACCACACATTGTCTTCAAACATCTCATTTCCAGCACATCCATCCTCCTGCGCACAACTCTATCCATAGCAAACGCCTCGCAACCATACAACATTGTTGGAACCACTATTCCTTCAAACATACCCATTTTTGCTTTCCGAGATAATGTTCTCGACTTCCACACATTCTTCAAGGCCCCCAGAATTTTCGCCCCCTCCCCCACCCTATGATCCACTTCCGCTTCCATGGTTCCATCCGCTGCCAGATCCACTCCCAGATATCTAAAACACTTCACTTCCTCCAGTTTTTCTCCATTCAAACTCACCTCCCAATTGAATTGACCCTCAACCCTACTGTACCTAATAACATTGCTCTTATTCACATTTACTCTTAACTTTCTTCTTCCACACACTTTACCAAACTCAGTCACCAGCTTCTGCAGTTTCTCACATGAATCAGCCACCAGCGCTGTATCATCAGCGAACAACAACTGACTCACTACCCAAGCTCTCTCATCCCCAACAGACTTGATACTTGCCCCTCTTTCCAAAACTCTTGCATTTACCTCCCTAACAACCCCATCCATAAACAAATTAAACAACCATGGAGACATCACACACCCCTGCCGCAAACCTACATTCACTGAGAACCAATCACTTTCCTCTCTTCCTACACGTACACATGCCTTACATCCTCGATAAAAACTTTTCACTGCTTCTAACAACTTGCCTCCCACACCATATATTCTTAATACCTTCCACAGAGCATCTCTATCAACTCTATCATATGCCTTCTCCAGATCCATAAATGCTACATACAAATCCATTTGCTTTTCTAAGTATTTCTCACATACATTCTTCAAAGCAAACACCTGATCCACACATCCTCTACCACTTCTGAAACCACACTGCTCTTCCCCAATCTGATGCTCTGTACATGCCTTCACCCTCTCAATCAATACCCTCCCATATAATTTACCAGGAATACTCAACAAACTTATACCTCTGTAATTTGAGCACTCACTCTTATCCCCTTTGCCTTTGTACAATGGCACTATGCACGCATTCCGCCAATCCTCAGGCACCTCACCATGAGTCATACATACATTAAATAACCTTACCAACCAGTCAACAATACAGTCACCCCCTTTTTTAATAAATTCCACTGCAATACCATCCAAACCTGCTGCCTTGCCGGCTTTCATCTTCCGCAAAGCTTTCACTACCTCTTCTCTGTTTACCAAATCATTTTCCCTAACCCTCTCACTTTGCACACCACCTCGACCAAAACACCCTATATCTGCCACTCTATCATCAAACACATTCAACAAACCTTCAAAATACTCACTCCATCTCCTTCTCACATCACCACTACTTGTTATCACCTCCCCATTTGCGCCCTTCACTGAAGTTCCCATTTGCTCCCTTGTCTTACGCACTTTATTTACATCCTTCCAGAACATCTATTTATTCTCTCTAAAATTTAATGATACTCTCTCACCCCAACTCTCATTTGCCCTCTTTTTCACCTCTTGCACCTTTCTCTTGACCTCCTGTCTTGATCTCCTGTCTTTTATACATCTCCCACTCAATTGCATTTTTTCCCTGCAAAAATCGTCCAAATGCCTCTCTCTTCTCTTTCACTAATACTCTTACTTCTTCATCCCACCACTCACTACCCTTTCTAATCAACCCACCTCCCACTCTTCTCATGCCACAAGCATCTTTTGCGCAATCCATCACTGATTCCCTAAATACATCCCAATCCTCCCCCACTCCCCTTGCTTCCATTGTTCTCACCTTTTTCCATTCTGTACTCAGTCTCTCCTGGTACTTCCTCACACAGGTCTCCTTCTCAAGCTCACTTACTCTCACCACCCTCTTCACCCCAACATATATATATATATATATATATATATATATATATATGTATGTATATATATATATATATATGTATATCTTTCTTTCTTTTAAAATATTCGCCATTTCCCGCGCTAGCGAGGTAGCGTTAAGAACAGAGGACTGGGCCTTTTTTGGAATAATCTCACCTGGCCCCCTCTGTTCCTTCTTTTGGAAAATTAAAAAAAAAAAAAAGAGAGGGGAGGATTTCCAGCCCCCCGCTCCCTCCCCTTTTAGTCGCGTTCTACGACACGCAGGGAATACGTGGGAAGTATTCTTAATCCCCTATCCCCAGGGATAATATATATATATATATATATATATATATATATATATATATATATATATATATATATAAATATATATATATATATATGTATATATATATATATATATTCACTTGAGTTATCCATCTAAACGAAATAGGACTTTGGAAATTAAGAGGACGGAGCCCGGGAAACAGGTGCCTAGCCAATGCCTTCCTTCCCACCCCACCTTCTACTTCCTGACGCAGCTACTCCTGGGAACAAAGAACTCGACTCCCTCGAACGGAAGAGGAGCAGTGCCAAAAGAAGGTTCACAAGGAAGGTAAAGCTTCTACACGAGGGAATAGCAAGAGGCGACCAACACATTGTTCTTCAAACCAACTATCAAGGTATAAGTTTGATGATCCCAGGAGACTCGACGCTGCGTTCGAATCTGTGGACAACGGCCGGGCTCATAACGTCTTCGATGTGGCCCGGGCTATCGTGCCAGCCTATGCGGCACTTCAGCAACCCGGAATTATTCCCTGAAACAACGCTTGGAAGGAGGCAGAAGTGATATTGTGACAGTGATTGTGTCAGCGTCGCGTCGCCTCGCCGCAGTGTATCGAGACAGACTTCCCCAGAACTTTTTAAAGGGGAAGTAAATGTTTATAGTTGTGTTACTGGAGTGATAGTTTTCATGCATGGTGTTTTGACAAGAAAATAGTGAAGTTGGAAAAAAATGTAGCTTAGACATTGAAGCTTATTGATTCAGTGGTGAAATTGATGAGAACTGCTATTGACGTTTGTGTGAATAAATTGTACATTTCCTTTACCATAGCCAGAGGTTGAACCATTATGTGACGTTCATTTTTTCATTCATTTCAAGCTAAAAGTTTGTTTTCTAAATTGTTTCTTACATTTTTCATATGTATATATATGTATGTGTGTGTGTGTGTGTGTGTGTGCGTGTGTGTGTGTGTGTGTGTGTGTATATATATATGTATATTATCCCTGGGGATAGGGGTGAAAGAATACTTCCCACGTATTCCTCGCGTGTCGTAGAAAGCGACTAGAGGGGAACGGGAGCGGGGGGCCGGAAATCCTCCCCTCCTTGTATTAACTTTCTAAAATGGGAAACAGAAGAAGGAGTCACGCGGGGAGTGCTCATCCTCCTCGAAGGCTCAGAGTGGGGTGCCTAAATGTGTGTGGATGTAACCAAGATGTGAAAAAAGGAGAGATAGGTAGTATGTTTGAGGAAAGGAACCTGGATGTTTTGGCTCTGAGTGAAACGAAGCTCAAGGGTAAAGGGGAAGAGTGGTTTGGAAATGTCTGGGGAGTGAAGTCAGGGGTTAATGAGAGGACAAGAGCAAGGGAAGGAGTAGCAATACTCCTGAAACAGGAGTTGTGGGAGTATGTGATAGAATGTAAGAAAGTAAATTCTCGATTAATATGGGTAAAATTGAAAGTTGATGGAGAGAGGTGGGTGATTATTGGTGCATATGCACCTGGGCATGAGAAGAAAGATCATGAGAGGCAAGTGTTTTGGGAGCAGCTAAATGAGTGTGTTAGCGGTTTTGATGCACGAGACCGGGTTATAGTGATGGGTGATTTGAATGCAAAGGTGAGTAATGTGGCAGTTGAGCGAATAATTGGTATGCATGGGGTGTTCAGTGTTGTAAATGGAAATGGTGAAGAGCTTGTAGATTTATGTGCTGAAAAAGGACTGATGATTGGGAATACCTGGTTTAAAAAGCGAGATATACATAAGTATACTTATGTAAGTAGGAGAGATGGCCAGAGAGCGTTATTGGATTACGTGTTAATTGACAGGCGTGCGAAAGAGAGACTTTTGGATGTCAATGTGCTGAGAGGTGCAACTGGAGGGATGTCTGATCATTATCTTGTGGAGGCTAAGGTGAAGATTAGTATGGGTTTTCAGAAAAGAAGAGTGAATGTTGGGGTGAAGAAGGTGGTGAGAGTAAGTGAGCTTGGGAAGGAGACCTGTGTGAAGAAGTATCAGGAGAGACTGTGTACAGAATGGAAAAAGGTGAGAACAATGGAAGTAAGGGGAGTGGGGGAGGAATGGGATGTATTTAGGGAATCAGTGATGGATTGCGCAAAAGATGCTTGTGGCATGAGAAGAGTGGGAGGTGGGCTGTTTAGAAAGGGTAGTGAGTGGTGGGATGAAGAAGTAAGAGTATTAGTGAAAGAGAAGAGAGAGGCATTTGGACGATTTTTGCAGGGAAAAAATGCAATTGAGTGGGAGAAGTATAAAAGAAAGAGACAGGAGGTCAAGAGAAAGGTGCAAGAGGTGAAAAAAAAAGGGCAAATGAGAGTTGGGGTGAGAGACTATCAGTAAATTTTAGGGAGAATAAAAAGATGTTCTGGAAGGAGGTAAATAGGGTGCGTAAGACAAGGGAGCAAATGGGAACTTCAGTGAAGGGCGTAAATGGGGAGGTGATAACAAGTAGTGGTGATGTGAGAAGGAGATGGAGTGAGTATTTTGAAGGTTTGTTGAATGTGTCTGATGACAGAGTGGCAGATATAGGGTGTTTGGGTCGAGGTGGTGTGCAAAGTGAGAGGGTTAGGGAAAATGATTTGGTAAACAGAGAAGAGGTAGTAAAAGCTTTGCGGAAGATGAAAGCCGGCAAGGCAGCAGGTTTGGATGGTATTGCAGTGGAATTTATTAAAAAAGGGGGTGACTGTATTGTGGACTGGTTGGTAAGGTTATTCAATGTATGTATGACTCATGGTGAGGTGCCTGAGGATTGGCGGAATGCGTGCATAGTGCCATTGTACAAAGGCAAAGGGGATAAGAGTGAGTGCTCAAATTACAGAGGTATAAGTTTGTTGAGTATTCCTAGTAAATTATATGGGAGGGTATTGATTGAGAGGGTGAAGGCATGTACAGAGCATCAGATTGGGGAAGAGCAGTGTGGTTTCAGAAGTGGTAGAGGATGTGTGGATCAGGTGTTTGCTTTGAAGAATGAATGTGAGAAATACTTAGAAAAGCAAATGGATTTGTATGTAGCATTTATGGATCTGGAGAAGGCATATGATAGAGTTGATAGAGATGCTCTATGGAAGGTATTAAGAATATATGGTGTGGGAGGCAAGTTGTTAGAAGCAGTGAAAAGTTTTTATCGAGGATGTAAGGCATGTGTACGTGTAGGAAGAGAGGAAAGTGATTGGTTCTCAGTGAATGTAGGTTTGCGGCAGGGGTGTGTGATGTCTCCATGGTTGTTTAATTTGTTTATGGATGGGGTTGTTAGGGAGGTAAATGCAAGAGTCTTGGAAAGAGGGGCAAGTATGAAGTCTGTTGGGGATGAGAGAGCTTGGGAAGTGAGTCAGTTGTTGTTCGCTGATGATACAGCGCTGGTGGCGGATTAATGTGAGAAACTGCAGAAGCTGGTGACGGAGTTTGGTAAAGTGTGTGGAAGAAGAAAGTTAAGAGTAAATGTGAATAAGAGCAAGGTTATTAGGTACAGTAGGGTGGAGGGTCAAGTCAATTGGGAGGTGAGTTTGAATGGAGAAAAACTGGAGGAAGTGAAGTGTTTTAGATATCTGGGAGTGGATCTGTCAGCGGATGGAACCATGGAAGCGGAAGTGGATCATAGGGTGGGGGAGGGGGCGAAAATTTTGGGAGCCTTGAAAAATGTGTGGAAGTCGAGAACATTATCCCGGAAAGCAAAAATGGGTATGTTTGAAGGAATAGTAGTTCCAACAATGTTGTATGGTTGCGAGGCGTGGGCTATGGATGGAGTTGTGCGCAGGAGGATGGATGTGCTGGAAATGAGATGTTTGAGGACAATGTGTGGTGTGAGGTGGTTTGATCGAGTAAGTAACGTAAGGGTAAGAGAGATGTGTGGAAATAAAAAGAGCGTGGTTGAGAGAGCAGAAGAGGGTGTTTTGAAATGGTTTGGGCACATGGAGAGAATGAGTGAGGAAAGATTGACCAAGAGGATATATGTGTCGGAGGTGGAGGGAACGAGGAGAAGAGGGAGACCAAATTGGAGGTGGAAAGATGGAGTGAAAAGGATTTTGTGTGATCGGGGCCTGAACATGCAGGAGGGTGAAAGGAGGGCAAGGAATAGAGTGAATTGGAGCGATGTGGTATACAGGGGTTGACGTGCTGTCAGTGGATTGAAGCAAGGCATGTGAAGCGTCTGGGGTAAACCATGGAAAGCTGTGTAGGTATGTATATTTGCGTGTGTGGACGTGTGTATGTACATGTGTATGGGGTGGGGGTTGGGCCATTTCTTTCGTCTGTTTCCTTGCGCTACCTCGCAAAAGCGGGAGACAGCGACAAAGTATAAAAAAAAAAAAAAAAAAAATTTTTTTTTTTTTTTTTAACTATTCGCCATTTCCCACGTTAGCGAGGTTGCGTTAAGAACAGAGGAATGGGCCATTGAGGGAATATCCTCACCTGGGCCCCTTCTCTGTTCCTTCTTTTGGAAAATTAAAAAAAATTGAGAGGGGAGGATTTCCAGCCCCCCGCTCCCTCCCCTTTTAGTCGCCTTCCACGACACGCAGGGAATACGTGGGAAGTATTCTTTCTCCCCTATCCCCAGGGATAATATATATATATATATATATATATATATATATATATATATATATATATATATATATATATATATATATATATATATATATATATATATATATATATATATATATATATATATATATATATATATAAATATATATATATATATATATATATATATATATATATATATATATATATATATATATATATATATATATATATATATATATATATATTTATATATATATATATATATATATATATATATATATATATATATATATATATATATATATATATATATATATATATATATATATATATATATATATATAAAAGAAAGATGTATAAAAAATGTATAAAAGAAAGAGACAGGAGGTCAAGAGAAAGGTGCAAGAGGTGAAAAAAAGGGCAAATGAGAGTTGGGGTGAGAGAGTATCATTAAATTTTAGGGAGAATAAAAAGATG
Organism: Panulirus ornatus; assembly: GCF_036320965.1. NCBI lineage: Eukaryota > Metazoa > Arthropoda > Malacostraca > Decapoda > Palinuridae > Panulirus > Panulirus ornatus. The sequence continues at coordinate 13,977,469 of NC_092287.1, forward strand.
TTCTGGAAGGAGGTAAATAAAGTGCGTAGGACAAGGGAGCAAATGGGAACTTCAGTGAAGGGCGCAAATGGGGAGGTGATAACAAGTAGTGGTGATGTGAGGAGATGGAGTGAGTATTTTGAAGGTTTGTTGAATGTGTTTGATGATAGATTGGCAGATATAGGGTGTTGTTGTCGAGGTGGTGTGCAAAGTTAGAGGGTTAGGGAAAATGATTTGGTAAACAGAGAAGAGGTAGTGAAAGCTTTGCGGAAGATGAAAGCCGGCAAGGCAGCAGGTTTGGATGGTATTGCAGTGGAATTTATTAAAAAAGGGGGTGACTGTAATGTTGACTGGTTGGTAAGGTTATTTAATGTATGTATGACTCATGGTGAGGTGCCTGAGGATTGGCGGAATGCGTGCATAGTGCCATTGTACAAAGGCAAAGGGGATAAGAGTGAGTGCTCAAATTACAGAGGTATAAGTTTGCTGAGTATTCCTGGTAAATTATATGGAAGGGTATTGATTGAGAGGGTGAAGGCATGTACAGAGCATCAGATTGGGGAAGAGCAGTGTGGTTTCAGAAGTGGTAGAGGATGTGTGGATCAGGTGTTTGCTTTGAAGAATGTATGTGAGAAATACTTAGAAAAGCAAATGGATTTGTATGTAGCATTTATGGATCTGGAGAAGGCATATGATAGAGTTGATAGAGATGCTCTGTGGAAGGTATTGAGAATATACGGTGTGGGAGGCAAGTTGTTAAAAGCAGTGAAAAGTTTTATCCAGGATGTAAGGCATGTGTACGTGTAGGAAGAGAGGCAAGTGATTGGTTCTCATTGAATGTAGGTTTACGGCAGGGGTGTGTGATGTCTCCATGGTTGTTTAATTTGTTTATGGATGGGGTTGTTAGGGAGGTGAATGCAAGAGTTTTGGAAAGAGGGGCAAGTATGAAGTCTGTTGGGGATGAGAGAGCTTGGGAAGTGAGTCAGTTGTTGTTCGCTGATGATACAGCGCTGGTGGCTGATTCATGTGAGAAACTGCAGAAGCTGGTGACTGAATTTGGTAAAGTGTGTGAAAGAAGAAAGTTAAGAGTAAATGTGAATAAGAGCAAGGTTATTAGGTACAGTAGGGTTGAGGGTCAAGTCAATTGGGAGGTAAGTTTGAATGGAGAAAAACTGGAGGAAGTAAAGTATTTTAGATATCTGGGAGTGGATCTGGCAGCGGATGAAACCATGGAAGCGGAAGTGATTCATAGGTTGGGGGAGGGGGGCGAAAATCCTGGGAGCCTTGAAGAATGTGTGGAAGTCGAGAACATTTTCTCGGAAAGCAAAAATGGGTATGTTTGAAGGAATAGTGGTTCCAACAATGTTGTATGTTTGCGAGGCGTGGGCTATGGATAGAGTTGTGCGCAGGAGGATGGATGTGCTGGAAATGAGATGTTTGAGGACAATGTTTGGTGTGAGGTGGTTTGATCGAGTAAGTAACGTAAGGGTAAGAGAGATGTGTGGAAATAAAAAGAGCGTGGTTGGGAGAGCAGAAGAGGGTGTTTTGAAATGGTTTGGGCACATGGAGAGAATGAGTGAGGAAAGATTGACTAAGAGGATATATGTGTCGGAGGTGGAGGGAACGAGAAGTGGGAGACCAAATTGGAGGTGGAAAGATGGAGTGAAAAAGATTTTGTGTGATCGGGGCCTGAACATGCAGGAGGGTGAAAGGAGGGCAAGGAATAGAGTGAATTGGATCGATGTGGTATACCGGGGTTGACGTGCTGTCAGTGGATTGAATCAGGGCATGTGAAGCGTCTGGGGTAAACCATGGAAAGCTGTGTAGGTATGTATATTTGCGTGTGTGGACGTATGTATATACATGTGTATGGGTGTGGGTTGGGCCATTTCTTTCGTCTGTTTCCTTGCGCTACCTCGCAAACGCGGGAGACAGCGACAAAGCAGAAAAAAATATATATATATATATATATATATATATATATATATATATATATATATATATACATGTAGTTCATGGAGTCATTTTGATTTTTTGGACTTCTTTTTGGATGAATTTCGAGGTGGATGCACATTTGTTGTCCCACGCCCCACCTGCCCGTCCCTGATTTACATGTATATTTAACTGCAAGCCAAGTCCTTACTGCTTCCATGAGGTTGGAGGAGCTGTGGTTTTGTTTTGCTTGTGAATTTGATGAAAAGAAAAAAACGATTATCTTAAAATTATGTCTAAAACTAATTATTCATAGCATAATATATGAACAGAACTCCTTCAGCTGAGACCATAGGATTTTTGTTGGTGCACCAGTGTTGTGCTACGGGAACACCAGTAATTATAATGTATAGATATTTGCAGCAGGACGAAGGGACGTTTTGCACCGTCTGATTCAAGAAAGTGGCGAGCGATGAGTTTGGAATAACAAGTAGGAAGGCTTCCACAAGAGCAGCCCTTACATCTTGGAGATAGGTGTTTCCTATGCGGATTGCAGCTAGATCCTGGAAGGCTGAGGCCATCCACTCCATAAGGAGGATGTCCAATCTGCTTCATTTGTGGATCTTGAAAAGAAGTGGGTCTAGCCGATTTAACCAAACAGTCGTCGCACAATCTGGTACTTTGTGTAAAATTGGGATATGTTCGCCAGTGACGCCCTGGGTACATTTCATTCAGTTTCACCAGAAGCTGCATTGGAGGATAAAAAGACTAGTGTGATGATGTGTAAGGCTGTCCGAATCGCAGGATCTTTTTGGGTCGGATAGAATTTGTAGTAAATCCCACTAAAAATACTCAGATTTCTCTGTTGAGAGACGGTGAATATCTAGAAGATTACGTTGCTCACGTTTTGTTGAAGAACAAGATATGATAGGCAACGACGTCTCTGATTCTGTCTCTTATTGTCGTCTTCCTTTCCCCTTAGATTGAAGTAAATGACGCTAGCATCAATCGTGCTTCAAATGCTCTTTAGGTTGAACAGTCACGTCTCAGAACCATTAAGGATAGGCTGATGGCCTTATCAATAGTAGGGTGTATCGCCCTTACACTGAAAGGGCTGAGGTAGAGGGCCCTAAACTCTAAAGCTCCTCCTGCAAGAGGCTGAGATGTATTGATAAAAGCTCAGCGGTGCCTACTAGGATGCTGTGTGATCCAGACAGCAAGTGTATGGCTCCACCGGGTCACCCTGCTTGGTCTCTTTGCCTTATTTCGATTTTCAGCTATTCAGGGGAGAGTGTCTAGGATATGAAGCTTTAACAGAGACAGATGAAGGAACAAGGAGGGAAAGCATTGATGAACAATTCAAAGGACAGAAATCCCTCTCAGGATATTCAAATTATTCTTCAAATTCAATCTGACCTTGGAATGTCGCAGTCAAGTTGCTCTGATCCTCGCAAAGCAACTACATCTTTTGGCCTACTAGGCAGTGAAGAATATTGCCAATATCAGTGGGTTTGAGGCAGGAGGCTCAGCATACTGAATGTACAGAGAAAGGCTCAATAAGAAGATGAGAGAGTCTCATAGGTGCATGAAATTTGCCAAGCAAGAAAGAGGCAAGTTGGATCAGCTGATATATATTGCAATCAGTCAGGATCTTGACAACTGGACAAAAACAAAAGATACTAATATCCTTTCCGTGAGTTCTTCTTTCGTGAGCAAAGCTTCCTGTGCATCCTTTGTATGATTACTTATAAATCTTCAGTTAAGTTAAGGTTCATGTTTGGTTCGTAAAGGCACTGATGGGAAAATCATTAATGTCGCTAGATGCACTGGGGTCAGTGCTTCTTCCACAGAGCCTGATACAGGATAATGGTGATAACTGCCGAAGAAGAGCGAAAACTACCTTCGTTCCAAGGCAGAGGAGGGTCTGCAGAAGTCATACACAACCTCCCCTTTACGAGGAGGGAAATGGATTCTGCATTAAGCCTTTGCAGTAAGACGGCTCCAGGAAGCGATGATATTCCGTTCCAAATGATATCTCACTTACTGGAGAGCTCCCTGAATTTCCTGTTGTCCCTGTGTAGCAGAATTCTCCGGGAGGGCAGAGTGCCAGCTACGTGGAAGGAAGCAACTATCATCCCAAATCCTAAGGCTGGCAAGGATGCTGCACTACCATGCAACAGCGGACCAATGTCCCTTACGGGTTGTTTCTGCAAATTCCTTGAAAAAAATCATCAATATAAGGCTGATGTGGTTTCTGGGAAAAATAGAATGTGTCTCCATTCTACCATGAATTAGAAAATGAGGTCTACAATGCCCCTGTTACACTGAAAACTGCCATCTGGAGGTCCTTCGCTCAGCGTCATCACTTGAAGGCAATTTTCTTTGTCATATGATAAGCATATGACGCCATCTGGAAGCATAATATTGTGAAGAAGCTAAGCGGCACTGGCTCGCGGGGAACACGACCCTATCTTCATCCTGGACTTCCTTGCCACTAGGAAGTTCAGTTTCAGGGGAAACCAACTTTTCAAACTAGAAAATCCATGTGGTAGGTGTTCCATAGGAAGATGTCCTCATTGTGACCTTTCTTTTTTTTTTACACTTACTATCGACGACATTGCTAGGGATACACCACAAAACGTTTTGTGCAATCTGTACATATATTTCTTTACACTGTAGTACTGCTCTGCGTTAGGTTTAGTCTACGCACAAGAACGTCTACAAAGTGCTGTAGATTTAGTCTTGGCGGGCCACATACCACGTTTACGAGTTTTCTTCTATAGAATGAGGACGAACTTCCGGCCAACCTTCTTTTTGGGAATGTAGCCACTGTAATTCGTTAAGGATCTAAATAATTGGGTTTGATATTTGACCGAAAACTAACACGGATGCCTCATATCCATAGGGCATGAAAGCTCCAGGTATCCTGGAGGTGCTTTACAATATAACCGCACAGCATTATTATGGCTGTATGGAACGCTAGTCTGTAGCAAGGTGAACCACGGATGTGAGGCATGTTCGTCGGCATCACCCACAGTTCTCAAGATGTTGCAACCCTCCCTCAACGAAGCCCTAAGGATCTGCACTGGAGCTTCTCGTTCTTCTCCAGTGCATATCTTGTTTGCAGAAAGCAGAGGACAGCCTTCACAACTGCATCGAGAATATACGAATTTGGTTTGCTGCAATAGGTTACAGAGAGGTCCAGATTCTCTCGACCGTCCTTCCAGCAGATGGGAAGTCTTTCACGAGGAGACTGAAAGAATCTTTATCAGATCTCACTTTGAATCTGTCGATTTTACTAGACACAACGATCCGGATCCTACCAGTAGTCACATTACAAGGATTTCGTTGCGGTAAGGAAGAGGGAAAGTAACGAAGATGAAATCAAGTAGAGATTCCCAAATCACATTGTGAAGCAGCAAGGTTACTCAGTACTAAAACCAGATGGTTCCAAATCCGATGGTGGCGTAGGGGCTGCAGCAGTGACCAGCAGAAGAGCTGTTCTAGGTAACCCGAATCCTGCAGCTTCCGTCTTCACCGCTGTATTATTCCATACTAACAGCCATCAACATGGTCAAATATCAAGAGAGCCAAAATTGATGATATTATCTGATACTCGCAGAGTTTTACAGGCCATCGACATTTTAAACTCACCACATCCACACCATAGGTATGACTGGCAAGCACTAGTGTCGTCACAACACAAGATATCTCTGTGCTGGATCCCCTTTCAGACTGGTATTCGTAGGAACTAAGTGATCACCAAGCAAAGGCGGCAGTATCGTCCCAGGAGCTGGAATACTCGTTAAGACAATCAGTCAGTCAGTCCGAAAAGTTTGAACTGTGGTGTCTTACTTGAATGCGAAACTACATTCACTTGTAATTTCCTAACTGCTGCAGTGATGTTGTCGTATTGCATAGTCTTCTTAAGGTTCTAAATGTCGAAGTGTTGGAGAACATTGACATAACACTCTTGAACTGTTGGCAGATATAGATAATCGGGACATTGGCCCAGAGGTACTCGGTCAGTCTCTTTCCAGTGGAAGAATGAGGGGTCTTGCTGCCTCCAGGTAGATTAATGAAGGTGAGAAACAGGTTTTGCTGGATGAAATCTCCGTTCATGTATTAAGTTCATTCTTCCCTCTCCCTCCTGAGGAAATCTGTGAATTTTCACACATGATGATGGGCTGCCCATAGTGTATTGTTGAAGAACTGCACAAGAATTTGTCTTAAGGCAGTCGAATATTACCTGAGTAAGTGAAGTCTTAGGAGATGCTTTACCCCGTTCCAGAGGTGCTAATGAGTGGTGTCCTTTACTGGTGGCTGTTTTCCGCTGGGGACCAACTGTAGATGAGCGGAATGTTAGTTGAAGGCTGTGTGTGTGTGTGTGTGTGTGTGTGTGTGTGTGTGCGAAATCCACCGTTTTCTAAACACTGGATACATACCTGCTAGAGTTGTGACCTTCACAGCAACTGCTACCCTGGAAGCACTTCTGCCGTTATGATACAAGGAACGAATCTGAGGTGTTCATATGGTGTTGCGTTACTAGTGTTACGATAGGATATATGTGTATACGCAGGTTACGGTGCGGGAGACGGCATTAGCTATGTTCACCCTTAACAGAAGAACCTGAAACAACTTGAAAGATGAACTTAAAGACTACTCCAGCTTGGTGACAGCACCTGTTACGTTCTGTAAGAAAAACCAGCATTGCCCATATATATATATATATATATATATATATATATATATATATATATATATATATATATATATATATATATATATATATATATATATATATATATATATATATATATATATATATATATACATATATATATATATATATATATATATATATATATAGAGAGAGAGAGAGAGAGAGAGAGAGAGAGAGAGAGAGAGAGAGAGATTCGAGGTGGAGGCAGTACAAAATGGCTCAACCCCTGTCCACGCCTTGGCCAGGCCCGGCACCTGTCATGTCAGGATAGAGGGCGGTAAACGTGCAGGTCAAGGATGATGAGATTTCAGCTTACGAATATCGACGAAAATCATAGCAAAGGATTCTTTACGGTCAGCGAAACTCTACTGAGCGTACAGTGACCACTTTAACCCCACTGACAGCAGATTAGCCTTTTACTGCATGGAACGCCTCTAGTAACTGACTGTGACTGTGCTATATACTGCCTGAGGCATTAGATAAAAATCTAAGGTTATGAACAGCGCAGTTGTAAGTCAAGAAACAACTACTGGCAACTCAGACAATGTTTCCAAGCCCTTCCTTCTCCAGTGCGTTTTTCAGCTCGGCACATTAATTAACCAAAAGATAAAGTAGGGAAGAGCACATCATTTATGTGCTGCCCAGGTATTAGAATAAATATATATATATATATATACGAATAAAGTGAATATGAACGCGCACCTTCATAGAACATGCAAGCCTCCAACAGCCAGGATCGAACCCGGGACCCCTGTGCAAGAGGCAGGCATGCTAACCGCTAGGCCAAGGGACTGTATAATAGGAAACAACTATTCGAAATACTGATTACTCGAATACCCTTCGTCTCACAATGGTGAGCAACGGGGTCTATACTTGGTTGTTTCAGAACAGACGCACATAGCCAGTTGATAGCGTTTTACCGAACCTAACTGTACAACGCGGAGGTATATGAATACGAATAAAGTGCATATGAACGCGCACCTTCATAGAACATACAAACCTCCAACAGCCAGGATCGAACCTGGGACCCCTGTTCTGTTGGAGGTTTGTATGTTCTATGAAGGTGCGCGTTCATATGCACTTTATTCGTATTCATATACCTCCGCGTTGTGCAGTTAGGTTCGGTAAAACGCTATCAGCTGGCTATGTGCGTCTGTTCGAAAACAACCAAGTATAGACCCCGTTGCTCACCATTGTGAGACGAAGGGTATTCGAGTACTCAGTATTTCGAATAGTTGTTTCCTATTATACAGTCCTATAGCCTAGCGGTTACCATGCCTGCTTCTTGCACAGGGGTCCCGGGTTCGATCCTGGCTGTTGGAGGTTTGTATGTTCTATGATATATATATATATATACAGATGTTTAAGAATAGTGAAGCACATATCATTATGTGTTAGAACATCATTTGATTTTGAAATATGTGTGTGTCTATATTACATCGGTATGATATATCGTACGCCTGGCAGTGTCGCAGGCTGAAGACTTATTGAATTCATAATCTCAGCAGGATTTATTTTTTCTTTTAGATTTATTGGATACTGCCGCATTGAGAGCACGCTAGAAATCTGAAATAGCCACAGTCAGTGGGACAGTTTACGTTAGGTTAAGACTGATCTAAGTTAAGCTCAGGATACCGTAAAGTTAGGCTGACTTCAGGAAAGCTTCGGTTAAAGTTAGGTTTCTTGGGTTATAATTGTGATGATATTCAAAACCGATGAATATAAATGAAAACAACAAATACTGAAAAAAGACTTAACCTAACCTTCTTTAAAGTGGTCGCTGCAGGTGGTATAGCCTGAGCTACTTCGGGGACCCAGGGCAATCATGAATCAAGGAGGTTGGGGTTCGAACTCTGGGACAGCAGTGGGGGTAAGAGCCACTCAGGCTGATGTGGTTTGGCACTGAAAGTGATCATTCCTGAGTGGTGGCAGTGAAGGATTTCCGTCCCTCCTCTCTCGTCCCTGATCCTTGAGCATGAGTCTTGAACACGACGGTTCGACTCTTGGGTATTTTTATAGCCTGGCCCTTGACCTGACGCCTTTAGGGCGAGTTCAAAAGTCACGCCAGGGGTCGTTTCGTACCATCTTGCTCAAGATTCGTACCATGTTTTTTCAGTGGTCATACCACATGAGCATAGGATTCGTACCGTCGTCGTGCACAAGGTTCGCACCGTCGTGCACAAGATTCGTATCGTCGTGCACAAGGTTCCTACCGTGTGCACATCTTTCGTACTGTCGTGCTCAAGGTTCGTACCGTCGTGCACAAGGTACCGTCATCGTGCTCAAGGTTCGTACCGTCGTGCTCAAAGTTCGCATCCTCGTGCTCAGGGACCGTTCCGTAGTGCACAAGATTCTTGCCGTCGTGCTCAGGGTTCGTACCGTAGTGCACAAGATTCTTGCCGTCGTGCTCAGGGTTCGTACCGTCGTACACAAGGTTCGTGTCACTGAACTTAAAAAGATCGAACGTCTTGCTCAAGCTGAGGTGCGATAAGTCGTCTGGATTGGGTGATGCTCATCAACCACTTCATACGCACTAAGATTCATGAATGTTAATATTCATACCATGAATCATAAGGGCTCGTTGGAAGCTTCAATATTCCTGCTGGAAACTGTAAATCTTTTGGGCTTTCGCTGCTGGTCCTGATCAGCTAAACTCTGAGCCAGTCACCGAGAACGGCTCTGTGGCTCAGCAGTGGGACATCTCACTTGAAGAGCAAACGTTTAGTTTTATATATCAAGATTTCATAGGCGAATGCGTCCCGTGTTAATACGTTGACTGCTAGTATGAACGGAAGAAACATGTATATTTGTGTCGATTTCTTATGATATCAAGGAAGACTATTTTATCCGATAAGTTAGATACGAAAGATTCTTGTCTATGATCACCGACGTTTCCTATATTGGATATAAGACATTTCTTTAATTATCAATGCAACATTCTCTCTCTCTCTCTCTCTCTCTCTCTCTCTCTCTCTCTCTCTCTCTCTCTCTCTCTCTCTCTCTCTCTCTCTCTCTCTCCCTAAGAGCATCATATCCACAGCTTCTTTTACCGCATGATGGCACTAGCGTTGCGTTCCATAGGAATTCGGTGAATAGC
>NC_092287.1:13992199-14019699 GCF_036320965.1 Panulirus ornatus
CACCACACATTGTCCTCAAACATCTCATTTCCAGCACATCCATCCTCCTGCGAACAACTCTATCCATAGCCCACGCCTCGCAACCATACAACATTGTTGGAACCACTATTCCTTCAAACATACCCATTTTTGCTTTCCGGGATAATGTTCTCGACTTCCACACATTTTTCAAGGCTCCCAAAATTTTCGCCCCCTCCCCCACCCTATGATCCACTTCCGCTTCCATGGTTCCATCCGCTGACAGATCCACTCCCAGATATCTAAAACACTTCACTTCCTCCAGTTTTTCTCCATTCAAACTCACCTCCCAATTGACTTGACCCTCAACCCTACTGTACCTAATAACCTTGCTCTTATTCACATTTACTCTTAACTTTCTTCTTCCACACACTTTACCAAACTCCGTCACCAGCTTCTGCAGTTTCTCACATGAATCCGCCACCAGCTCTGTATCATCAGCGAACAACAACTGACTCACTTCCCAAGCTCTCTCATCCCCAACAGACTTCATACTTGCCCCTCTTTCCAAGACTCTTGCATTTACCTCCCTAACAACCCCATCCATAAACAAATTAAACAACCATGGAGACATCACACACCCCTGCCGCAAACCCTACATTCACTGAGAACCAATCACTTTCCTCTCTTCCTACACGTACACATGCCTTACATCCTCGATAAAAACCTTTCACTGCTTCTAACAACTTGCCTCCCACACCATATATTCTTAATACCTTCCACAGAGCATCTCTATCAACTCTATCATATGCTTTCTCCAGATCCATAAATGCTACATACAAATCCATTTGCTTTTCTAAGTATTTCTCACATACATTCTTCAAAGCAAACACCTGATCCACACATCCTCTGCCACTTCTGAAACCACACTGCTCTTCCCCAATCTGATGCTCTGTACATGCCTTCACCCTCTCAATCAATACCCTCCCATATAATTTACCAGGAATACTCAACAAACTTATACCTCTGTAATATGAGCACTCACTCTTATCCCCTTTGCCTTTGTACAATGGCACTATGCACGCATTCCGCCAATCCTCAGGTACCTCACCATGAGTCATACATACATTAAATAACCTTACCAACCAGTCAACAACACAGTCACCCCCTTTTTTAATAAATTCCACTGCAATACCATCCAAACCTGCTGCCTTGCCGGCTTTCATCTTCCGCAAAGCTTTTACCACCTCTTCTCTGTTTACCAAATCATTTTCCCTAACCCTCTCACTTTGCATACCACCTCGACCCAAACACCCTATATCTGCCACTCTGTCATCAGACACATTCAACAAACCTTCAAAATACTCATTCCATCTCCTTCTCACATCACCACTACTTGTTATCACCTCCCCATTTACGCCCTTCACTGAAGTTCCCATTTGCTCCCTTGTCTTACGCACCCTATTTACCTCCCTCCAAAACATCTTTTTATTCTCCCTAAAATTTACTGATAGTCTCTCACCCTAACTCTCATTTGCCCTTTTTTTCACCTCTCGCACCTTTCTCTTGACCTCCTGTCTCTTTCTTTTATACTTCTCCCACTCAATTGCATTTTTTCCCTGCAAAAATCGTCCAAATGCCTCTCTCTTCTCTTTCACTAATACTCTTACTTCTTCATCCCACCACTCACTACCCTTTCTAAGCAGCCCACCTCCCACTCTTCTCATGCCACAAGCATCTTTTGCGCAATCCATCACTGATTCCCTAAATACATCCCATTCCTCCCCCACTCCCCTTACTTCCATTGTTCTCACCTTTTTCCATTCTGTACACAGTCTCTCCTGATACTTCCTCACACAGGTCTCCTTCCCAAGCTCACTTACTCTCACCACCTTCTTCACCCCAACATTCACTCTTCTTTTCTGAAAATCCATACTAATATATATATATATATATATATATATATATATATATATATATATATATATATATATATATATATATATATATATATATATATATATATATATATATATATATATATATATATATATATATATATATATATATATATATATATATATATATATATATATATATATATATATATCTATATATATATATATATATATATATATATATATATATATATATATATATATATATATATATATATATATATATATATATATATATATATATATATATATATATATATATATATATATATATATATGTATATATATATATATATAGATATATATATATATATATATATATATATATATATATATATATATATATATATATATATATATATATATATATATATATATATATGTATATATATATATATATATATATATATATATATATATATATATATTATCCCTGGGGATAGGGGATTAAGAATACTTCCCACGTATTCCCTGCGTGTCATAGAAGGCGACTAAAAGGGGAGGGAGCGGGGGGCTGGAAATCCTCCCCTCTCGTTTTTTTTTTTTTTTTTTTTTCCAAAAGAAGGAACAGAGGGGCCAGGTGAGGATATTCCAAAAAAGGCCCAGGCCTCTGTTCTCAACGCTACCTCGCTAACGCGGGAAATGGCAAATAGTTTAAAAAGAAAAAAAAAAGAATATATATATATATATATATATATATATATATATATATATATATATATATATATATATATATATATATATATATATATATATATATATCTTTCTTTTTTTTCTTTTAAACTATTCGCCATTTCCCGCGTTAGCGAGGTAGCGTTAAGAACAGAGGACTGAGCCTTTTTTGGAATATCCTCACCTGGCCCCCTATGTTCATTCTTTTGTGAAAAAAAAAAAAAAAACGAGAGGGGAGGATTTTCCAGCCCCCCGCTCCCTCCCCTTTTAGTCGACTTCTACGACACGCAGGGAATACGTGGGAAGTATTCTTAATCCCCTATCCCCAGGGATAGGGGATTATACATATATATATATATATATATATATATATATATATATATATATTATCCCTGGGGATAGGGGAGAAAGAATACTTCCCACGTATTCCCTGCGTGTCGTAGAAGGCGACTAAAAGGGGAGGGAGCGGAGTCTGGAAAATCTCCCCTGTAGTTTTTTTCTTTTTAATTTTCCAAAAGAAGGAACAGGGAACGAGGCCACGTGAGGATATTCCCTCAGAGGCCCAATCCTCTGTTCTTAACGCTACCTTGCTAACGCGGGAAATGGCGAATAGTTTGAAAGAAAGAAATTTTTTTTTTTTTCAAACTATTCGCCATATCCCGCGTTAGCGAGGTAGCGTTAAGAACAGAGAACTGGGCCATTGAGGGAACATCCTCACCTGGCCCCCTTCTCTGTTCCTTCTTTTGGAAAATTAAAAAAAATTGAGAGGGGAGGATTTCCAGCCCCCCGCTCCCTTCCCTTTTAGTCGCCTCATACGACACGCAGGGAATACGTGGGAAGTATTTTTTCTCCCCTATCCCCAGGGATAAAAAAAATTATCACTAACGTGATGATGATGATGAGTTGATCAACCAAACAACAACAAAACTAGTTAAGTCAACGGAAAAGAAGAAAGGCCGTCTAGCGAGTGAAAAGACGACTGCTTTTAATGAAACGAGTGGGAGAAAAAAAGAGAGAATGAAGCATGTTTTCATGAACGAGAACTTGCTTTTATATACATACAGAAAGAAATATATATATATATACATATATATATATATATATATATATATATATATATATATATATATATATATATATATATATATATATATATATATATATTAAATATATATATATATATATATATATATATATATATATATATATATATATATATATATATATATATATATATATATATCTATATATATATATATATTTTTTTTTTTTCTTTTTTTTTTGCTTTGTCGCTGTCTCCCGCGTTTGCGAGGTAGCGCAAGGAAACAGACGAAAGAAATGGCCCAACCCACCCCCATACACATGTATATACATACGTCCACACACGCAAATATACATACCTACACAGCTTTCCATGGTTTACCCCAGACGCTTCACATGCCTTAATTCAATCCACTGACAGCACGTCAACCCGGTATACCACATCGCTCCAATTCACTCTATTCCTTGCCCTCCTTTCACCCTCCTGCATGTTCAGGCCCCGATCACACAAAATCTTTTTCACTCCATCTTTCCACCTCCAATTTGGTCTCCGTCTTCTCCTCGTTCCCTTCACCTCCGACACATATATCCTCTTCGTCAATCTTTCCTCACTCATTCTCTCCATGTGACCAAACCATTTCAAAACACCCTCTTCTGCTCTCTCAACCACGCTCTTTTTATTTCCACACATCTCTCTTACCCTTACGTTACTTACTCGATCAAACCACCTCACACCACACATTGTCCTCAAACATCCCATTTCCAGCACATCCATCCTCCTGCTCACAACTCTATCCATAGTCCACGCCTCGCAACCATACAAAATTGTTGGAACCACTATTCCTTCAAACATACCCATTTTTGCTCTCCGAGATAATGTTCTCGACTTCCACACATGCTTCAAGGCTCCCAGAATTTTCGCCCCCTCCCCCACCCTATGATCCACTTCCGCCTCCATGGTTCCATCCGCTGCCAGATCCACTCCCAGATATCTAAAACACTTCACTTCCTCCAGTTTTTCTCCATTCAAACTCACCTCCCAATTGACTTGACCCTCAACCCTACTGTACCTAATAACCTTGCTCTTATTCACATTTACTCTTAAGTTTCTTCTTTCACACACTTTACCAAACTCAGTCACCAGCTTCTGTAGTTTCTCACATGAATCAGCCACCAGCGCTGTATCATCAGCGAACAACAACTGACTCACTTCCCAAGCTCTCTCATCCCCAACAGACTTCATACTTGCCCCTCTTTCCAAAACTCTTGCATTCACCTCCCTAACAACCTCATCCATAAACAAATTAAACAACCATGGAGACATTACACACCCCTGCCGAAAACCTACATTCACTGAGAACCAATCACTTTCCTCTCTTCCTATACGTACACATGCCTTACATCCTCGATAAAAACTTTTCACTGCTTCTAACAACTTGCCTCCCACACCATATATTCTTAATACCTTCCACAGAGCATCTCTGTCAACTCTATCATATGCCTTCTCCAGATCCATAAATATATATGAGCTTGGGAAGGAGACTTGTGTGAGGAAGTACCAGGAGAGACTGAGTACAGAATGGAAAAAGGTGAGAACAATGGAAGTAATGGGAGTGGGGGAGGAATGGGATGTATTTAGGGAATCAGTGATGGATTGCGCAAAAGATGCTTGTGGCATGAGAAGAGTGGGAGGTGGGTTGATTAGAAAGGGTAGTGAGTGGTGGGATGAAGAAGTAAGATTATTAGTGAAAGAGAAGAGAGAGGCATTTGGACGATTTTTGCAGGGAAAAAATGCAATTGAGTGGGAGAAGTATAAAAGAAAGAGACAGGAGGTCAAGAGAAAGGTGCAAGAGGTGAATAAAAGGGCAAATGAGAGTTGGGGTGAAAGAGTATCATTAAATTTTAGGAAGAATAAAAAGATGTTCTGGAAGAAGGTAAATAAAGTGCGTAAGACAAGGGAGCAAATGGGAACTTCAGTGAAGGGCGCAAATGGGGAGGTGATAACAAGTAGTGGTGATGCGAGAAGGAGATGGAGTCAGTATTTTGAAGGTTGTTGAATGTGTTTGATGATAGAGTGGCAGATATAGGGTGTTTTGGTCGAGGTGGTGTGCAAAGTGCGAGGGTTAGGGAAAATGATTTGGTAAACAGAGAAGAGGTAGTAAAAGCTTTGCGGAAGATGAAAGCCGGCAAGGCAGCAGGTTTGGATGGTATTGCAGTGGAATTTATTAAAAAAGGGGGTGACTTTATTGTTGACTGGTTGGTAAGGTTATTTAATGTATGTATGACTCATGGTGAGGTGCCTGAGGATTGGCGGAATGCGTGCATAGTGCCATTGTACAAAGGCAAAGGGGATAAGAGTGAGTGCTCAAATTACAGAGGTATAAGTTTGTTGAGTATTCCTGGCAAATTATATGGGAGGGTATTGATTGAGAGGGTGAAGGCATGTACAGAGCATCAGATTGGGGAAGAGCAGTGTGGTTTCAGAAGTGGTAGAGGATGTGTGGATCAGGTGTTTGCTTTGAAGAATGTATGTGAGAAATACTTAGAAAAGCAAATGGATTTGTATGTAGCATTTATGGATCTGGAGAAGGCATATGATAGAGTTGATAGAGATGCTCTGTGGAAGGTATTAAGAATATATGGTGTGGGAGGCAAGTTGTTAGAAGCAGTGAAAAGTTTTTATCGAGGATGTAAGGCATGTGTACGTGTAGGAAGAGAGGAAAGTGGTTGGTTCTCAGTGAATTTAGGTTTGCGGCAGGGGTGTGTGATGTCTCCATGGTTGTTTAATTTGTTTTTGGATGGGGTTGTTAGGGAGGTGAATGCAAGAGTTTTGGAAAGAGTGGCAAGTATGAAGTCTGTTGGGGATGAGAGAGCTTGGGAAGTGAGTCAGTTGTTGTTCGCTGATGATACAGCGCTGGTGGCTGATTCTTGTGAGAAACTGCAGAAGCTGGTGACTGAGTTTGGTAAAGTGTGTGAAAGAAGAAAGTTAAGAGTAAATGTGAATAAGAACAAGGTTATTAGGTACAGTATGGTTGAGGGTCAATTCAATTGGGAGGTGAGTTTGAATGGAGAAAAACTGGAGGAAGTGAAATGTTTTAGATATCTGGGAGTGGATCTGGCAGAGGATGTAACCATGGAAGCGGAAGTGGATCATAGGGTGGGGGAGGGGGCGAAAATTCTGGGAGCCTTGAAGAATGTGTGGAAGTCGAGAACATTATCTCGGAAAGCAAAAATGGGTATGTTTGAAGGAATAGTGGTTCCAACAATGTTGTATGGTTGCGAGGCGTGGACTATGGATAGAGTTGTGCGCAGGAGGATGGATGTGCTGGAAATGAGATGTTTGAGGACAATGTGTGGTGTGAGGTGGTTTGATCGAGTAAGTAACGTAAGGGTAAGAGTGATATGTGGAAATAAAAAGAGCGTGGTTGAGATAGCAGAAGAGGGTGTTTTGAAATGGTTTGGTCACATGGAGAGAATGAGTGAGGAAAGATTGACCAAGAGGATATATGTGTCGGAGGTGGAGGGAACTAGGAGAAGAGGAAGACGATATTGGAGGTGGAAAGATGGAGTGAAAAAGATTTTGTGTGATCGGGGCCTGAACATGCAGGAGGGTGAAAGGAGGGCAAGGAATAGAGTGAATTGGAGCGATGTGGTATACCGGGGTTGACGTGCTGTCAGTGGATTGAATCAAGGCATGTGAAGCGTCTGGGGTAAACCATGGAAAGCTGTGTAGGTATGTATATTTGCGTGTGTGGACGTATGTATATACATGTGTATGGGGGTGGGTTGGGCCATTTCTTTCGTCTGTTTCCTTGCGCTACCTCGCAAACGCGGGAGACAGCGACAAAGCAAAAAAAAAAAAAGAAATATATATATATATATATATATATATATATATATATATATATATATATATATATATATATATATATATATATATATTATATATATATATATATATATATATATATATATATATATATATATATATATATATATATATATATATATATATATATATATATATATATATGTATATATATATGTATATGACTTTGCCTCCACCTAAAAAACAATCCAACTTTTTCACCGGAAAAACGCCTGGATGTTGATTTCCTCAGCAAACTCGAGCTATACAAGATTTAAGACGTTCTTTCAGGATTCTGTTCTGGCACTGAACACCGTTTTCTTTCAAGCCTATTGTGGTATAAAGGATTTTCTTTTTTCCTCACAGGAACCAATACGCGTGGGAGTGAGAATGGGGAAAAAAAGGTTGGGTTGGTTTAAGAGCACTGTGAGGTCCTTCCAGCCAGTCACCGGACCCCACAGTCCTCACTCGTTCTCCATAATGTTCCCTGGACCACTTTTATATGCCATTCATTCCGTAGAGTGTGGGAAGTGCCAAGCTCTCACCCCACTCACACATTTTTTCTTTTTCTCCCTCAACACAGAACACCGTCGAATCAAAAGAATGGATGATAATCGAGAGGGAAATAAGGGAAGGGAAGAGGTGCATGCTATTAGTCTGCTTGGAAATGAGGATATAACCATGTCCAAGGCGGTAGGGTTTACTCTCAGCTCATAATTTCACTGAACTAGTACCCACATCCCGGCGTCATTACCACCTAATCAGCTTCTCAAGTCTCATTCGTAACCAGACCGTCCTGTCCTAATTACCACCTCATTTACAAAACAGACCGTTCTGCACCTCTCTCTTGCTCATATTTTCTATTTGATTCACTCATTTTATATATATATATATATATATATATATATATATATATATATATATAACATTTATTTATTTTGCTTTGTCGCTGTCTCCCGCGTTAGCGAGATAGCGCAAGGAAACAGACGAGAGAATGGCCCAACCCACCCACATACACATGTATATACATACACGTCCACACGCAAATGTACATGCCTATGCATCTCAATGTACACATATATATACACAAACAGACATATTCATATATACACATGTACATAATTCATTTTGTCTGCCTTTATTCATTTCCATCGCCACCACCCCACACATGGAATAACAACCCCCCTCCCCCCTCATATATATATATATATATATATATATATATATATATATATATATATATATATATTTTATCCCTGGGGATAGGGGAGAAAGAATACTTCCCACGTATTCCCTGCGTGTCGTAGAAGGCGACTAAAAGGGGAGGGAGCGGGGGGCTGGAAATCCTCCCCTCTCATTTTTTTTTTTTTTTCCAAAAGAAGGAACAGAGAAGGGGGCCAGGTGAGGATATTACCTCAAAGGCCCAGTTCTCTGTTCTTAACGCTACCTCGCTAACGCGGGAAATGGCGAATAGTTTGAAAGAAAAAAAAAAAAAAAATATATATATATATATATATATATATATATATATATATATATATATATATATATATGTATATATATATATATATATATATATATATATTCCTAACGTACCGTAGAATATAACTAGAGGGGATGGGAGCAGAGGAACTAGAACCCTCCCCTCCTTGTATTTTAACTTTCTAAAAGGGGAAACAGAAGGAGGAATCACGCGGGGAGTGCTCATCCTCCTCGAAGGATCAGTATGGGATATCTAAATGTATGTGGATGTAATCAATATGAGAAAAAAGGAGAAATTGATAGTATGTTTGAGGAAAGGAACCTTGATGTTTTGGCTGTGAGTAAAACGAAGCTCAAGGGTAAAGGGAAAGAGTGGTTTGGGAATGTCTTGGGATTAAAGTCAGGAGATAGTGAGAGGAAGGAGTAGCACTACTCCTGAAACAGGAGTGTAGGGAGTATGTGATAGAGTGTAAGAAAGTAAATTCTAGATTGATATGGGTAAAACTGAAAGTGGATGGAGAGAGATGGGTGATTATTGGTGCATATGCACCTGTGCATGAGAGGAAAGATCATGAGAGGCAGGTGTTTTGGGAGCAGCTAAGGGAATGTGTTAGTAGTTTTGATGCACGAGACCGGGTTATAGTGCTGGGTGATTTGAATGCAAAGATGGATAATGAGGCAGTTGAGAGAATGATTGGTGTACATGGGGTGTTCAGTGTTGTAAATGGAAATGGTGAAGAGCTTGTAGATTTATGTGCTGAAAAGAACTGGTGATTGGGAATACCTGGTTTAAAAAGCGAGATATACATAAGTATACGTATGTAAGTAGGAGAGATGGCCAGAAAGCGTTATTGGATTACGTGTTAATTGATAGGCGCGTGAAAGAGAGACTTTTGGATGTTAATGTGCTGAGAGGTGCAACTGGACTGATGTCTGATCATTATCTTGCCGAGGCGAGGGTGAAGATTTGTAGAGGTTTTCAGAAAAGAAGAGAGAATGTTGGGGTGAAGAGAGTGGTGTGAGTAAGTGAGCTTGGGAAGGAGACTTGCGTGAGGAAGTACCAGGAGAGACTGAGCATAGGATGGAAAAAGGTGAGAACAAAAGACGTAAGGAGAGTGGGGGAGGAATAGGATGTATTTAAGGAAGCAGTGATGGCTTGCGCAAAAGATGCTTGCGGCATGAGAAGCGTGGGAGGTGGGTTGATTAGAAAGGGTAGTGAAGAAGTAAGATTAATAGTGAAAGAGAGCAAAGAGGCATTTGGACGATTTTTGCAGGGAAATAATGCCGATGACTGGGAGATGTATAAAAGAAAGAGGCAAGAGGTCAAGAGAAAGGTGCAAGAGGTGAAATAGAGGGCAAATGAAAGTTGGGGTGAGAGAGTATCATTAAATTTTAGGGAGAATAGAAAGATGTTTTGGAAAGAGATAAATAAAGTGCATAAGACAAGGGAACAAATGGGAACATCAGTGAAGGGGGCTAATAGGGAGGTAAAAACAAGTAGTGGTGATGTGAGAAGGAGATAGAGTGAGTATTTTGAAGGTCTGTTGAATATGTTTGATGATAGAGTGGCAGATATAGGGTGTTTTGGTCAAGGTGGTGTGCAAAGTGAAAAGGTTAGGGAAAATGATTCAGTAAACAGAGAAGAGATAGTAAAAGCTTTGCGGAAGATGAAAGGCGACAAGGCAGCGGGTTTGTATGGTATTACAGTGGAATTTATTAAAAAAGAGGGTGACTGAGTTGTTGACTGGTTGGTAAGGTTATCTAATGTATGTATGACTCATGGTGAGATGCCTGAGGACTGGAGGAATGCAAGTATAGTGCCGTGGCAAAGGGGATAAAAGTGAGTGCTCAAATTACAGAGATATAAGTTTGTTGAGTATTCCTGGGAAATTTATGGGAGGGTATTGATTGAAAGGGTGAAAGCATGTACAGAGCATCAGATTGGGGAAGAGTAGTGTGGTTTCAGAAGTGGTAGAGGATATGTGGATCAGGTGTTTGCTTTGAAGAATGTATGTAAGCAATACTTAGAAAACAGATGGATTTGCATGTAGCATTTATGGATCTGGAAAAGGCATATGATAGAGTTGATAGAGAAGCTTTGTGGAAGGTATTAAGAATATATGGTGTGGGAGGCAAGTTTTTAAAACCAGTGAAAATTCTATATCGAGGATGTAAGACATGTGTACGAGTAGGAAGAGAGGAAAGTGATTTGTTCTCAGTGAATGCTGGGTTACGGCAGGGATGGGTGATGTCTCCATGGTTGTTTAATTTGTTTATGGATGAGGTTGTTAGGGAGGTGAATGCAAGAGTTTTGGAAAGACGAGCAAGTATAAAGTCTGTTGTCGATGAGAGAGCTTGGGAAGTGAGTCAGTTGTTGTTCGCTGATGATACAGCGCTGGTGGCTGATTCGTGTGAGAAACTGCAGAAGCTGGTGACTGAGTTTGGTAAAGTGTGTGAAAGAAGAGAGTTGAGAGTAAATGTGAATAAGAGCAAAGTTATTAGGTACAGTAAGGTTGAGGGACAAGTCAATTGGGAGGTATGTTTGAATGGAGAAAAACTGGAGGAAGTGAAGTGTTTTAAATATCTGGGAGTGGATTTGGCAGCAGACGGAACCATGGAAGCGGAAGTGAATCATAGGGTTGGGGAGGGGGCGAAAGTTCTGGGAGCGTTGAAAAATGTGTAAAAGTCGAGAGCGTTATCTTGGAAAACAAAAGTGGGTATGTTTGAAGGAATAGTGGTTCCAAATATGTTATATGGTTGTGAGGCGTGGGCTATAGATAGAGTTGTGCGGAGGAGGGTGAATGTGCTGGAAATGAGATGTTTTAGGACTATATGTGGTGTGAGGTGGTTTGATCGAGTGAGTAAAGAAAGGGTAAGAAAGGTATGTGGTAATGAAATGAGTGTGGTTGAGAAAGCAGAAGAGGGTGTTTTGAAATGGCTTTGTCGTACGGAAAGAATGAATGAGGAAAGCTTGACAAAGAGGATATATGTGTCAGAGGCGGAGGGAACAAGAAGTACTTGGACAATCGCATTTTTACTAAATGGCGTCCTAGCTTCGTCTCTTCGATTTATATCAACTGACTGTTATATTTCTCTCTTATGTCTCCCCTGATGATGTGAATATTACACAAAAGAGCACTTGGGAACTTTTCGTGTCTCATTTTCCCTGTGGACTCATAGGAATATATATATATATATATATATATATATATATATATATATATATATATATATATATATATATATATATATATATATATATATATATATATATATATATATATATATATATATATATATATATATATATATATTCCCTGGGGATAGGGGAGAAAGAATACTTCCCACGTATTCCCTGCGTGTCGTAGAAGGCGACTAAAAGGGGAGGGAGCGGGGGGCTGGAAATCCTCCCCTCTCGTTTTTTTTTAATTTTCCAAAAGAAGGAACAGAGAATTGGGCCAGGTGAGGGTATTCCCTCAAAGGCCCAGTCCTCTGTTCTTAACGCTACCTCGCTAATGCGGGAAATGGCAAATAGTTTGAAAGAAAGAAAGAATATATATATATATATGTATGTTTAGGCCCCATATGTATATATATATATATATATATATATATATATATATATATATATATATATATATATATATA
This sequence comes from Panulirus ornatus, assembly GCF_036320965.1. Taxonomy (NCBI): domain Eukaryota; kingdom Metazoa; phylum Arthropoda; class Malacostraca; order Decapoda; family Palinuridae; genus Panulirus; species Panulirus ornatus. Next base: position 14,004,827 of record NC_092287.1, read on the forward strand.
TATATATATATATTTTTCTTTCTTTTTTTTAAACTATTCGCCATTTCCCGCATTAGCGAGGTAGCGTTAAGAACAGAGGACTGGGTCTTGAGGGAATACCCTCACCTGGCCCAATTCTCTGTTCCTTCTTTTGGAAAAAAAAAAAGAAAAAAAAAAAAATGAGAGGGGAGGATTTCCAGCCCCCCGCTCCCTCCACTTTTAGTCGCCTTCTGCGACACGCAGGGAATACGTGGGAAGTATTCTTTCTCCCCTATCCCCAGGGATAATATATATATATATATATATATATATATATATATATATATATATATATATATATATATATATATATATATATATATATATATATATATATATATATATATATATATATATATATATATATATATATATATATATATATATATCTTTCATACTTTTCGCCATTTCCCGCGTTAGCAAGGTAGCGTTAAGAACAGAGGATTGGACCTTTGAGGGAATATCCTCACCTGGCCCCCTTCTCTGTTCCTTCTTTTGGAAAATTAAAAAATACTGAGAGGGGAGGATTTCCAGCCCCCCGCTCCCTTCCCCTTTAGTCGCCTTCTACGACACGCAGGGAATACGTGGGAAGTACTCTTTCTCCCCTCTCCCCAGGGAACATATATATATATATATCATTCTTTCTTTCTTTCATACTATTCGCCATTTCCCGCATTAGCGAGGTAGCGTTAAGAACAGAGGACTGGGCCTTTTAGGGAATATCCTCACCAGGCCCCCTTCTCTGTTCCTTCTTTTGGAAAATAAAAAAGAAAAAAAAATTGAGAGGGGAGGATTTCCAGCCCCCCGCTCCCTTCCCTTTTAGTCGCCTTCTACGACACGCAGGGAATACGTGGGAAGTATTCTTTCTCCCCTATCCCCAGGGATATATATATATATATATATATATATATATATATATATATATATATATATATATATATATATATATATATATATATATATATATATATGGGGCCTAAACATACAGGAGGGTGTAAGGCATGCAAGGAATAGAGTGAATTGGAACGATGTGGTATACCGCGGTCGACGTGCTGTCAACGGATTGAAGCAGGGCATGTGAAGCGTCTGAGGTAAACCATTTAAAGTTAGGTAGGGTTGGATGTGGAAAGGGAGGTGTGGTTTCGGTGCATTATACATAACAGCTAGAGACTGAGCTCGAACGAATGTTACCTTTGTTGTCTTTTCCTAGCGCTACCTCGCGGGATAGGGGGATTGGGAGGGGTTATGTCATTTCCTGCCGACATGAATGAATGAAGGCAGCAAGTATGAATATGTATATGTGTATACATGTATATTTCTGTGTATGTATATGTATGTATTCTTTGAAATGTATAGGTATGTATATGTGCGTGTGTATACAAACGTGTACATATTCATACTTGTCCGCCCTCATCCGTTCCTAACGCCACCCTACCCCACAGGAAACAGCATAAATGCATGAATGACAAGAAAAATTGAAACCCATACATTCTTTTCTTTTCCTTCATACTTGATCGCCGTCCCCCGCGCCAACGAGGTAGCGCCAGGAAATATAGGAAGAAAGACCACATCCGCCCACATCCATACACGAGCTGAAAGCGCAGCTCCCTATCCACAGCCAGGCCTCTCAGCCCTTTCCTTGGTTTAACCCGAACTTTTCACATGCCCTGGTTCAGTCCATTGACAGCAAGTTGATCCAGTATACTACATCGTTTCAGTTCATTCTTTTCCATGAACGCCTTTCATCCCCTTGCATGCTCAGGCCCTGATCGCTCAAAATCTTTTTCACTCGATCTTTTCATCTCCAATCTCTCAGCGTATTTTCATCAACGTCATTAGTATATATGAAAAAGAGAACCGGTCCCAAGACCAAGACTCGTTACACATGGCCTCTTTGAGGCTTGACCATCAATCACTACTTTCCGTTTACGTCCCTCAGCCAATCCTCTAAACGCCTACTCAGAACGCCGTCTATGCCATGTGACGTAATTTATGCTTGTAATCTTTGATGCGGGACTTAATCAAATGGTTTCTGAATAATCTGTGTAGGTCACATCAACCACTTTGCTTTCATCATGCATGTCGATATCGTAAAAGAAATCAAGCAGATTTGTCAGATATGAACGAGCTCGTCGAAAACTTCACTGAGAATTGTTTATCAAGTGATCATCTGTATGATTTACATTCTTGTCTTGAATGATGGTTCTCATACCTTTACCGACTACAGACGTTAAGCTAATTGGGCAATAATGCTCGCGGAATAAGAAACATATGAAGTACATAACTTAAGAAAGAGCAGAAAATACAGGTGAGTCGTTCTACTGAACAGCTTTACTTAAGGCATAATAGTTCCTAGATGTACTGATGTTTATGTGATAAGTGGTGACTGGCCTTGCGGGGTTCGAGCGAGGCTGGCGTAACAAGAGGTCGTACGAGGCTGGCGTGGTAGGGTTAGTGTGAGGCTGGCGTGGGAATGGTCGACTGACGCTGGAGGCCTGGGCAGTGTGTCACGGTGATGGGTTTGGTGCAGACTCCAACAGTGTTGCCTCTCTGATAGTGGCCAGGCGTTGCCTCTCTAGTGTTGCCTCTCTAGTTTTACTCCCCAGGCTATTGCTTCTCCAGTTTTCCCTTTCTAACGTTACCCTTTTAGTGGTGCCCTCTGTAGTGGTAGTCCAGGTTGAGCATCAAAGTAATCCTTGTGATGGCTTACCAGAATAATCCTAACTGTCTTTGCCTGGACTGAGTCGAGTGTGTTCTTAGCTTGTGCTACGTCGGATCTCGTGGGAAACGGAGATGTTGATTATTCTTTAGACAGGATGATTCAAATCGTGTAGAGAAAACAACAAGACTTTTTTTTCTGTTGAGGAAGGAACTGTTTTAGTGTTTAGGGCAACAAAAAGAGTCTGTTGTCCTTTCCATAGATATGGTGTTGTAAATGGGTGAAATTAACATCAGGGACTAAGGATAATCCCATTTAGCTAGTTCACTAATCAGACACTCTACTGTAAAAGCTACACATTCAACAAGAGACAGGTCAACCAGCAGGCTAACAGTCTAACAAAGGACCACTTAATCAGCAGGCTAACCCCCACCCCCTCCATAGCAAGGACCAGACAACCAGCAGGCTAACTACCCAACAAAAAACCAGCCACCCATCTGAATAACCATCCAACAAAGGGCCAGTCAACCGGCATAAACAAAGGACCAATCAACCAGCAAGCTAACCACCCAACAGAGAAACAGCCAACTAAGGCTAAACCACCCAACAAGTGACCAGCCAACCTTCCACTGACCAACCAGTCAGTCACCCTCCTAACGAAGCAGTTGATGGATAGTCAGACAGAACCAGTCAGTCAGTCCATCAAGCTGAGACCCATTTAGTCGTTCTACCTGACGACAGCCCAATCATATGATTGTTATAGCATTCACCTCCTGCTGCCGCCGCTCTGTAGTGACTCCTTTCACTCTTTACTTTCATCCCATGATGACGATGGTACGACCCTTGGATATGATAGCCCGGCCTTTGACGTGAACCTTAAAGTATCACGGTCAAAGGCCAGCCTATCGCACACATGGGTTTTCCCCGTCTTGCTCAGGATCGAAATGTCCTGCTTGAGGGAGTGGTTTAAGCACTGATATCCAAACAATTCCTCGCCAGTAGTTTGCTACACTCAGGGCAGTCGAGCTGATGTAAACATATTCAAGCAAGGAATTATTCGTGAAAATGATTCATGGCGGGAAGGGAATCCTTTAATCAACAGTCAGATTGAAAATGAAGACAAAACGATGATAAATGAGGACCAAACCCTAACGCCATGCATCTTCGAACTGATGAACCAAATGTAAACCACATTTAAGTTTTCGGGATAAAAGCCGAGATTACTAAACGCCCTTTCACCCCCTTGAGAAATAGATGATCAGAATCCAATGTTTTGATGCATTTTTGAGTGAGTGCTTGACTCGGGGACGCGCTGCTGAAGTGAATTTACAGCTGACTGACGAGAATGTGCAGTGAGAGTGGCGCCAGGGCCGAGGCATTCATGATGGTGACAGTTTAGAGATGTCGCAGTGTGGAAGTTACAAGCCGCGGGTCTAATGTTGCAAAGGGACAAGTTGAATGGTTCCACTGTGTCAAGAGCATGCTGAAAAATCAGAGAAGTGCTTATTCTTTGTTGGAAGTGTCATTGAGAAAAGAAGTATCAGTGATAAACAGTTCATTTCCCATTTTTCGTTATACATGAAACGTCATTATAGAGAATAATAAGTATTATTAACTGTAACTTGGTATATAAAGTAAGAAAATAACTGGAACATTTTATAAGTATGGCGGTCGCGAAGACACTAGAATAACTGCTTTCCCTCGTTAGCAGGATGTCTGTATTAACCTGAGGAGCTTACACCAGACGTGGTCCATCCGTCAATCTAACAAGTTTGCGGTCAAAACTTGCAACATGATGTCTGCAATAAACAGAGCATTAAGGTCTTTTTTGCAGACTGGTCGAAATATCGGGTTATCAAACTTGAAAAAAAAAACTATTTGCATAGTTTTAAGAGTATTAACCTCTACGCAGGCGTCACGGGGTCGAGATTGGCTCGAATCCCGATCGCGGCAGTCGGTCCACAGTCAACCCTGATGTTCATCCTCCTTTAGGGGCTGGTCGATGAAATGCATACAGGGCTTAGGCTAGGGTGTATGCATATATATATATGTATATATATATATATATATATATATATATATATATATATATATATATATATATATATATATATATATATATATATATATATATATATCCCTGGGGATAGGGGAAAAAGAATACTTCCCACGTATTCCCTGCGTGTCGTAGAAGGCGACTAAAAGGGGAGGGAGCGGGTGGCTGGAAATCCTCCCCTCTCTTTTTTTTTTCTTTAATTTTCTAAAAGAGGGAACAGAGAAGGGGGCCAGGTGAGGATATTCCCTCTAAGGCCCAGTCCTCTGTTCTTAACTCTACCTCGCTAATGCGGGAAATGGCGAATAGTATGAAAGAAAAGATATATATATATATATATATATATATATATATATATATATATATATATATATATATATATATATATATATATATATATATATATATATATATATATATATATATATATATATATAAATATATATATATATATATATATATATATATATATATATATATATATATATATATATATATATATATATATATATATATATATATATATATATATATATATATATATATATATATATATATATATATCTTTTCTTTCATACTATTCGCCATTTCCCGCATTAGCGAGGTAGAGTTAAGAACAGAGGACTGGGCCTTAGAGGGAATATCCTCACCTGGCCCCCTTCTCTGTTCCCTCTTTTAGAAAATTAAAGAAAAAAAAAAGAGAGGGGAGGATTTCCAGCCACCCGCTCCCTCCCCTTTTAGTCGCCTTCTACGACACGCAGGGAATACGTGGGAAGTATTCTTTTTCCCCTATCCCCAGGGATATATATATATATATATATATATATATATATATATATATATATATATATATATATATATATATATATATATATATATATATATAATCTAAAACACAGTCACGACATTTTTTAATAAATTCCACTGCAACACTATCCAAACCCGCCGCCATGCCGGCTTTCATTTTCCGCAAAGCATTCACTACCTTTCTCTGCATACCATACCATTCTCCCTGACACTGCGTTATCTCGCTAACGCGGGAGACAGCGACTAAGTACAATAGATAAATAAAAATTTGTCAGAATCCTCTTCTTAATGCAATCACCATCACAAAATAGAAGTTAGATACCATAACACCAACCTGTTAAGCTGGTGACACACTTGAGTAACCTGAGAGAGACGGTTGAACTCTATAAACCTATATTACTAACTGTTAACATACCATCCTCGACTTGACCGTAGCCACCACTTTTTTTTATCACATTGTGTTCCCTCCCAGCCCCGGTGCATCCCACACTTCCTCTCTATCCTCTTGTCTCTTTCACAGGTCCAGGCATGGGTCGTGGCTAGGGCTCTCAGTCTGTGGCTGGGATATTGGTGGTGTACCATGTCCTTGGATGTAGTCGTGATGGTGGCTAATGTCTGTAATTGGACCGTATAATGGTGTTCCATAACTGTGACTGAGATCGTGAGATTGTTCTGTTTCTGGCTGCGGTCACATGGTGGTCTCCAAATCTGTGACTGGGTTAAGGGAAGTGTTCAACGTTCTGTGGCTGGAGTTATGTCAGCAGCTGGGGTTAAGCCTGTGGGTGGGGACGTAGATGTGTTCCACGTCTTTAGCCTGGGGTCATGGTTTGGTTCCATGTTTTGTTTCGTCATGGATGTGTTCCATGGCAGTGCATGCAGCACCGTTATAGCCCGTAACTGGGTTTATCTACAGTCCTCAATCTGCTGTGTGTCAAAGCACAATAATTTTGTAGATTTTTGGACGCGGGAGTCATATAAGAAGTATTACTTTCGAACACTCTCATCTTTCAATCTGAGAAACCCAGTGGATACCCATTTATATTAGTGCCCCAGTCATAGGAAACCACGGTAAGGTTCCAGTTATAGGAACCCATATGTTATTCATATACAGTAGGATCCCAATAATAACAACCAGTGTGGTAGCCATTCGCCGTAGGGTTCCACTCATGGGAGCCCACCGGTTGCCCATTTACAGCAGGGTGCCGTTGATAGGAACCCACTGGGTATTCATTTACAGTAGGGCCGCAACTATTTACAGAAGGGCTATCAGAGAGGACCCACCCCTTGAGGAAGGCCTTGGACACGCGACCTCGAGGTCAGCAGTCAAATGGTATAACAACCCAAGTAAAGTGCTACTTAAAAACAAAAGTAATAGGTAAATAGGCATTCACTGAAACATGCGTGTAAAGCTTACACAGTCACATGAAGGAACGCCACGGTGGAATAAGAAGAGACGTAGAGCTGTAGGAGTCACGTTCCTAACACAAATGATTACCTCCAAAGCTTGTTAACTCTCTCATTAACAGCAGCTAAGTGGACTGCCTTAAGGAGGCAGCCAGCGGAGACAAGTGTCGTCCACTTTAACTATCAACACGAGCAGCCGCCACCAGCAGGGTCGCACGCCTTAGGCTGGCCAGTGATGGTAAGTGTCGACTTGACCCAGCGACAAGGGCAGCAAACACCGGCAAGGTCTTTGCCCCTAAACCTTATCCAGTGGGGAACGTGTCGTCAACGTAAATCAGCAAAACAGGCAGCTGAACTATTTTCCTGGCCTTTCTGCTTCTAACAAGCGTCTGTTTAATCATGAAGCTGTATAGGAATGTAAGTTGATGGGGTGTGCGGAGATCCCTCAACCCCTAATCTTTTTCGTGGGGGAGGGAGTAACATATACCCATATGCACAATGGGTAAAATGAGGGTTGATAATACAGTAATGAGTATTTACCCTGACACTTATTGCTGAATGTAAATATATAATTGATGCTCTGAGACGTTGGAGAGTCCTGCAATATATTGATAAATTAGCTGTATTACTAGCTACTCTCGCTGGTGATCCTAGATCTATGAATAAGATGTGCAGTGAAATGGCTTATGTCACAATTTGTGGAAAGAAGAAAATCGCCTTAATCAAGCATATTGAATCGTATTTTGGTCTCTGAGGCGACGGAGACGTTCTTCGAGCTGCGGCTGATGATGGAACCTGCCTGCGACACCCTTTGCAACGACGGTAAGGCCCCTTGCAGAAAACCCTTCAGATTGAGGTGGAATGTTCCATTAGCTCCTAAGTTGTGTTATCATTGTGATAAAGCCAAAGTGTTTTCCGACGTGGGACTACACGAAATGGTGGGTCGTCCAGTGAGCAGACCTCACCACCTTTGTATTGCATTTCTCTCCGCGAAACATGTTCCCCTACGGACCATTACACTGAAACCGTTCTCTTCATTACAGTATTTGAAAAGGTCATAGTGGTGTGTGTGATCTAGTGTAAGTATAGTATACGTATGTATATATGATGAAATAGAGGCCTGTCATGTAACTCTGCTTTGCAAAGTTAATTTTGTTCATAAAGGACAAATGTTTTCTCGTGTGTAGGAAAGCGAGTGAGTTTACTGGTATATTCGTTCTTATTACCTGAGGTTCAGGTGGGAATTCCTGTGAACTCGAGAATGCTCAGACGAAGGAAAAAATAAAAACACAAAATGAAATTGCTCTCGGTCCCAGATATCCCTTATGTGGGAGCCAGTGATTGCCGCAATGCCCCCGCAGGAGGAAGATCAGACGAGGAACTCCAGACTTCTGCAATGGAGAAAATTAAGCTGCTTTAAAGTTATTAAAGGAACTGTGAGTGGAATCGTAGATGTGAAGATAGCTTACATCTTATTGACGAGTTTGGCACTCTCACAAAAAGAGGCTTATTCATTATATACGGTTTGTTAAACCATGGTAATTATGACTGGATGCTGTAGCTGATAGAAATTCAGACGGTTTATTAGATATTGAGATATTGAGCTATCGCAATGTGGGTTTTCATGGGCACCATATTATAAGTATGTTGGCTAATACTAAGGTTGATAAAGGTCTTTAACAAGTAAACTTGTAAAACTATGGAATCAGGAAGAAGAATCAGTGAAATTCATGCAGTGTGTAGATTTAAAAAGAAAAATTTAATCCAAACTCAAAATCTCTTCTTTGGACTGAAATCAAACTGCCCTTACAGGGAAGACGAACACCTAGGCTAACTGTTGACCAGCTGACGCAACCAGAATTCGAACCTCTGTGCTTTCATCCTCGTGTCTTCTCTTCATAGTTATATCAAGAAATTCTTATTATAGATTTTCATCATTTTGATTCCCGTATCACAATCGAGAAGTTCTGAGAGGGTAATGTAGAGTAACGGGATAAGTTTTGGAGTTTGAGATGAACTCGGACCCGCTGTGGCTCTCACCTCATGTACGTTCTCTAGTGGGGACGTGAGGGGACGGAAGAGTAGATTACTAAGGTCGGAAATTACCCCAGTTTCCCTGCCTCTAATTTTTGTAATGCCAGGTGCGGCGCTAGTGTCGCCCGTGCCTCTTAGAATGTGAGCGTGGCATGCGTGCCGCTCTTGTCTCTGGAGCGTGAGTGTAGTATCGTAAGGATCATTACGGTGTAGCCTCATTGAATCTTGTGTCATAAGATTTGTTATACCAGTGACCGCTCTACGCTTGGATTACGAGAAGAATGAACAGTGCGCTAAGACAAGAGGAGACACTGAGGTGAATGGAGACAAGGAGGGGCAAGGACTATTTGCTATGTTAAGGAGGGGTATGGACTCTATGCTAAGATATGGATGGGAATGAGAAGAGTTTATTTATGGCATTCATCAAGTATTAATTAGAAATAAGCTGTGTCCTTGATTCTAGGTTCGTTATGCAGTAACAGGAGTTGGGACTCGTGTATGAATGGACATTTCATCATAATTTTGGTCCTATATCGTTACTTTTTCTTGAATTTTTTAGATTTTGTATTGGTTTTCAACAGACATGGTTATGATATTTCCATTTTTTCCTTCAGTAAGTATGTTTATATGTATCTTAGATATTTTCTTCAATTTCAGTAGACCATCTAAAGTAATATGTCTTGAGAGGAGCGTAGCCAACGGATCCAAATCAAGTGCTTAGACTGTTCAACCTGTTCAACACATAGACCAAAGTTCCAGAGAGATCCAAGCGCCTGGTTGCCGTGATGGTTGAAGTCAGGATATGTCATCAGTTGTGGCAAATAGTTTAATTGATCTGGAAGTGGGTTCATTATGAGAATGTATCTCATTTGTGGCGTCTAATAGCATAATTACCTATTATAGTACAGTACCAAGGGAGAGAGTTATACATACGTTCGTGTCTCCCAATATCTTGAACTTTCTCTATCTATGCCGCGAGTCAGGGGTATGGCGCGTAGCGTTCATCACAGGTACATTGTATGACTACCTATCTGTACTTACCTATTTGGACAGAAATTTAGGGAGAGACTTCAACCAACACACTCATAGCTCTTGAACTTTCGTTACCATTATACATGGCTAGCGCGTACTGCTCATCGCAGGAAAAGTGTGTGAGTGTGTGTGTGTGTGTGTGTGTGTGTGTGTGTGTGTGTGTGTGTGTGTGTGTGCGCAGTTCCTTTCTGTCCACATGTTGGTTTGTACGTGTGTCGTTCACAGGCCATGATTCCAGTTCCACATCTTAAATGGCTGAAGACCAACATGATGATAAAACTGGCAGATAAAACAAGCGAGATTTATCATATCACAGTATTTCTTCCCTTCTGTCTGCAGAAGAAGCACAAGTTCCCATGCCAGCGTCCAGCTCTTGTGAACTTAGATATCTTATCTACAGAAGTAGATAAAGATACTATATAAAGGGGGCTTTTTTTCTTTATTATCTTAGGTTACAGGGAATCGAATGAGGCCCACAACTAATTACGCTCACCCATAGTTCACCTTGATGATGGCTGTAGCGTCGGTAAGCATCCCTGATTCCCATAATTATCTCTAATTAGATCTCAAATTAGGTGGCCATCATTGTGGGGCGCCAGTGGGGTTACGACTGATGGTGGTGCAGCCTGGATGCTGGGAGGCCTGTGGCCAGATTCCTCAAGCCACCGTGCAACCAACACAGTGATGAACAAAGTTCGTCATCACGCACGTTTTTCCTAATGCGACCAATACATATATTTTCTCCCTTTCTGAGTATATAATCATATAATGATATATTCAGAAATGTTTGAGTTTTCTTCAGAGATATTCTCTTTGTACGTCGGTTCGGTACGTCAAAGTGGACGATCTGAGGAAGAAGATAACGAATTACGTAGGAGAGTGATGTCCCTCTAGTATTTCAGAGCGATCCAACAAACACGGCAGATATGTAGATAAGGATACTGACAAGCCCCAGTACACAGGGCAAATATCTTATGTACTATAGGATTGCTGGAGGCTGGGAAGAACAGTTATTGGAGTTACATGAAAAGGTAAAACACGGAAGTGTATCAACATAGGGATCAACGATTTAGGCCAGAAACGAATATACTGAGATCGAAAAGAAGGGACGTTGAATTCAGCTGTCGTTAGCATATACTTATTTACAGTTAGCGGTCGGGCGTAAATGGAAAGGTCTTATTTTGCGTCCTTACGGGAGAAAATGTCGAAGGCTTCAAAGGACGATCTGGAGTGTTGGTCTGAATGCCACTGGGACTGTGGTAGCACGATCGTGAGTGACTGAGGAGTATTGGAGCTTAAGGTCAAGAGGTGATGATAACTGAGTTACTGAGCGGTGTTGGGAAGGAGGATTGGGAAGACCATGGTCACTGTCGGAAAGGAAGGGTCACGAAGACCATGGTCACTATTAGGACGGAAAGGTCACGAAGACCATGGTCACTTAGGAAGGAAGGGTCACGAAGACCATGGTCACTGTTGGGAAGGAATGGTCACGATGACCATGGTCACTGGTAGGAAGGAAGGGTCACGAAGACCATGGTCACTGTTAGGACGGAAAGGTCACGATGACCATGGTCACTGTTGGGAAGGAAGGGTCACGAAGACCATGGTCACTGTTGGGAAGGAAGGGTGTCGAGGGTGGTTGAGGCATCCGAGGCAAGGACGATGTCTCCCCGGTCGAGGCTGTTGAGGCATGCGAGGCCAGGATGCTGCCTGTGTCTTTGGCCGAGAGCGGTGATGCGAGGCAAGGACGATGCCTCCCTCCCTGGCCGATGGATACAGCGTTTCATGTGCAGGCGAAAAGGGTCTGGTCGCACGAGGAACGGCTGCGCCAGAGGCGGTACCCATGGCTGTAATTCCTTGACAAACCGAATATGTCTTAGGTTCCAAAGTTCTGTATCCTGGAGTGAATGAAGGATGGGTTAGCCTTGGCATACACTCTCCATCCCTCTCCCACGCCCTTGTCATACACTCTCCATCTCTCTCATACACCCCTTTCCCCTCTCACACGACTCCATTCCTCTCACAGGCTTTCCAATCCTCTCATACGCTCTCAACCCCTTTCGTACACTTACACCCGTCTTATACAATCTCCACGTTTTTTTTCATTCATTACTCACCCTTCTCATACTGTGCCCACCCACTTCATATGTTAGCCCCTCTCGTACTCTCCCTATCACTCATCCACCCTTGCCCCTCCCATGCATTCCTCACCCGTGGCACACACTCCCCACTCCTCTTATGTACCCATCACGTCGATCACACAATCTCCACTCCTGACATACACTCCCCAGCCCACTCTTGCACTCTTAACCCCTCGCATACATTCCCTACTACTCTCATCCATTCCATTCCCTCTCATACAGTCCTCACCCCTTTCCATACACTCTCCAACCTTCTTACATGCTCCCGGCACCTCTCCTGCATTTACTACCTTACCGCCCCTGTCATACAATCATAATCCTCTCCAACTTTATCCACCCCTCTCATGCACTCCCTAACTCTCTCATAAACTTTCCACCCCTCTCATAGAATATCCACCATTTTCAGACATTATCCGTCCCTCTCCTACACTCCCTACTTCCCTTATACACTCTCTGCTCCTCTCATACACTCTCCCTTCTTTTTATGCACTCCTTGCCCATCTCATACATTCTCTCAAATTTTCATACATTCTCCATCATTTACGTACTCTCTTCAGCCCTCCCATACACTGCCTACACTTCTCTCACTCTCCCAGCCTTCTGTTATACCCTCACCCCTTATCATCTCATACACCCTATATCCCTCTCATGCATTGTTCATTCCCTCCTCATACACTCTCCACTATTCTCATACATGCTTCGCTCTTCTCCTGTACTCCCAGTTTCGCTTCTCTCAAACACTCCCCAACCCACTCATACGTTCCCCAGCTCACTCATATAACCTCATCCCTCTTACGTACTTTTTTCATCCCTATCATGCATTCTTAAAAACTCCTAGTCTCCCTTCATTCTCTGACTCACTCCCCAAACCATCATTCACATCCAGCTTCTTCCATACACTCCGCACCCATTTTATGCAATCTCTACACGTCTCATATACTCTCATTCACTTCGTATCCCTCTCATGCATTTCTCTTCATACACTTCTCAGCCCTGTCATACATTCCCTACCCCTTTCATTCACTTTTCACCACTCTCAAGCACTCCCGCCACTCTCTTGCACTCCACCCCTCCCGTACAACCCCTCCCTTCCCCTTTCATAAGCTCCCCATGCCTCTTATATATTTTCAGCCATTCTCATACACTACCGGTCCCTCTCATACACTTCCCATTCCTAAACTACACTCCGCATTACTCTCATACTCTCCCCATACCTTCATACATTCCCCGCCCCTCTCAAACTCCTCCCCCCCCCCAACCCTTGTTATACACTCCCCATCCCTCTTGTACTCTCTCCACCCATTCAGTACAGTTTTCAACACTCTCATGCACTTCCAAACGCTTTCGTATATTCCACCACTTCTTTCATACACTCTCCACTCCTCTAATACTCGCATTATTCTTCTTATACATTTCTCAGCTCTTTTATACACTCTCCTCCCCACTCATAAACTCCCCAGGCCACAGCCAAAGCAAATCTCAGAGAAGATAGAATTAAGCCTCTTTTCTAAGAGCGTGACGCCTTTACAGCCTTACGTTAGGTCAAAACTTCCGCATTGTACATGACGAAAAAAAAAGGGAAAAGAAATAATCAGAATCGAAACCTTTTTACCTTGCGATAATTACAGCTCAAAAAAAAAGAAAATCAAAGTCATAATGAGTGTGGAATATTTTATGACAAGTGTTGAATCACAGAGGCAGGCGCGAAGGGAAGCGTTGTTTTGCGCGACTTGTGTGAGACAAAAATGGGACTTGCTGACAGTCACTGGCGGAAAGTGCCAGTTCCAGGCACAGTCATGGAAAGTTGACCTGGAGGGGTTATCTATAAAGATCATCTATACATCAATTGTGGTAGAAACAGGATAGCGAAATAGAGATGACCTCCCCACCCACCTCTCTCTCCGGCTCAACAGTTGGTAGGAAAAAGTGAGAAAATGATACAATACAAAGTAAGGATAAGATACTGTCTTCGAAATCTTATAGGAAAGTGAAGATATGGAACAGAGTTCCTTGTCATTGTGACGAAATCTGTTCTACGGCTAGATTCTGAACAAAGGTGATATAATTAGTAGCAACATGTAATCTTTCATTGATAACAGATGTCAGTGAGGTATTTGTCTAGCCTCGATCTGCAGGTATTCACAGTCTTTGCATTTACCACTTCGGGCGTTATTTCATTCAAGCGCTTCGTCATTCTATATGTGGAAAAACATTTGCCCACATTGTTAATTACATCTCTTTCCTTTAATCTTCGTACAAATAGTTCTGGTTCTGGAATCTATGTAAGGTGATGAAATTTGTGTTGTCGAAATCATTTAGTATTTTGAACACTTTCATCAGGTCTCCCTGGAGTCTGCGCTTATCATGAGGCGTTGATTTTAGGCAAGTCTCTCCACATCAAGTTTACATCGGAGTGTTGTGATAAGTTTTGTTGCTCTTCTCAGAATTCGCTCAGGTTCTGATCTTTGATCAGGTTTGATAACCAGAACTAAACGGCGTACTCAAAGTGAGGTCCAACCAGGCCATTGAGAAAGGCATGTATCGTATCTTTGGTTTTTTAGTTTATGTATAATAGTTATGGAACCTAACGTCTTATTCACACTGAAAGCTATATTGAAAGTTATCGCTAGCAACCATTCCAATATTTTTTTTTTTTTTTAGCTTCCTGAAAAGGTTTACCAAGCATTTTGTACACACGATTTATATCACTGGAAGCAGAGTGTAC
>NC_092287.1:14024699-14027199 GCF_036320965.1 Panulirus ornatus
ACCTGCTGCCTTGCCGGCTTTCATCTTCCGCAAAACTTTTACTATCTCTTCTCTGTTTACCAAATCATTTTCCCTAACCCTCTCACTTTGCACACCACCTCGACCAAAACACCCTATATCTGCCACTCTATCATCAAACACATTCAACAAACCTTCAAAATACTCACTCCATCCCCTTCTCACATCACCACTACTTGTTATCACCTCCCCATTTGCGCCCTTCACTGAAGTTCCCATTTGCTCCCTTGTCTTACGCACTTCATTTACCTCCTTCCAGAACATCTTTTTATTCTCCCTAAAATTTAATGATACTCTCTCACCCCAACTCTCATTTGCCCTTTTTTTCACCTCTTGCACCTTTCTCTTGACCTCCTGTCTCTTTCTTTTATACGTCTCCCACTCAGTTGCATTTTTTCCCTGCAAAAATCGTCCAAATGCCTCTCTCTTCTCTTTCACTAATACTCTTACTTCTTCATCCCACCACTCACTACCCTTTCTAATCAACCCACCTCCCAATCTTCTCATGCCACAAGCATCTTTTGCGCAATCCATCACTGATTCCCTAAATACATCCCATTCCTCCCCCACTCCCCTTACTTCCATTGTTCTCACTTTTTTCCATTCTGTACTCAGTCTCTCCTGGTACTTCCTCACACAAGTCTCCTTCCCAAGTTCACTTACTCTCACCACCCTCTTCACCCCAACATTCACTCTTCTTTTCTGAAAACCCATACAAATCTTCACCTTAGCCTCCACAAGATAATGATCAGACATCCCTCCAGTTGCACCTCTCAGCACATTAACATCCAAAAGTCTCTCTTTCGCGCGCCTGTCAATTAACACGTAATTCAATAACGCTCTCTGGCCATCTCTCCTACTTACATAAGTATACTTATGTATATCTCGCTTCTTAAACCAGGTATTCCCAATCATCAGTCCTTTTTCAGCACATAAATCTACAAGCTCTTCACCATTTCCATTTACAGTAATAATAATAATAATAATAATAATAATAATAATAATAATAATAATAATAATAATAATGATAATAATAATAATAATAATAATGATAATAATAGTAATAATAATAATAATAATAATAATAATAATAATAATAATAATAATAATAATAATAATAATAATAAGAATAATAATAATAATAATAATAATAATAATAATGATAATGATAATAATGATGATAATAACAATAATGATAATAATAATACAAATGATGATGATAGTATTAATAATAATAAAGACAATAGTAATGATAATAATGATAATGATGAAAAAGGAAGATGGAGGAGAAGAATGAAATTGTTAATAAAGCCAGTAGTGAAAATGATAATCACTCCAATGCACATTGTAAGGAAAACGTATCAAAGAAGATCTGCTGCTGGAAAGTGGGAAAAAAAGAAGTTTTAAAGAGAAGAGAAAGTTAAACTAGGGGAGAGGAGGAAGTGTAAGGAGTGTGTTGACGTTGGAAGGTCTGAGGTATGGAGAATGGTGAAGAGGAGAGTTGGAGGAGTGTGTTGGTCAAGGGAAAGCTCGGATACGTTTGTCCAAGGGGTGGAAGAAGAGGAAGTGGATGAGAAAAACAGTTGGAGGGGTTAGGTAGGTGAAGGGAACATTTGGAAGGGTGGAAGGATATAGGTTGAGGGAGTACGATGGGTTAATATAGACGTAGGATAGGTAGATGAAGGGAGCAACTGGATGTGTGGTATCGTGAAGGACGAAAAAATACGATAGATTAAGGTGGACGTTTGAAGGGTCACATCGGAGACTGGAACACTGGCTGAGGTGCTCGAGTGTTTGAAGGAAATGGTCTCAGCAATAAATCGATGAAGATATCATCGTTGATTTTACTCAGTAATGTTATTACTGTCCTCGTAATTTTTCTTGTTATCACCTAGAACGAGGAGAGACACTTTGCTGGAGACTGGAAGGTGTTCGGAAATGATCAGATGGTGGAAGTGAGCGATTAGAACGTAGAGAGACACAGTGCTGGAGGCTGGAAGGTGTTCTGATAAGATGGTGGAGGTGAGCGAGTAGGTCGAAGAGGGACACAGTGCTGGAGACTGGAAGATGTTCATGGATGATCAGATGGTGGAGGTGAGCGATTAGGACGAAGAGAGATACCATGCTGGAAGCCGGGTAGTATTTGGAAATGATTTGATGGTGGAGTTGAGCGATTAGGACAAAGACACAGTGCTGGAGGCTGGAAAGTGTTCTGATGAGTTCGTAGATGTGAGCGACGAGGACAGAGAAGATACGGTGCTGGAGAGTGGAAGGTGTTCTGATCAGATGTTGAAGGCGAACGTCGAGGGCGAAGAGAGACACAGTGCTGGAGGCTGGAAGGTGTACGGAAATGATCATATGGTGGAGGCGAACGGGGCTCAAGAGGGACGGTAATTTCAAACCAAAGAAAACGTCGTACTTCAGATTGGAGAGGGTGATTACACAGAGACCTCTCACTGGAAGCTGGAGGAGCCATTTAAAG
>NC_092287.1:14029699-14064699 GCF_036320965.1 Panulirus ornatus
ACCACCTCATACCACATATTGTCCTCAAACATCTCATTTCCAACACATCCACCCTCCTCCGCACAACCCTGTCTATAGCCCACTCCTCGCAACCATATAGCATTGTTGGAACCACTATTCCTTTAAACATACCCATTTCTACTTTCCAAGATAATGTTCTCACCTTCCACACATCTTTCAACGCTCCCAGAACTCTCCCCCCCCCCCCGTGACTCACTTATTATTATTATCATTATTTTCATCATCATTATCATTATTATTATCATCATTATTATTATCATTATCATTATTATCATTATTATCATTACTATTATCATTATCATTATCATTATTATCGTTGTTGTTGTTGTTTTGTGTTTATCATTATTATAATCATCATTATTATTATCATCATCATTATTATCATTATTATTATTATCATTATTATCATTATTATTATTATTATTATTATTATTATTATTATTATTATTATTATTATTATTATTATTATTACTATTATCATTATTATTATTATTATTATTATTATTATTATTATTATTATCATTATTATTATTATCATCATTATTATTGTTATTATTATTATTACTATTATTGTCATTATGATTATTATTGCTGTTATTATTATCATTATTGTTATCATTATTGTTATCATTATCATTATCATCATCATTATTATTGTTATCATTATCATTACACATGGCACTTTAAAAAACACATATAGACCTAATAGAGAAGGCCCAGAAGAGGGTGAAGTAGATGGCGCCCGAAATAAGGAAGCAGTTACAGGGAAAGGTTGGAGGAAGTAGATTTTTTCCACCGTGGAAGAGGGAAGATTAAGGGGTGTCTTGATTACAGCCTCAGATTTTTCAAACCAGTCTGATGATGTTCATAGCGAACAGTTATTAGAAAGTCCAGAGGACGTAATAAGAGTCTGAGGAAGAATCTTTTTAGGTAAGATGTGAAGAAGGTACTTTTTATGATATACGAGTGGCGGGTGAGTGGAATAGAACTGAATGATGGGATTGTGATAGTTAGCAGCATAAAGAAGTTTAAGATGTTTTTGATAAGAGAGAAAGTCGAGGAAATGGTTGTCCCATTAATGTAAAACCCCTTCCTTATACAGATGAATCCAAAGGGATTCAAGCAGCAGTAGACTGCTGGGTCCCTTCGTAGTTGTTTGTGATAGCGGAAAATATCAGGAACTCACAGATCAGTGTGGCAGAAATAGACGTACAGATAAGTCAAATAGAAATATATGAGATCTGTTCATGCGAGTCAGGAAGGGCAAATGATGTTCGTCGTAGCCTTGCAGCGAAATACTTATCATTTCTATTCTAAAAAGTATTTCTAGTATCGCTCTCAACAACTCTAACTGGCAGATCTTTCCCTATGTTAACAATATTTTTGGAATAAAAAGAAAATAAAGTATTACGACACAGTCGAGGTAGACATTTCGCCTCGAGTCTATATCCATTACCACGCATGAAGTCAGATAACTCGAGCATTAAGGACCTTGCTAGGTCGAGATTATCGAAGCCTTTGATAATTTTGAATACCTTTGTTAGCTCACCTGTTAGTCTGCTCTTTTCTAAGCTAGATAGATTCAAATCGTTTTGTCGGCTGTCATAGGATTTGTTTGTCAGTCGGGCAATCATTGCAGTAGCTTCAAATAGGTAATCACACACACACACACACACACACACACACACACACGCGCGCGCGCGTCCCTTTTCACACACTGGATACATTTCTTCCCTGAAAATAGGAAACAAGTAACTAGGATGAATTCAGTGGTGCAGAAGGTCAAGTTCAGTGGTGCAAAAATACAATTTCTATCCAAAACCCTCATAATTTTTCACTCATTTGTAACTAAACACTTTTAGAATAGGACAGGTCAACCCTGTAATTACAAAAACAAGCTGGGCATAACTTCACCCTCATATCTGTTGTGGAAACCTGTCATAATGCAACCAAAGCCTGGGATGATGTATGGGTGCCAAAGAAAGCATTTCTTCTCAGCATCTATCCCATGTCTACGAGAGCTTCATTCACCTGAATATAGAGTACTGTATACTGTTTACTCCACCTGTTTCTTAGCCAGATAGAATGAAAGGTAGAGTTCTACGTGATCAACTAACACTCCTGTTCTTGCTTCTCCTTAACCCCATCTCTCCGTCAGCTATAGCATTGCTATCCTCTCTGTTCTGTAGCTATCATATCGGTCAGTGCTCTTATGAATTGTCTGCGAGTGTAACGGTGAGTAAGGCAAGGACCCATGGTACACATTTAGTTTCGGTGAGAAGACCAGTCATTCGAAGGTGGACTGTCATGATGCCTCCAACTCTCTCATTACAGTCGAACTGTGGATTTTTCTTCCTCCCTTCTGTCTCTCCGTTTTCTAGCAACCTTTCTACCTTTAAGATTTGTGTTTACAAATACCTTCACGAGCTCTTCCTTGTGTTTACCTTTAATCCAAGATGGCTACGATGATGGGCATGCCTTTGCCCGCTGCAAGACAGAGACTGAAGTAATGTGTGTGTGTTCGTGTAGGCTTCCTTGTCTCTTAAACACAACGCTATCTTATCAGCCTCTAATTTGCTATAAATTCTGAACTATATATTGAGTGAGCTCCTTACACGTGACTCCCTCTTACTTGGTTTATAAGTTCTATATATCTATTCAAGTTCTTTCTTTAAGTTCCACCATTTCCTCCTCTTCATGAGGCGGAAGATGGTTCCTTTCATTGTGCTCGCCTGACACAGCTGAATAGAACTCATGAAACCAGCTTGTCTACTTACAAATATCAAATTGCATAGAAGTATAAGGAAAATAGTCACTAAGCTGCTCACAACGTGTAGGCTTGAACTTTTCTCGTGTTTCGTCACCTTCCCTGAAGAAACAGACAAGGTCCAGTGGAGGCAATGAGAGGGTGCCTGCAGTTAGAGTACAAAGTTAAAAAGAATGATTAAGAAGCCATACATCTTATCACCACTGGAAACAGAAAGTTAGTGGCAGAGTTCATGAAAACCTTGAGATGTCTATACCAGTTTGATGAATGTTGACGGAGAGGAGTTTTGATGCAAGGACAGAGCGACCACAGGTCATGAGAAAATGTTCTGCAAGAAGTTCGTGACGAAAGATGCAACTACGAACCTTTACAGGCTCGAACTAATAAATGAATGCAGCACGTGAAGAGATTAATCTGAACTGAAACATCAAAAAGGTTAGAAAATGTTTGACAGTGAAGAAAGTTCAAGTGATGGGGTCGTACGAACGTAAACCTACTGCCCCGCACAAGGAAAATTCACACAACACACACACACACACACACACACACACACACACACACACACACACATACATCATCATCATCCTATTCACTTAATCACATATGCACAGAACATGACTTGAATGTGAAACATATATATATATATATATATATATATATATATATATATATATATATATATATATATATATATATATATATATATATATATATATATATATATATATAGAAGAAGGAGTCACGCGGGGAGTGCTCATCCTCCTCGAAGGCTCAGACTGGGGTGTCTAAATGTGTGTGGATGTAACCAAGATGTGAAAAAAGGAGAGATAGGTAGTATGTTTGAGGAAAGGAACCTGGATGTATTGGCTCTGAGTGAAACGAAGCTCAAGGGTAAAGGGGAAGAGCGGTTTAGGAATGTCTTGGGAGTAAAGTCAGGGGTTAGTGAGAGGACAAGAGCAAGGGAAGGAGTAGCAGTACTCCTGAAACAGGAGTTGTGGGAGTATATGATAGAATGTAAGAAAGTAAATTCTCGATCGATATGGGTAAAACTGAAAGTTGATGGAGAGAGGTGGGTGATTATTGGTGCATATGCACCTGGGCATGAAAAGAAAGATCATGAGAGGCAAGTGTTTTGGGAGCAGCTGAATGAGTGTGTTAGTGGTTTTGATGCACAAGACCGGGTTATAGTGATGGGTGATTTGAATGCAAAGGTGAGTAATGTGGCAGTTGAGGGAATAATTGGTATACATGGGGTGTTCAGTGTTGTAAATGGAAATGGTGAAGAGCTTGTAGATTTATGTGCTGAAAAAGGACGGGTGATTGGGAATACCTGGTTTAAAAAGCGAGATATACATAAGTATACGTATGTAAGTAGGAGAGATGGCCAGAGAGCGTTATTGGTTTACGAGTTAATTGACAGGCGCGCGAAAGAGAGACTTTTTGATGTTAATGTGCTAAGAGGTGCAACTGGAGGGATGTCTGATCATTATCTTGTGGAGGCTAAGGTAAAGATTTGTATGGGTTTTCAGAAAAGAAGAGTGAATGTTGGGGTGAAGAGGGTGGTGAGAGTAAGTGAGCTTGAGAAGGAGACTTGTGTGAGGAAGTATAAGGAGAGACTGAGTACAGAATGGAAAAAGGTGAGAACAATGGAAATAAGGGGAGTGGGGGAGGAATGGGATATATTTAGGGAATCAGTGATGGATTGCGCAAAAGATGTTTGTGGCATGAGAAGAGTGGGAGGTGGGTTGATTAGAAAGGGTAGTGAGTGGTGGGATGAAGAAGTAAGATTATTTGTGAAAGAGAAGAAAGACGCATTTGGACGATTTTTGCAGGGAAAAAATGCAAATGAGTGGGAGATGTATAAAAGAAAGAGACAGGAAGTCAAGAGAAAGGTGCAAGAGGTGAAAAAGAGGGCAAATGAGAGTTGGGTTGAGAGAGTATCATTAAATTTTAGGGAGAATAAAGAGATGTTCTGGAAGGAGGTAAATAAAGTGCGTAAGACAAGTGAGCAAATGGGAACTTCAGTGAAGGGCGCAAATGGGGAGGTGATAACAAGTAGTGGTGATGTGAGAAGGAGATTGAGTGAGTATTTTGAAGGTTTGTTGAATGTGTTTGATGATAGAGGGGCAGATATAGGGTGTTTTGGTCGAGGTGGTGTGCAAAGTGAGAGGGTTAGGGAAAATGATTTGGTAAACAGAGAAGAGGTAGTAAAAGCTTTGCGGAAGATGAAAGCCGGCAAGGCAGCAGGTTTGGATGGTATTACAGTAGAATTTATTAAAAAAGGGGGTGACTGTATTATTGACTGGTTGGTAAGGTTATTTAATGTATGTATGACTCATGGTGAGGTGCCTGAGGATTGGCGGAATGCGTGCATAGTTCCATTGTACAAAGGCAAAGGGGATAAGAGTGAGTGCTCAAATTACAGAAGTATAAGTTTGTTGAGTATTCCTGGTAAATCATATGGGAGGGTATTGATTGAGAGGGTGAAGGCATGTACAGAGCATCAGATTGGGGAAGACCAGTGTGGTTTCAGAAGTGGTAGAGGATGTGTGGATCAGGTGTTTGCTTTGAAGAGTGTATGTGAGAAATACTTAGAAAAGCAAATGGATTTGTATGTAGCATTTATGGATCTGGAGAAGGCATATGATAGAGTTGATAGAGATGCTCTGTGGAAGGTATTAAGAATATATGGTGTGGGAGGCAAGTTGTTAGAAGCAGTGAAAAGTTTTTATCGAGGATGTAAGGCATCTGTACGTGTAGGAAGAGAGGAAAGTGATTGGTTCTCAGTGAATGTAGGTTTGCGGCAGCGGTGTGTGATGTCTCAATGGTTGTTTAATTTGTTTATGAATGGGGTTGTTAGGGAGGTGACTGCAAGGGATCCAATTCACTCTATTCCTTGCCCTCCTTTCACCCTCCTGCATGTTCAGGCCCCGATCACACAAAATCTTTTTCACTCCATCTTTCCACCTCCAATTTGGTCTCCCACTTCTCCTCGTTCCCTCCACCTCCGACACATATATCCTCTTGGTCAATCTTTCCTCACTCATTCTCTCCATGTGCCCAAACCATTTCAAAACACCCTCTTCTGCTCTCTCAACCACGCTCTTTTTATTTCCACACATCTCTCTTACCCTTACGTTACTTACTCGATCAAACCACCTCACACCACACATTGTCCTCAAACATCTCATTTCCAGCACATCCATCTTCCTCCGCACAACTCTATCCATAGCCCACGCCTCGCAACCATACAACGTTGTTGGAACCACTATTCCTTCAAACATACCCATTTTTGCTTTCAGAGATGATATTCTCGGCTTCCACACATTCTTCAAAGCTCCCAGAATTTTCGCCCCCGCCCCCACCCTATGATCCGCTTCCGCTTCCATGGTTCCATCCGCTGCTAGATCCACTCCCAGATATCTAAAACACTTTACTTCCTCCAGTTTTTCTCCATTCAAACTTACCTCCCAATTGACTTGACCCTCAACCCTACTGTACCTAATAACCTTGCTCTTATTCACATTTACTCTAAACTTTCTTCTTTCACACACTTTACCAAACTCAGTCACCAGCTTCTGCAGTTTCTCACATGAATCAGCCACCAGCGCTGTATGATCAGCGAACAACAACTGACTCCCTTCCCAAGCTCTCTCGTCCCCAACAGACTTCATACTTCATATATATATATATATATATATATATATATATATATATATATATATATATATATATATATATATATATATATATATATATATATATATATATATATATATATATATATATATATGTATATATATATATATATATATATATATATATATATATATATATATATATATATATATATATATATATATATATATATATATATATATATACATATATATATATATATATATATATATATATATATATATATATATATATATATATATATATATATATATATATATATATATATATATATATATATATATATATATATATATATATATATTATCCTGGGGATATGGGTGAAAGAATACTTCCCACGCATTCCCCACGTGTCGTAGAAGGCGACTAGAGGGGACGGGAGTGGGGGGCCAGAAATCCTCCCCTCCTTGTATTTTAACTTTCTAAAAATGGGAAACAGAAGGAGTCACGCGGGGAGTGCTCATCCTCTCATAGACTCAGATTGGGGTGTCTAAATGTGTGTGGATGTAACCAAGATGTGAAAAAAGGAGAGATAGGTAGTATGTTTGAGGAAAGGAACCTGGATGTCTTGGCTCTGAGTGAAACGAAGCTCAAGGGTAAAGGGGTAGAGTGGTTTGTGAATGTCTTGGGAGTAAAGTCAGGTGTTAGTGAGAGGACAAGAGCAAGGGAAGGAGTAGCAGTACTCCTGAAACAGGAGTTGTGGGAGTATGTGTTAGAATGTAAGAAAGTAAATTCTCGATTAATATGGGCAAAACTGAAAATTGATGGAGAGAGATGGGTGATTATTGTTGCATATGCACCTGGGCATGAGAAGAAAGATCATGAGAGGCAAGTGTTTTGGGAGCAGCTGAATGAGTGTGTTAGTGGTTTTGATGCACAAGACCGGGTTATAGTGATAGGTGATTTGAATGCAAAGGTGAGTAATGTGGCAGTTGAGGGAATAATTGGTATACATGGGGTGTTCAGTGTTGTAAATGGAAATGGTGAAGAGCATGTAGATTTATGTGCTGAAAAAGGACTGGTGATTGGGAATACCTGGTTTAAAAAGCGAGATATAGATAAGTATACGTATGTAAGTAGGAGAGATGGACAGAGAGCGCTATCAAATTAAGTGTTAATTGACAGGCGAGCGAAAGAGACACTTTTGGATGTTAATGTGCTGAGAGGTGCAACTGGAGGGATATCTGATCATTATCTTTTGGAGGCTAAGGTGAAGATTTGTATGGGTTTTCAGAAGAGTGAATGTTGGGTGAAGAGGGTGGTGAGAGTAAGTGAGCTTGGGAAGGAGACTTGTGTGAGGAAGTACCAGGAGAGACTAAGTACAGAATGGAAAAAGGTGAGAACAATGGAAGTATGGGGAGTGGGGGAGGAATGGGATTTATTTGGGGAATCAGTGATGGATTGCGCAGAAGATGCTTGTGGCATGAGAAGCGTGGGAGGTGGGTTGATTAGAAAAGGTAGTGAGTGGTGGGATGAAGAAGTAAGATTATTAGTGAAAGAGATGAGAGAGGCATTTGGACGATTTTTGCAGGGAAAAAATGCAGTTGAGTGGGAGATGTATAAAAGAAAGACAGGAGGTCAAGAGAAAGGTGCAAGAGGTGAAAAAGAGGGCAAATGAGAGTTGGGGTGAGAAAGTATCATTAAATTTTAGGGAGAATAAAGAGATGTTCTGGAAGGAGGTAAATAAAGTGCGTAAGACAAGGGAGCAAATGGGAACTTCAGTGAAGGGCGCAAATGGGGAGGTGATAACAAGTAGTGGTGATGTGAGAAGGAGTAGAGTGAGTATTTTGAAGGTTTGTTGAATGTGTTTGATGATAGAGTGGCAGATATAGGGTGTTTTGGTCGAGGTGGTGTGCAAAGTGAGAGGGTTAGGGAAAATGATTTGGTAAACAGAGAAAAGGTAGTAAAAGCTTTGCGGAAGATGAAAGCCGGCAAGGCAGCAGGTTTGGATGGTATTGCAGGGGAATCTATTAAAAAAGGGGGTTACTGTATTGTTGACTGGTTGGTAAGGTTATTTAATGTATATATGACTCATGGTGAGGTGCCTGAGGATTGGCGGAATGCGTGCATAGTGCCATTGTACAAAGGCAAAGGGGATAAGAGAGAGTGCTCAAATTACATAGGTATAAGTTTCTTGAGTATTCCTGGTAAACTATATGGGAGGGTATTGATTGAGAGGGTGAAGGCATGTACAGAGCATCAGATTGGGGAAAAGCAGTGTGGTTTCAGAAGTGGTAGAGGATGTGTGGATCAGATGTTTGCTTTGAAGAATGTATGTGAGAAATACTTAGAAAAGCAAATGGATTTATATGTAGCATTTATGGATCTGGAGAAGGCATATGATAGAGTTAATAGATATGCTCTGTGGAAGGTATTAAGAATATATGGTGTGGGAGGCAAGTTATTAGAAGCAGTGAAAAGTTTTTATCGAGGATGTAAGGCATGTGTACGTGTAGGAAGAGAGGAAAGTGGTTGGTTTTCAGTGGATGTAGGTTTGCGGCAGGGTTTTGTGATGTGTCCATGGTTGTTTAATTTGTTTATGGATGGGTTGTTAGGGAGATGAATGCAAGAGTTTTCGAAAGAGGGGCAAGTATGAGGTCTATTGGGGACGAGAGAGCTTGGGAAGTGTCTCAGTGGTTGTTCGCTGATGATACAGCGCTGGTGGCTGATTCATGTGAGAAATTGCAGAAGCTGGTGACTGACTTTGGTAAAGTGTGTGAAAGAAGAAAGTTAAGAGTAAATTTGAATAAGAGCAAGGTTACTTGGTACAATAGGGTTGAGGGTCAAGTCAATTGGGAGATAAGTTTGAATGGAGAAAAACTGGAGGAAGTAAAGTGTTTTAGATATCTGGGAGTGGATTTGGCACTGGATGGAACCATGGAAGCGGAAGTGAATGATAAGTTGGGGGAGGGGGCGAAAATCATGGGAGCCTTGAAGAATGTGTGGAAGTTTAGAACATTATCTCGGAAAGTAAAAATGGGTATGTTTGAAGGAATAGTGGTTCCAACAATGTTGTATGATTGCGAGGGGCTATGGATAGAGTTGTGCGCAGGAGGATGGATGTGCTGGAAATGAGATGTTTGAGGACACTGTGTGATGTGAGGTGGTTTGATAGAGTAAGCACTGTAAGGGTAAGAGAGATATGTGGAAATAAGGAGAGCGTGGTTGAGAGAGCAGGAGAGGGTGTTTTGAAGTGGTTTGGGCATATGGAGAGAATGAGTGAGGAAAGATTGACCAAGAGGATATATGTGTCGGAGTTGGAGGGAACGAGAAGTGGGAGAGCAATATGGAGGTGGAAAGATGAAGTGAAAAAGATTTTGAGTGATCGGGGCCTGAACATGCAGGAGGGTGAAAGGCGTGCAAGGAATAGAGTGAATTGGATGGATCTGGTATACCGGGGTTGACGTGCTGTCAGTGGATTGAATCAGGGCATGTGAAGCGTCTGGGGTAAAACATGGAAAGTTGTGTGGGGCCTGGATGTGGAAAGGAAGCTATGGTTTCGGGCATTATTGCATGACAGCTAGAGACTGAGTGTAAACTAATTGGGCCTTTGTTGTCTTTTCCTAGCGCTACCTCGCACACATGAGGGGGGAAGGGGATGGTATTCCATGTGTGGCGAGGTGGCGATGGGAATGAATAAAGGCAGACAGTGTGAATTGTGTGCATGTGTATATATGTATGTGTCTGTGTGTGTATATATATGTGTACATTGAGATGTATATGTATGTATATTTGCGTGTGTGGACGTGAATGTATATACGTGTGTATGGGGGTGGGTTGGGTCATTTCTTTCGTCTGTTTCCTTGCCCTACCTCACAAACGCGGGAGACAGCAACTAAGCAAAATAATAATAATAATAAAGTATACATATATATATATATATATATATATATATATATATATGTATATATATATATATATATATATATATATATATATATATATATATATATATATATATATATATATATATATATATATATATTTTTTTTCTTTTTTTTTTTTTTTGCTTTGTCGCTGTCTTCCGCGTTTGCGAGGTAGCGCAAGGAAACTGACGAAAGAAATGGTCCAACCCACCCCCATACACATGTATATACATACACGTCCACACACGGAAATATACATACCTACAGAGCTTTCCAAGGTTCACCCCAGACGCTTCACATGCCCTGATTCAATCCACTGACAGCACGTCAACCCCGGTATACCACATCGATCCAATTCACTCTATTCCTTGCCCTCCATTCACCCTCCTGCATGTTCAGGCCCCGATCACACAAAATCTTTTTCACTCCATCTATCCACCTCCAATTTGGTCTCCCTCTTCTCCTCGTTCCCTCCACTTCCAACACATATATCCTCTTGGTAAATCTTTCCTCACTCATTCTCTCCATGTGCCCAAACCATTTCAAAACACTCTCTTCTGCTCTCTCAACCACGCTCTTTTTATTTCCACACATCTCTCTTACCCTTACGTTACTTACTCGATCAAACCACCTCACACCACACATTGTCCTCAAACATCTCATTTCCAGCACATCCACCCTCCTGCGCACAACTCTATCCATAGCCCACGCCTCGCAACCATACAACATTATTGGAACCACTATTCCTTCAAACATACCCATTTTTACTTTTCGAGATAATGTTCTCGACTTCCACACATTCTTCAAGGCTCCCAGGATTTTCGCCCCCTCCCCCACCCTATGATCCACTTCCGCTTCCATGGTTCCATCCGCTGCCAGATCCACTCCCTGATATCTAAAACACTTTACTTCCTCCAGTTTTTCTCCATTGAAACTTACCTCCCAGTTAACTTGACCCTCAACCCTACTGGACCTAATAACCTTGCTCTTATTAACATTTACTCTTAACTTTCTTCTTTCACACACTTTACCAAACTCAGTCACCAGCTTCTGCAGTTTCTCACGTGAATCAGCCACCAACGCTGTATCATCAGCGAACAAGAACTGACTCACTTCCCAAGCCCTCTCATCCATAACAGACTTCATACTTGCCCCTCTTTCCAAAACTCTTGCATTCACCTCCCTAACAACCCCATCCATAAACAAATTAAACAACCATTGAGACATCACACACCCCTGCCGCAAACCTACATTCACTGAGAACCAATCACTTTCCTTTCTCCCTACACGTACACATGCCTTACGTCCTTGATAAAAACTTTTCACTGCTTCTAACAACTTGTCTCCCACACCATATATTCTTAATACCTTCCACAGAACATCTCTATCAACTCTATCATATGCCTTCTCCAGAACCGTAAATGCTACATACAAATCCATTTGCTTTTCTAAGTATTTCTCTCATACATTCTTCAAAGCAAACACCTGATCCACACATCCTCTACCACTTCTGAAACCACACTGCTCTTCCCCAGTCTGATGCACTGTGCATGCCTTCACCCTCTCAATCAGTACCCTCCCATATAATTTACCATGAATACTCAACAAACTTATACCTCTGTAATTTGAGCACTCACTCTTGTCCCCTTTGCCTTTGTACAATGGCACTATGCACGCATTCCGCCAATCCTCAGGCACCTCACCATGGGTCATACATACTTTAAATAACCTTACTAACCAGTCAACAATACAGTCACCCCCTTTTTAAATAAATTCCACTGCAATACCATCCAAACCTGCTGCCTTGCCGGCTTTCATCTTCCGCAAAGCTTTTACTACCTCTTCTCTGTTTACCAAATCATTTTCCCTAACCCTCTCACTTTGCACACCACCTCGACCAAAACACCCTATATCTGCCACTCTATCATCAAACACATTCAACAAACCTTCAAAATACTCACTCCATCTCCTTCTCACATCACCACTACTTGTTATCACCTCCGCATTTGCGCCCTTCACTGTAGTTCCATTTGCTCCCTTGTCTTACGCACTTTATTTACCTCCTTCCAGAATATATATATATATATATATATATATATATATATATATATATATATATATATATATATATATATATATATATATATATATTGAAGCTTATTGATACAGTGGTGAAATTGATGAGAACTGCTATTGACGTTTGTGTGAATAAATTGTACATTTCCTTTTCCATAGCCAGAGGTTGAACCATTATGTGACATTCTTTTTTTTTCATTCATTTCAATCTAAAAGTTTGTTTTCTAAATTGTTTCTTACATTTTTCATATGTATATATATGTATGTGTGTGTGTGTGTGTGTATGTGCGTATGTGTGTGTATGTGTGTGTGTGTGTGTATGTATATATATATGTATATTATCCCTGGGGATAGGGGTGAAAGAATACTTCCCACGTATTCCTCGCGTGTCGTAGAAAGCGACTAGAGGGGACGGGAGCGGGGGGCCGGAAATCCTCCCCTCCTTGTATTAACTTTCTAAAATGGGAAACAGAAGAAGGAGTCACGCGGGGAGTGATCATCCTCCTCGAAGGCTCAGAGTGGGGTGCCTAAATGTGTGTGGATGTAACCAAGATGTGAAAAAAGGAGAGATAGGTAGTATGTTTGAGGAAAGGAACCTGGATGTTTTGGCTCTGAGTGAAACGAAGCTCAAGGGTAAAGGGGAAGAGTGGTTTGGAAATGTCTGGGGAGTGAAGTCAGGGGTTAGTGAGAGGACAAGAGCAAGGGAAGGAGTAGCAATACTCCTGAAACAGGAGTTGTGGGAGTATGTGATAGAATGTAAGAAAGTAAATTCTCGATTAATATGGGTAAAACTGAAAGTTGATGGAGAGAGGTGGGTGATTATTGGTGCATATGCACCTGGGCATGAGAAGAAAGATCATGAGAGGCAAGTGTTTTGGGAGCAGCTGAATGAGTGTGTTAGCGGTTTTGATGCACGAGACCGGGTTATAGTGATGGGTGATTTGAATGCAAAGGTGAGTAATGTGGCAGTTGAGGGAATAATTGGTATGCATGGGGTGTTCAGTGTTGTAAATGGAAATGGTGAAGAGCTTGTAGATTTATGTGCTGAAAAAGGACTGATGATTGGGAATACCTGGTTTAAAAAGCGAGATATACATAAGTATACTTATGTAAGTAGGAGAGATGGCCAGAGAGCGTTATTGGATTACGTGTTAATTGACAGGCGTGCGAAAGAGAGACTTTTGGATGTTAATGTGCTGAGAGGTGCAACTGGAGGGATGTCTGATCATTATCTTGTGGAGGCTAAGGTGAAGATTAGTATGGGTTTTCAGAAAATAGGAGTGAATGTTGGGGTGAAGAAGGTGGTGAGAGTGAGTGAGCTTGGGAAGGAGACCTGTGTGGGGAAGTACCAGGAGAGACTGTGTACAGAATGGAAAAAGGTGAGAACAATGGAAGTAAGGGGAGTGGGGGAGGAATGGGATGTATTTAGGGAATCAGTGATGGATTGCGCAAAAGATGCTTGTGGCATGAGAAGAGTGGGAGGTGGGCTGTTTAGAAAGGGTAGTGAGTGGTGGGATGAAGAAGTAAGAGTATTAGTGAAAGAGAAGAGAGAGGCATTTGGACGATTTTTGCAGGGAAAAAATGCAATTGAGTGGGAGAAGTATAAAAGAAAGAGACAGGAGGTCAAGAGAAAGGTGCAAGAGGTGAAAAAGAGGGCAAATGAGAGTTGGGGTGAGAAGACTATCAGTAAATTTTAGGGAGAATAAAAAGATGTTCTGGAAGGAGGTAAATAAGGGTGCGTAAGACAAGGGAGCAAATGGGAACTTCAGTGAAGGGCGTAAATGGGGAGGTGATAACAAGTAGTGGTGATGTGAGAAGGAGTAGGAGTGAGTATTTTGAAGGTTTGTTGAATGTGTCTGATGATAGAGTGGCAGATATAGGGTGTTTTGGTCGAGGTGGTGTGCAAAGTGAGAGGGTTAGGGAAAATGATTTGGTAAACAGAGAAAGAGGTAGTAAAAGCTTTGCGGAAGATGAAAGCCGGCAAGGCAGCAGGTTTGGATGGTATTGCAGTGGAATCTATTAAAAAGGGGGTTACTGTATTGTTGACTGGTTGGTAAGGTTATTTAATGTATATATGACTCATGGTGAGGTGCCTGAGGATTGGCGGAATGCGTGCATAGTGCCATTGTACAAAGGCAAAGGGGATAAGAGAGAGTGCTCAAATTACAGAGGTATAAGTTTGTTGAGTATTCCTGGTAAACTATATGGGAGGGTATTGATTGAGAGGGTGAAGGCATGTACAGAGCATCAGATTGGGGAAGAGCAGTGTGATTTCAGAAGTGGTAGAGGATGTGTGGATCAGGTGTTTGCTTTGAAGAATGTATGTGAGAAATACTTAGAAAAGCAAATGGATTTGTATGTAGCATTTATGGATCTGGAGAAGGCATATGATAGAGTTGATAGAGATGCTCTGTGGAAGGTATTAAGAATATATGGTGTGGGAGGCAAGTTGTTAGAAGCAGTGAAAAGTTTTTATCGAGGATGTAAGGCATGTGTACGTGTAGGAAGAGAGGAAAGTGGTTGGTTTTCAGTGAATGTAGGTTTGCGGCAGGGTTTTGTGATGTGTCCATGGTTGTTTAATTTGTTTATGGATGGGTTGTTAGGGAGATGAATGCAAGAGTTTTGGAAAGAGGGGCAAGTATGAGGTCTATTGGGGACGAGAGAGCTTGGGAAGTGTCTCAGTGGTTGTTCGCTGATGATGCAGCGCTGGTGGCTGATTCATGTGAGAAATTGCAGAAGCTGGTGACTGACTTTGGTAAAGTGTGTGAAAGAAGAAAGTTAAGAGTAAATTTGAATAAGAGCAAGGTTACTAGGTACAATAGGGTTGAGGGTCAAGTCAATTGGGAGATAAGTTTGAATGGAGAAAAACTGGAGGAAGTAAAGTGTTTTAGATATCTGGGAGTGGATTTGGCACTGGATGGAACCATGGAAGCGGAAGTGAATGATAAGTTGGGGGAGGGGGCGAAAATCATGGGAGCCTTGAAGAATGTGTGGAAGTTTAGAACATTATCTCGGAAAGTAAAAATGGGTATGTTTGAAGGAATAGTGGTTCCAACAATGTTGTATGATTGCGAGGGGGCTATGGATAGAGTTGTGCGCAGGAGGATGGATGTGCTGGAAATGAGATGTTTGAGGACACTGTGTGATGTGAGGTGGTTTGATAGAGTAAGCACTGTA
Organism: Panulirus ornatus; assembly: GCF_036320965.1. Taxonomy (NCBI): domain Eukaryota; kingdom Metazoa; phylum Arthropoda; class Malacostraca; order Decapoda; family Palinuridae; genus Panulirus; species Panulirus ornatus. The sequence continues at coordinate 14,045,306 of NC_092287.1, forward strand.
AGGGTAAGAGAGATATGTGGAAATAAGGAGAGCGTGGTTGAGAGAGCAGAGAGGGTGTTTTGAAGTGGTTTGGGCATATGGAGAGAATGAGTGAGGAAAGATTGACCAAGAGGATATATGTGTCGGAGTTGGAGGGAACGAGAAGTGGGAGAGCAATATGGAGGTGGAAAGATGAAATGAAAAAGATTTTGAGTGATCGGGGCCTGAACATGCAGGAGGGTGAAAGGCGTGCAAGGAATAGAGTGAATTGGATGGATCTGGTATACCGGGGTTGACGTGCTGTCAGTGGATTGAATCAGGGCATGTGAAGCGTCTGGGGTAAAACATGGAAAGTTGTGTGGGGCCTGGATGTGGAAAGGGAGCTATGGTTTCGGGCATTATTGCATGACAGCTAGAGACTGAGTGTAAACTAATTGGGCCTTTGTTGTCTTTTCCTAGCGCTACCTCGCACACATGAGGGGGGAGGGGGATGGTATTCCATGTGTGGCGAGGTGGCGATGGGAATGAATAAAGGCAGACAGTGTGAATTGTGTGCATGTGTATATATGTATGTGTCTGTGTGTGTATATATATGTGTACATTGAGATGTATATGTATGTATATTTGCGTGTTGGACGTGAATGTATATACGTGTGTATGGGGGTGGGTTGGGTCATTTCTTTCGTCTGTTTCCTTGCCCTACCTCACAAACGCGGGAGACAGCAACTAAGCAAAATAATAATAATAATAAAGTATATATATATATATATATATATATATATATATATATATATATATATATATATTTTTTTTTTCTTTTTTTTTTTTTTTGCTTTGTCGCTGTGTTCCGCGTTTGCGAGGTAGCGCAAGGAAACTGACGAAAGAAATGGTCCAACCCACCCCCATACACATGTATATACATACACGTCCACACACGGAAATATACATACCTACAGAGCTTTCCAAGGTTCACCCCAGACGCTTCACATGCCCTGATTCAATCCACTGACAGCACGTCAACCCCGGTATACCACATCGATCCAATTCACTCTATTCCTTGCCCTCCATTCACCCTCCTGCATGTTCAGGCCCCGATCACACAAAATCTTTTTCACTCCATCTATCCACCTCCAATTTGGTCTCCCTTTTCTCCTCGTTCCCTCCACTTCCAACACATATATCCTCTTGGTAAATCTTTCCTCACTCATTCTCTCCATGTGTGCCCAAACCATTTCAAAACACTCTCTTCTGCTCTCTCAACCACGCTCATTTTATTTCCACACATCTCTCTTACCCTTACGTTACTTACTCGATCAAACCACCTCACACCACACATTGTCCTCAAACATCTCATTTCCAGCACATCCACCCTCCTGCGCACAACTCTATCCATAGCCCACGCCTCGCAACCATACAACATTATTGGAACCACTATTCCTTCAAACATACCCATTTTTACTTTTCGAGATAATGTTCTCGACTTCCACACATTCTTCAAGGCTCCCAGGATTTTCGCCCCCTCCCCCACCCTATGATCCACTTCCGCTTCCATGGTTCCATCCGCTGCCAGATCCACTCCCTGATATCTAAAACACTTTACTTCCTCCAGTTTTTCTCCATTGAAACTTACCTCCCAGTTAACTTGACCCTCAACCCTACTGGACCTAATAACCTTGCTCTTATTAACATTTACTCTTAACTTTTTTCTTTCACACACTTTACCAAACTCAGTCACCAGCTTCTGCAGTTTCTCACGTGAATCAGCCACCAGCGCTGTATCATCAGCGAACAAGAACTGACTCACTTCCCAAGCCCTCTCATCCATAACAGACTTCATACTTGCCCCTCTTTCCAAAACTCTTGCATTCACCTCCCTAACAACCCCATCCATAAACAAATTAAACAACCATTGAGACATCACACACCCCTGCCGCAAACCTACATTCACTGAGAACCAATCACTTTCCTTTCTCCCTACACGTACACATGCCTTACGTCCTTGATAAAAACTTTTCACTGCTTCTAACAACTTGTCTCCCACACCATATATTCTTAATACCTTCCACAGAACATCTCTATCAACTCTATCATATGCCTTCTCCAGAACCGTAAATGCTACATACAAATCCATTTGCTTTTCTAAGTATTTCTCTCATACATTCTTCAAAGCAAACACCTGATCCACACATCCTCTACCACTTGTGAAACCACACTGCTCTTCCCCAGTCTGATGCACTGTGCATGCCTTCACCCTCTCAATCAGTACCCTCCCATATAATTTACCATGAATACTCAACAAACTTATACCTCTGTAATTTGAGCACTCACTCTTGTCCCCTTTGCCTTTGTACAATGGCACTATGCACGCATTCCGCCAATCCTCAGGCACCTCACCATGGGTCATACATACATTAAATAACCTTACTAACCAGTCAACAATAAAGTCACCCCCTTTTTAAATAAATTCCACTGCAATACCATCCAAACCTGCTGCCTTGCAGGCTTTCATCTTCCGCAAAGCTTTTACTACCTCTTCTCTGTTTACCAAATCATTTTCCCTAACCCTCTCACTTTGCACACCACCTCGACCAAAACACCGTATATCTGCCACTCTATCATCAAACACATTCAACAAACCTTCAAAATACTCACTCCATCTCCTTCTCACATCACCACTACTTGTTATCACCTCCGCATTTGCGCCCTTCACTGTAGTTCCATTTGCTCCCTTGTCTTACGCACTTTATTTACCTCCTTCCAGAATATATATATATATATATATATATATATATATATATATATATATATATATATATATATATATATATATATATATACATATATATATATATATATATATATATATATATATATATATATATATATATATATATATATATATATATATATATATATATATATATATATATATATATATATATATATATATATATATATATATATATATATATATATATATATATATATATATATATATATATATATATATATATATATATATATATATATATATATATATATATATATACATATATATATATACATATATATATATATGTATATATATATATATATATATATATATATATATATATATATATATATATATATATATGTATATATATATATATATATATATATATATATATATATATATATATATATATATATATATATATATATATATATATATATATATATATATATATATATATATATATATATATATATATATATATATATATATATATATATATATATATATATATATATATATATATATATATATATATATATATATATATATATATATATATATATATATATATATATATATATATATATGTATATATATATATATATATATATATATATATATATATATATATATATATATATATATATATATATATATATATATATATATATATATATATATATATATATATATATATATATATATATGTACATATATATATATATATATATATATATATATATATATATATATATATATATATATATATATAAATATATATATATATATATATATATACATATATATATATATATATATATATATATATATATATATATATATATATATATATATATATATATATATGTATATATATATATATTCTTTTTTTTTTTTCATACTATTCGCCATTTCCCGCGATAGCGAGGTAGCGTTAAGAACAGAGGACTGGGCCTTTGAGGGAATATACTCACCTGGCCCTCTTCTCTGTTCCTTCTTTTGGAAAATTAAAAAAAAAAACAAGAGGGGAGGATTTCCAGCCCCCCGCTCCCTTCCCTTTTAGTCGCCTTCTACGACACGCAGGGAATACGTGGGAAGTATTCTTTCTCCCCTATCCCCAGGGAAAATATATATATATATATATATATATATATATATATATATATATATATATATATATATATATATATATATATATATATATATATATATATATATATATGTATATATTTCTTTTTTTTTTTTCTTTTTTTATATTTTGTCGCTGTCTCCCGCGTTTGCGAGGTAGCGCAAGGAAACAGACGAAAGAAATGGCCCAACCCCCCCCCCCCATACACATGTATATACATACGTCCGCACACGCAAATATTCATACCTACACAGCTTTCCATGGTTTTCCCCAGACGCTTCACATGCCTTGATTCAATCCACTGACAGCACGTCAACCCCGGTATACCACATCGCTCCAATTCACACTATTCCTTGACCTCCTTTCACCCTCCTGCATGTTCAGGCCCCGATCACACAAAAACTTTTTCACTCCATCCTTCCACCTCCAATTTGGTCTCCCTCTTCTCCTCGTTCCCTCCACCTCCGACACATATATCCTCTTGGTCAATCTTTCCTCACTCATTCTCTCCATGTGCCCAAACCACTTCAAAGCACCCTCCTCTGCTCTCTCAACCACGCTCTTTTTATTTCCACACATCTCTCTTACCCTTACGTTACTCACTCGATCAAACCACCTCACACCACACATTGTCCTCAAACATCTCATTTCCAGCACATCCATCCTCCTGCGCACAACTCTATCCATAGCCCACGCCTCGCAACCATACAACATTGTTGGAACCACTATTCCTTCAAACATACCCATTTTTGCTTTCCGAGATAATGTTCACGACTTCCACACATTCTTTAAGGCCCCCAGAATTTTCGCCCCCTCCCCCACTCTATGATCCACTTCCGCTTCCATGGTTCCATCCGCTGCCAGATCCACTCCCAGATATCTAAAACACTTCACTTCCTCCAGTTTTTCTTCATTCAAACTCACCTCCCAATTGACTTGACCCTCAACCCTACTGTACCTAATAACCTTGCTCTTATTCACATTTACTCTTAACTTTCTTCTTCCACATACTTTACCAAACTCAGTCACCAGCTTCTGCAGTTTCTCACATGAATCAGCCACCAGCGCTGTATCATCAGCGAACAACAACTGACTCACTTCCCAAGCTCTCTCTTCCCCAACAGACTTCATACTTGCCCCTCTTTCCAAAACTCTTGCATTTACCTCCCTAACAACCCCATCCATAAACAAATTAAACAACCATTGAGACATCACACACCCCTGCCGCAAACCTACATTCACTAAGAACCAATCACTTTCCTCTCTTCCTACACGTACACATGCCTTACATCCTCGATAAAAACTTTTCACTGCTTCTAACAACTTTCCTCCCACACCATATATTCTTAATACCTTCCACAGAGCATCTCTATCAACTCTATCATATGCCTTCTCCAGATCCATAAATGCTACATACAAATCCATTTGCTTTTCTAAGTATTTCTCACATACATTCTTCAAAGCAAACACCTGATCCACACATCCTCTACCACTTCTGAAACCACACTGCTCTTCCCCAATCTGATGCTCTGTACATGCCTTCACCCTCTCAATCAATACCCTCCCATATAATTTACCAGGAATACTCAACAAACTTATACCTCTGTAATTTGAGCACTCACTCTTATCCCCTTTGCCTTTGTACAATGGCACAATGCACGCATTCCGCCAATCCTCAGGCACCTCATCATGAGTCATACATACATTAAATAACCTTACCAACCAGTCAACAATACAGTCACCCCCTTTTTTAATAAATTCCACTGCAATACCATCCAAACCTGCTGCCTTGCCGGCTTTCATCTTCCGCAAAGCTTTCACTACCTCTTCTCTGTTTACCAAATCATTTTCCCTAACCCTCTCACTTTGCACACCACCTCGACCAAAACACCCTATATCTGCCACTCTATCATCAAACACATTCAACAAACCTTCAAAATACTCACTCCATCTCCTTCTCACATCACCACTACTTGTTAACACCTCCCCATTTGCGCCCTTCACTGAAGTTCCCATTTGCTCCCTTGTCTTACGCACTTTATTTACCTCCTTCCAGAACATCTTTTTATTCTCCCTAAAATTTAATGATACTCTCTCACCCCAACTCTCATTTGCCCTTTTTTTCACCTCTTGCACCTTTCTCTTGACCTCCTGTCTCTTTCTTTTATACATCTCCCACTCAATTGCATTTTTTCCCTGCAAAAATCGTCCAAATGCCTCTCTCTTCTCTTTCACTAATACTCTTACTTCTTCATCCCACCACTCACTACCCTTTCTAATCAACCCACCTCCCACTCTTCTCATAATCCATCACTGATATATATATATATATATTTATATATATATATATATATATATATATATATATATATATATATATATATATATATATATATATATATATATATATATATATATATATATATTCATATATATATATATATATATATATATATATATATATATATATATATATATATATATATATATATATATATATATATATATATATATATATATATATATATATATATATATATATATATATATATATATATATATATATATATATATATATATATATATATATATATATATATATATATATATATATATATATATATATATATATATATATATATATATATATATATATATATATATATATATATATGTATGTACATGTGTATGGGGGGGGGGGGTTGGGCCATTTCTTTCGTCTGTTTCCTTGCGCTACCTCGCAAACGCGGGAGACAGCGACAAAGTATAAAAAAAAAAAAAAAAAAAAAAAAAAAAAAAAAAAAAAATATATAAATGTGTATATATATATATATATATATGTATGTACATGTGTATGGGGGGGGGGGTTGGGCCATTTCTTTCGTCTGTTTCCTTGCGCTACCTCGCAAACGCGGGAGACAGCGACAAAGTATAAAAAAAAAAAAAAAAAAAAAAAAAAAAAAAAAAAAAAATATATATATATATATATATATATTTCTATGAGTCCACAGGAAAAAGAAAAACAATAATTTCCCAAGTGCAATTTAGTGTAATAATCACATCATCAGGAGAGACACAACAGAGAAATATAAAGTGTTCATAAACATATCAATTTAGAAATTTTATCAACAATTTAGTTATCTGATTTGTATAGACCATCACTAGTATCAAGATTATAATTCTCTGTGTATTTAATGATAGAAGATTCAATGATATGGAAATAGAGTTAGAGTTAATAACTGAGATGGCATTACTCCAATCAATACAATGATCATATTTTTTAACTTGATTACACAAGGCATTTGATTCATATTCCATTCTTATACTAAATTTATGGTGCTTAAATCTAACAGAAAAATCCTTTCGAGTCGGTCCAACGTAAAATTTATCACAATTTCCACATGGCACTTTATAGATGCATCCAAGAGAATTTTCTGATGAATTCCTGATTAAGATATTCTTTATAGTATTATTGTTGCTGAAGCTAACATTTACATTAAAGGATTTAAGCAACATTGTAAGGAAAGTGAAATTATTATCAAATGGGAGAACTAAAAGATTCTTGGTGTCAATGGGAGGTTTGGCCTTAACTCTATGAAATGATTTCTTTGCTAACTTAAGGGATTTATCAATAAGAGATCTAGGGTACTTTGACTTAGATCCAATAGAGTATATCTTCTCAAATTTATCATCAATAAACTCTGGACTGCAAACACGTAGATTGAAATGATGACAGTTTAACTTTGTCATTTTGAGATGAGTGCTAATGAATATATGAGCATGCATTGGTAGATTTTCTGTATATGCTAAACTTAAACTTGTTTCTTTGTCTATGGATCATGCAATCTAGAAATGGTAGCATACCATTATTTTCATTTTCTACAGTAAATTTGATGGAAGGCACTAAATTGTTAAATAATCGGAGAAATATTTCTAAATTTTCATTTGTTGGCCAAACACAAAGAACATCATCTACATACCTAAACCAAGTTGCATTAGAAGATAAGACGTCCTTTAGTAATTTTGTTCAAAAAAATTCCATATAAAGATTACTTAGTACAGGTGAAAGAGGGTTACCCATTGCCATACCAAATTTTTTAGCATGATAATCTCCATTGAATTGAAATACACAGTCTTTTATACACAATTTCATCAGTTCATTGAAAACAGATTTTGAAAAAGGTAAATTGATATCATCCAAGACATCAAATAAATACTCTGAAAGGTCATTCATTCAACTGGAACTTTAGTGGAAAGTGAGGAAATATCAAAGCTAACTAGTTTGAAATTAAAATTAACATTTAAGTTTAGCATATACAGAAAGCCTACCAATGCATGCTCATATATCCATTATTACTCATCTCAGCATGACTGAGTTAGATTATTATCATTTCAATCTATGTTCCTTAGGGCACTACGTATTTGCAGTCCAGGGTTTATTGATGATGAGTTGGAGAAGATATATTCTATTGGATCTAAGTTAAAGTACCCAAGATCTGTCATTGATAAATCCCTTAATTTATCATAGAAATCATTTTATAGAGTTGAGCCCAAACCTCCCATTGACACCAAGTGTCTTTTAGTTCTCCCTTTTGATAATAATTTCACTTTACTTCCCATGTTGCTTAAATCTTTTGATGTAAATGGTGCCTTCAGCAACAATAATACTATAAAGAATATCTTAATCAAGAATTCACCAGAAAATTCTCTTGGGTGCATCTATAAAGTGCCATGTGGAAATTGTGATAAATATTATGTTGGGCAGACTGGTAAGGATCTTTCTGTTAGACTTAAGCAACATAGATATAGTATTCGAACGGGACAAGAATCAAATGCCTTGTTTAATCACGTTAAAAACTATGATCATTGTATTGACTGGAGTAATGCCATCTCTGTTATTAACTCTAACTCTATCACCACGAGAAATATCATTGAATCTTCTATTATCAAATACACAAAGAATTATAATCTTAATATTGGTGATGGTCTATACAAATTAGATTACTTTATTGTTGATAAAATTTATAAAATGATAAGTTTATGAACACTCATTGTCTGTCTTGGACAATCCCATGTTTACCAAATGTCGTCATAGCTTCGTCTCTCCGATGTATATGAACTGACTTATATTTCTCTCTTTTGTCTACCCTGATCATGTGATTATTACACGAAAGTGCACTTGAGAACTTATCGTGTTTCATTTTCCCTGTGGACCCATAGGAATATCTTGATCACGCGCAAAATTGTGATCCTTTCCAACATGGATTCCCCACGGCTCTTCTATTACTTCTCTACAAGATGTCCTGGACTTTCTCCTTTCGTTACTGCTTTCTCCAAATCGTTAATCAAGGCCCACTAACTGAAGTTACGATTTGGATTCCTTAGGAAATGCCTTGATGAAAAAATGATGCCAAGATCTGTCCTACCTCAACGATTGTTGCAGCTGTCTGGTCGACCATTCGATCAATTCTAAAACATTAATTTAAAGAAAAACATTGAATTAAAGAAACTTGAAATGGAGGAGGCTTTTCGCATTACAGGAGAGAAGAAACGTGCCTTTCAAATGGCACTGCCAACATACTGGAGAACCGGATGATGGACTATTGCTAGGATAGATTAAGGAAAGAACGCAATAGGCTACAAATGTCACTGAATTGTAAGTTGGACCATCTTATTAAAAAGAGCGACTGGACCAAGAACACAAACCCATCTTTTGTGATAAACCTGTCTAATAAACAACTATATAAGGATTCCTTGTGTGCATTTGGCTACGGTTTAAGTTTTGTGTGCTCTAAGAGAAGCCAGCTATGTTGATGTCAAAAAGTCTTTTTGTAATTTCGAGAAATACAGTAATTTAAGTAATGATGAAATTAATATCTGTTAGGGGTTAGTGTATGCCAGTTTGTCAAAACCAGTGGAACCTAATTGCCCTAAAAGATTTATAAGAGCTATCAACACCTTAAGAAACGACAAGGATATACGTATTACTAAAGCAGATAAGGCTAACACTGTTGTGATTTTAGACAAGAGTAACTATTTATCTAAAATGAATGATCTTTTAAATGATGACAATATATTCTAATCTTAGTAAAAATCCCTTAGAAGCAGTTAATTCCCATTTCAATAAAGAGATGAAGTTTTTGTTGAAAGGTAATAGTTCTCTTATCAAAAGTTTGCCATCTTTATCCCCTTCATTGCCATATATGTATGGACTTATCAAAACATATGAACAGAATTTTCCAGCAAGATCTCTACTGAGTTCAGTAGGCTCCATCAAATATATACTGTCAAAATGGTTAGTTTCTTTATCAAGCCCTTCAGTGGGTAAGGTATCAAATTCTAATATCACGAACAAAGTAGATTTAGTCAACAAGCTAAACAATATCAATGTTAATTTTGATTTCAAACTAGTTAGCTTTGATGTTTCCTCACTTTTCATTAAAGTTCCAGTTGATGACCTTTTAGAATATTCATTTGATGTCTTGGATGATATCAATTTACCTGTTTCAATGTCTGTTTTCATTGACTGATAAAATTGTGTATAAAAGACTGTGTATTTCAATTCAATGGAGATTATTATGCTCAAAAATTTTGTTTGGCAAATGGGTAACCCTCTTTCACCTGTACTAAGTAATCTTCATATGAAATTTCTTGAAACAAAATTAGTAAAGGATATCTTACCTTCTAATGGAATTTGGTTTAGCTATGTAGAAAATTTACAAATATTTCTCCCCTTATTTAACAATCTAGTACCTTCTATCAAATTTACTGTAAAACTGAAAATAATGGTATGTTACCATTTTTAGATTGCATGATCCATAGACAAGGAAACAAGTTTAAGTTTAGCATATACAGAAAACCTACCAATGTATGCTCACATATCCATTATTACTCATCTTAACATGACTGAGTTAAATTATCATCATTTCAATCTATGTTCCTTAGGGCACTACGTATTTGCAGTCCAGAGTTTATTGATGATGAGTTGGAGAAGATATATTCTATTGACTCTAAATTAAAGTACCCTAGATCTTTGATTGATAAATCCCTTAAGTTAGTAAAGAAATCATTTTATAGAGCTGAGCCCAAACCTCCCATTGACACCAAGAATCATTTTGTTTTCCCATTTAATGATAATTTCACTTAACTTCCCATGTTGCTTAAATCCTTTAATGTAAATGTTGCCTTCAGCAACAATAATACTATAAAGAATATCTTAACCAGGAATTCATCAGAAAATTCTCTTGGATGCATCTATAAAGTGTCATGTGGAAATTGTCATAAACTTTATGTTGGGCAGACTGGTAAGGATCTTTCTTTTAGACTTTAGGAATATAGATATAGTATAAGAACGGGACAAGAATCAAATGCCTTGTTTAATCGCGTTGAATTCTATGATCATTGTATCGACTGGAGTATTGCCATCTCAGTTATTAACTATAACTCTATTACCACGAGAAACATCATTGAATCTTCTATTATTAGATACACAAAGAATTGTATTCTTGATATTAGTGATTGTCTATACAAATTAGATAACTTTATTGTTGATCAAATTTGTGCAATGATAAGTTAATGAACGCTCATTATCTGTCTTTGACAACCGCATGTTTACCAAATGGCTTCATAGCTTCGTCTCCCCGATGTATATCAACTGACTTATATTTCTCTCTTGTGTCACCCCTGATGATGTGATTATTACACGAAAGTGCACCTGGGAACTTATCGTGTTTCATTTTCCCCGTGGACTCATAGGAATATCTTGATCACGCGCAAAATTTTGATCCTTTCCAATATATATATATATATATATATATATATATATATATATATATATATATATATATATATATATATATATATACATATGCAAATTGCACACATTGCAAGGAATTGCATACATTAGTAACGCACTTCTATACGTTAATGGTCAGTAGCCTTCAGACATGGATACAGGCGAGGTTTGTGTTTACTTTACTGGTAATTTGTTGCTGCCGTTAGGATACAATATGGCTCAGTGTTGCCCTTCCACTGGCCATGGTGCTGCCCCAAGCCACCCACTACACACGATGCTGCCCAAAGCTATCCCCTACACACGGTGCTGCACCAGGCAACCCACTACACATGTTGCTGCCCCAAGCCACCCACTGCCCAAGGTGCTTCCCCAGACCGCCCACTACTCACGTTTCCAGCTCCAGAATGGCAAATATCCTTTCCTGTTAATCCGCCTGTGTCAGTGTCTCTTGTTATAATGATCTGATACAGAATAACAAGACCAACTACCTCGAAAATATCCGTAACGATTAGGGCTTCGAAATTCATGCCTATCGTAAAAGTTGAAGCAATGGGAGTTTTTCAGAAATACAGCTCCAACCAGAGTGAAGCTAAATATATACTGTCGATACAAATGGCCATTGCAGCTTTGCTGGAGGAAACTGAAGCCACCACGTTGGCCTTATTGTCTCGAAGAAGTAAAAAGAAAGAAAAGTTAAGACTCTATAAACCACTGAGCTGACCTATTTAAGTCCTGGGGTTGTTTATGACGGTGGACACAGGCGCGTCAGTTCTGTTCGTAAAAGAAAAAGAAGGGTAAATGATAGGCTGCCATCTTGGGTCTGTAGATAAAACGAAAGAGAACAAAAAAACAAAAAATAGAATGGTCCAGAAGTAACGACAGTAGCGATCGACCGACAAGGCTGTGTGTGGCTGGTCCAAGGATCATTGTCTCCGGCCAGTACCATGGATGCTATCTTGGATTTATGATTTAAACTTACGAGGTTATATATCTACTTCTTTTCGTCCTCTGAACAGATCGATCGCCAATTCTTCGTCAAGCCTCATTGGTCGAAATGTTTAGGGATTTTTTTTCTTTTTTTATCTACAGAAGGACCTCGCTCTGCCAACAGACAAGTTTATGAATTTATCTTTTTTTGAATTTCCTTAAAAGATTTCAGTCGCCTTTTCTTAACAACCATGCAAGTGATCCACCTGGAACTCTGTGCACTTGGGCATGATCGAATCATGTGTAATCCAAGCAATTCTTTCGTATGAGAATGCGACTGCCGCATTGTTTGTTTATAAAATGGGAAAATAATGAATAATAGGAGAAGTAAGACAGATAGATATATAGAGCGTATATAGATGAAATGATGACAGAAGAATAGTAAAAGTCTTTATATTCAACGATTCGATCTTAAACAGATATAGATTTGATGAGGAAAACGGCCTCGTCAGTTTTTCTCGAAGGAAACATATTCAACGAAAGGGAATCGAGCCGCCGACAATGCAGACTGAGCGATATCTGTGATAACGGCTGACAAGCGATAGCTTGATACGCCTCATCTGTCGCTGGGATAGTGACTATGGCGGTTCCTCAGGAGAATGTAGCCTCTCTCTCTACGACAATGACTTACAGATGACGCTTTTAGGGAATATGAAGAGATTCATGTCGAGGAGAAGTTGTGTGCTCCATTGAGACACAAGGGATCTCGTAAAGAGCGAGATTGAAGCGTCTCCAGCTACAATATTTCTTGCTGGATGTATGCAACGAAAAAGAGAATGGATTCTAAAGAGGATTAGATCATCTGTTAAAGGCACAACCCTTGAACATGAATGTCCGACCCTTTGGTATAGTGACCTGGCTGTTTTAGGTTCGGGTCATAAGTGCTGATGTCACGCCCAAAGGGTCGTCCTATCGTGTTCAAAAGGTTGTACCATCATGCTCTAGAATCACACCCTCTATGTTCAATAGGTTGAAAATATTATCTCATTATACCTTGATCTTGATACTGAGATAGTCTCCCCAGAAGGTGTCAGTCTGTTGACACGACAACAATCACTGAAATTCAAAGTAATTCAAACTCTCTCGAGATGCAAGAAAGTAATTTGTCGCTCAGTATGATCACTATGAATCTGATATTCAAACCACTGATTCTCCTAGCACGGTTTGGTGAGTGCGTTGAGGATGTCAGGATGTACAGAGGAGTCTCATATACTTAGGCATCACTCTGAATTAAAATTTTATTTAGTTTCATGAGTCATTCATGAGATATATCAAGTGAGCTAAGATGTGAGAAATAAAGATGCGAGTTTGGAGTCCTTTTAGCAGTGGCTGGAATGAATATTGGACAAGACGCCATCCTGCATCACAAGATACGTAAATCTGAGTGTTTGTGGCACCATCAGAGTCATAACAGACCATAAACTAAAGCCCAGTACCTCTAGGTACCGTTTCATTGTCGACTGTTTCTCAAAAGCTGTTGTTGCCAACGTCATATCACTCGTCTGAAAGAGATAGAAGGATAATGGTCCCAGATGATTTGTGTGGTATTCCTAGAGACAAGGTGCTAAGCCACCTGCACCAGGGTTTATTTCTAGGAATTTCTAGTTTGCATCAGCGAAATGCAGTGTGTAATCATAAAAGATATTACCATTATTTTCTATTTTGTCCTCAAAGAGAATCGAAGATTTTTACAAACAGCATGCATTTGGACGTATAGTTTATCTCTATTTTGTCGCCTTACACGGCACAAGCACCTGCATGTCATATCAGAGCCAAATCATTTACAACACATACATACATACATTCCTGCAGCCCTCAGGAATCCGGCCATGTCCACCGGTTTGAACATTATGTTATAACATGTAGTGACGTTGTGCGTGCGCCTATGTGCGGAGTGTGCAAGGTAATTGAGTTGTAGGTCCTCGTTGCGTGAAATATGCTCACACATTGGTTGTAGTATTGTAGTGATGGATGGTGGATGGCGCATAGACGGGATAATTCAAAGCGTCCTTAGCTCCATCATTCTATATGTTTATATATATATATATATATATATATATATATATATATATATATATATATATATATATATATATATATATATATATATATGTATATATATATAGTATATATATATATATATATATATATATATATATATATATATATATATATATATATATATATATATATATATATATATATATATATATATATATATATATATATATATATATATATATATATATATATATATATATATATATATATATATATAATATATATATATATATATATATATATATATATATATATATATATATATATATATATATATATATATATATATATATATATATATATATATATATATTATATATATATATATATATATATATATATATATATATATATATATATATATATATATATATATATATATATATATATATATATATATATATATATATATATATATATATATATATATATATATATATATATATATATATATATATATATATATATATATATATATATATATATATATATATATATATATATATATATATATATATATATATATATATATATATATATAATATATATATATATATATATATATATATATATATATATATATATATATATATATATATATATATATATATATATATATATATATATATATATATATATATATATATATATATATATATATATATATATATATATATATATATATATATATATATATATATATATATATATATATATATATATATATATATATATATATATATATCTTTTTTTTTCTTTTTTTTTTTTTTGCTTTGTCGCTGTCTCCCGCGTTTGCTAGGTAGCGCAAGGAAACAGACGAAAGAAATGGCCCAACCCACCCCCATACACATGTATATACATACGTCCACACACGCAAATATACATACCTACACAGCTTTCCATGGTTTACCCCAGACGCTTAACATGCCTTGATTCAATCCACTGACAGCACGTCAACCCCGGTAAACCACATCACTCCAATTCACTCTATTCCTTGCCCTCCTTTCACCCTCCTGCATGTTCAGGCCCCGATCACACAAAATCTTTTTCACTCCATCTTTCCACCTCCAATTTGGTCTCCCTCTTCTCCTCGTTCCCTCCACCTCCGACACATATATTCTCTTGGTCAATCTTTCCTCACTCATTCTCTCCATGTGCCCGAACCATTTCAAAACACCCTCTTCTGCTCTCTTAACCACGCTCTTTTTATTTCCACACATCTCTCTTACCCTTACGTTACTTACTCGATCAAACCACCTCACACCACACATTGTCCTCAAACATCTCATTTCCATTTCCATTAAATAACCCTACCAACCAGTTAATAGTACAGTCACCCCCTTTTTTAATAAATTCCACTGCAATACCATCCAAACCTGCTGCCTTGCCGGTTTTCATCTTCCGCAAAGCTTTTACTACCTCTTGTCTGTTTCCCAAATCATTTTCCCTAACCCTCTCACTTTGCACACCACCTCGATCAAAAACACCCTATATCTGCCACTCTATCATCAAGCACAATCAACAAACCTTCAAAATACTCACTCCATCTCCTCACATCACCACTACTTGTTATGACCTCCCCATTTGCGCCCTTCACTGAAGTTCCCATTTGCTCCATTGTCTTACGCACTTTACCTCCTTCTAGAACATCTTTATATATATATATATATATATATATATATATATATATATATATATATATATATATATATATATATATATATATATATATATATATATATATATATATATATATATATATATATATATATATATATATATAGATATATATATATATATATATATATATATATATATATATATATATATATATACATATATATATACATATATATATATATATATATATATATATATATATATATATATATATATATATATATATATATATATATATATATATATATATATATATATATATATATATATATATATATATATATATATATATATTATCCCTGGGGATGGGGAGAAAGAATACTTCCCACGTATTCCCTGCGTGTCGTAGAAGGCGACTAAGAGGGGAGGGAGCAGGGGGCTGGAAATCCTCCCCTCTCGTTTTTTTTAATTTTCCAAAAGGAGGAACAGAGAAGGGGGACAGGTGAGGATATTCCCTCAAAGGCCAAGTCCTCTGTTCTTAACGCTACCTCGCTAATGCGGGAAATGGCGAATAGTATGAAAAAAAAAAATGTATATATATATATATCTTTTCTTTCTTTCAAACTATTCGCCATTTCCCGCATTAGCGAGGTAGCGTTAAGAACGAGGACTGGGCCTTGAGGGAATACCCTCACCTGGCCCAATTCTCTGTTCCTTCTTTTGGAAAATTAAAAAAAAAACGAGAGGGGAGGATTTCCAGCCCCCCGCTCCCTCCCCTTTTAGTCGCCTTCTACGACACGCAGGGAATACGTGGGAAGTATTCTTTCTCCCCTATCCCCAGGGATAATATATATATATATATATATATATATATATATATATATATATATATATATATATGTATATATATATATATATATATATATATATATATATATATATATATATATATATATATATATATATATATATATATATATATATATATATATATATATATATATATATATATATATATATATATATATATATATATATATATACATATATATATATATATATATATATATATATATATATATATATATATATTTGTATGGTTGCGAGGCGTGGGCTATGGATAGAGTTGTGCGCAGGAGGATGGATGTGCTGGAAATGAGATGTTTGAGGACAATGTGTGGTGTGAGGTGGTTTGATCGAGTAAGTAACGTAAGGGTAAGAGAGATGTGTGGAAATAAAAAGAGCGTGGTTGAGAGACAAGAAGAGGGTGTTTTGAAATGTTTTGGGCACATGAAGAGAATGAGTGAGGAAAGATTGACCAAGAGGATATATGTGTCGGAGGTGGAGGGAACGAGGAGAAGTGGGAGACCAAATTGGAGGTGGAAAGATGGATTGAAAAAAATTTTGTGTGATCGGGGCCTGAACATGCAGGAGGGTGAAAGGAGGGCAAGGAATAGAGTGAATTGGATCGATGTGGTATACCGGGGTTGACCTGCCGTCAGTGGGTTGAATCAGGGCATGTGAACCGTCTGGGGTAAACCATGGAAAGCTGTGTAGGTATGTATATTTGCGTGTGTGGACGTATGTATATACATGTGTATGGGGGTGGGTTGGGCCATTTCTTTCGTCTGTTTCCTTGCGCTACGTCGCAAACGCGGGAGACAGCGACAAAGGGGAAAAAAAGAAAAAAAAAAAATTTATATATATATATATATATATATATATATATATATATATATATATATATATATATATATATAAATATATATATATATATATATACATATATATATATATATATATATATATATATATATATATATATATTTTTTTTTTTTTTTTTTTTTTTTTTTTTTTTTTTTTTTATACTTTGTCGCTGTCTCCCGCGTTAGCCCAATTCTCTGTTCCTTCTTTTGGAAAATTGAAAAAAAAACCGAGAGTGGAGGATTTCCAGCCCCCCACTCCCTCCCCTTTTAGTCGCCTTCTACGACACGCAGGGAATACGTGGGAAGTATTCTTAATCCCCTATCCCCAGGGATAATATATATATATATATATATATATATGTATTTATATATCAGATTGGGAAAGAGCAGTGTGGTTTCATAAGTGGTAGACGATGTGTGGATCAGGTGTTTGCTGTGAAGAATGTATGTGAGAAATACTTAGAAAAGCAAATGGATTTGCATGTAGCATTTATGGATCTGGAGAAGGCATATGATAGAGTTGATAGAGATGCTCTGTGGAAGGTATTAAGAATATATGGTGTGGGAGGCAAGTTGTTAGAAGCAGTGAAAAGTTTTTATCGAGGATGTAAAGCATGTGTACGTGTAGGAAGAGAGGAAAGTGATTGGTTCTCAGTGAATGTAGGTTTGCGGCAGGGGTGTGTGATGTTTCCATGGTTGTTTAATTTGTTTATGGATGGGGTTGTTAGGGAGGTGAATGCAAGAGTTTTGGAAAGAGGGGCAAGTATGAAGTCTGTTGTGGATGAGAGAGCTTGGGTAGTGAGTCAGTTGTTGTTCGCTGATGATACAGCGCTGGTGGCTGATTCATGTGAGAAACTGCAGAAGCTGGTGACTGAGTTTGGTAAAGTGTGTGAAAGAAGGAAGTTAAGAGTAAATGTGAATAAGAGCAAGGTTATTAGGTACAGTAGGGTTGAGGGTTAAGTCAATTGGGAGGTAAGTTTGAATGGAGAAAAACTGGAGGTAGTCAAGTGTTTTAGATATCTGGGAGTGGGTCTGGCAACGGATGGAACCATGGAAGCGGAAGTGATTCATAGGGTGGGGGAGGGGGCGAAAATCCTCGGGAGCCTTAAAGAATGTGTGGAAGTCGAGACATTATCTCGGAAAGCAAAAATGGGTATGTTTGAAGGAATAGTGGTTCCAACAATGTTGTATGGTTGCGAGGCGTGGGCTGTGGATAGAGTTGTGCGCAGGAGGGTGGATGTGCTGGAAATGAGATGTTTGAGGACAATGTGTGGTGTGAGGTGGTTTGATCGAGTGAGTAATGTAAGTGTAAGAGAGATGTGTGGAAATAAAAAGAGC
>NC_092287.1:14069699-14072199 GCF_036320965.1 Panulirus ornatus
ATTTCCCAATAGGCGCACATAGCCAGCAGATAGCATTTTACCGAACGTAACTGTACAACGCCGAGGTATGTGAATACGAACAAAGTACATATGAACACGCACCTTCATAGAACATACAAACCTCCAATAGCCAGGATGGAACCCGCCTGTGGCACAGGAGTCCTAGCTTCATCTCTTCGAAGTATATCAACTGACTGTTATATTCCTCTCTTGTGTCTCCCCTGATGATGTGATTATTACACGAAAGTGCACTTGAGAACTTTTCGTGTTTCATTTTCCCCGTGGACTCATAGGAATATATATATGTATATATATATATATATATATATATATATATATATATATATATATATATATATATATATATATATATATATATATATATATATATATATATATATATATATATATTTTCTTTATTATACTTTGTCGCTGTCTCCCGCGTTTGCGAGGTAGCGCAAGGAAACAGACGAAAGAAATGGCCCAACCCCCCAACCCCCCATACACACGTATATACATACGTCCACACACGCAAATATACATACCTACACAGCTTTCCATGGTTTACCCCAGACGCTTCACATGCCTTGATTCAATCCACTGACAGCACGTCAACCCCGGTATACCACATCGCTCCAATTCACTCTATTCCTTGCCCTCCTTTCACCCTCCTGCATGTTCAGGCCCCGATCACACAAAATCTTTTTCACTACATCTTTCCACCTCCAATTTGGTCTCCCTCTTCTCCTCGTTCCCTCCACCTCCGACACATATATCCTCTTGGTCAATCTTTCCTCACTCATTCTCTCCATGTGCCCAAACCACTTCAAAACACCCTCTTCTGCTCTCTCAACCACGCTCTTTTTATTTCCACACATCTCTCTTACCCTTTCGTTAATCACTCGATCAAACCACCTCACACCAAACATTGTCCTCAAACATCTCATTTCCAGCACATCCATCCTCCTGCGCACAACTCTATCCATAGCCCACGCCTCGCAACCATACAACATTGTTGGAACCACTATTCCTTCAAACATACCCATTTTTGCTTTCCGAGATAATGTTCTCGACTTCCACACATTCTTCAAGGCCCCCAGAATTTTCGCCCCCTCCCCCACCCTATGATCCACTTCCGCTTCCATGGTTCCATCCGCTGCCAGATCCACTCCCAGATATCTAAAACACTTCACGTCCTCCAGTTTTTCTCCATTCAAACTCACCTCCCAATTGACTTGACCCTCAACCCTACTGTACCTAATAACCTTGCTCTTATTCACATTTACTCTTAACTTTCTTCTTCCACACACTTTACCAAACTCAGTCACCAGCTCCTGCAGTTTCTCACATGAATCAGCCACCAGCGCTGTATCATCAGCGAACAACAACTGACTCACTTCCCAAGCTCTCTCATCCCCAACAGACTTCATACTTGCCCCTCTTTCCAAAACTCTTGCATTTACCTCCCTAACAACCCAATCCATAAACAAATTAAACAACCATGGAGACATCACACATCCCTGCCACAAACCTACATTCAATGAGAACCAATCACTTTCCTCTCTTCCTACACGTACACATGCCTTACATCCTCGATAAAAACTTTTCACTGCTTCTAACAACTTTCCTCCCACACCATATATTCTTAATACCTTCCACAGAGAATCTCTATGAACTCTATCATATGCCTTCTCCAGATCCATAAATGCTACATACAAATCCATTTGCTTTTCTAAGTATTTCTCACATACATTCTTCAAAGCAAACACCTGATCCACACATCCTCTACCACTTCTGAAACCACACTGCTCTTCCCCAATCTGATGCTCTGTACATGCCTTCACCCTCTCAATCAATACCCTCCCATATAATTTACCAGGAATACTCAACAAACTTATACCTCTGTAATTTGAGCACTCACTCTTATCCCCTTTGCCTTTGTACAATGGCACTATGCACGCATTCCGCCAATCCTCAGGCACCTCACCATGAGTCATACATACATTAAATAACCTTACCAACCAGTCAACAATATAGTCACCCCCTTTTTTGATAAATTCCACTGCAATACCATCCAAACCTGCTGCCTTGCCGGCTTTCATCTTCTGCAAAGCTTTCACTACCTCTTCTCTGTTTACCAAATCATTTTCCCTAACCCTCTCACTTTGCACACCACCTCGACCAAAACACCCTATATCTGCCACTCTATCATCAAACACATTCAACAAACCTTCAAAATACAAATATATATATATATATATATATATATATATATATATATATATATATATATATATATATATATATATATATATATATATATATATATATATATATATATATATATATATATATATATATATATATATATATATATATATGAACGCACACCTTCATAGAACATACAAACCTCCAACAGCCATATTCTTAGTCAATCTCTCCTCACTCATCCTCTCCATCTCTCCAAACTATATCAGCACACCATGCGTAGCTTTCGTAA